>NC_052506.1:10685799-11037964 GCF_014356525.2 Nilaparvata lugens
TTATTAGCAACAGTATTTGAATCTATGAGGTCTACGCTTTTTCCTCATACGGCCTCGATGTGACCCATTTTCTTTCCCTCGCAGACTTCACCTGGAATTGCATGTTGAAGTACACTAAAGTCGAATTGCAATTACTTACAGATCGGACATGCATCTCATGTTCGAAGCGGGAATGAGAGGCGGGGTCTCATTTATCGGTAAACGTTATTGTGAGGCGAATAATAAACATCTACTGAGACATACGATCCCTCAAAACCGTCTAATTATTCCTTTACGTGGATGCTAATTCTCTTTACGCGGATGCTATGAGCAGACCCCTCCCTTTTGGGAATTTCAGATTCCTCACAGAGGAAGAAATTTCCAAACTTGATTTCGCGAATTTGGACAGCAATTCAGGAACTGGTTACATAATTGAATGCGATCTCGAGTACCCGAAAGATTTACACGATAAACATGCCAGCTTCCCTCTCGCGCCGCTACACTTAACTCCCCCGCGGGAATTGCTGTCCGAGTATCAGACAAATGAGAACGGTCAGGGAGTGACCAGAAAACTCATGAACACACTTTTTAACCGTGAAAAGTACATTGTACACTATGTCAATTTAAAACTCTACCTTCAGCTCGGTTTGAAATTATTGAAAGTGCATCGCGTAATAAGCTTTTCCCAATCTCCTGGCTGAAAAGCTACATCGACTTCAATATCCGGAATAGACAGAACGCGAAAAATAAATTTGAAATATCCTTCTTTAAGGCATGTTGCAATCTTGTTTTGGTAAGACTATACAATCAGTTCGGAAACACATTAATGTTAAAATATTACAGACGAAAATTAGACAAGTACATTTCAAATCCGTTATGCAAACGCTGGCAAATAATTGTCCGGACGTGATCGCGGTTTTCTCTCGTAAATTGGAACTTAAAATGAACAAACCTGTCTATTCCGGCTTTTCGTACTGGAGTTGAGTAAATTCCATATGTACGAATTCTTTTATTGCAAATTACAAAAAATCGTACCCTGGAACCGCGTAGAACTCTGTATGACCGACACTGACAGTTTTCTTCTAAACCTAAAAGTCGAAGATGTGTATCAGTTGATCAAAGATAATTTGACCCTTTCGATACTTCTAACTATCCACCTGCCCACCCTTGCTTTTCCATTGAAAGAAATAAAGTTGTAGGTAAGTTTAAGGATGAAACGGGCTCAAGGCCGATCTCTAAATTTATAGGTCTAAGATCGAAACTTTACAGCTTTTTAGTTGGTAATGAGAATGATGACGAGGTTGTAAATAAATGCGTAGCAAAATGAGTAAAGTCATCGGTTAAATGTAGAAAACTTAATTTTAATTTGTATAAGAAATCATTGTTTGAACGTAGTGTACATGTAGAAAAATTTAGTATGTTAAGATCTATAACCATAGTATGTTTCAGGTCGAATGTGCAAAAATTTGTTTGAGTCCTTATGACGATAAAAGATACATTGAAGAAAATGGTCTGAATACTCTCCCTTTCGGTCATTATAGTCTCAACACTTCAACTGATTGATCAGTATGTGTCGTGACAATCATCCAACACCACTATTTGATTTGTCTGTTGTAAATATCATGATATTATTAGATCTAAGCTAGCTTTAGAGCTTCATAGCGTGCCGCGTGTGAACTATCCACTCGCAAATATGAACTGAAAAGTGAAAAAGATCTCCTTCAGCAGACCTTATTGAAATGATAAGTTTATCACGTTTTAATAAGGGTTATAAATATATCTTAGTTTTATTAATTGTTTTACAAAATTTGCATATTGTGTACCATTAAAAGACAAGACAAGTCAATCTGTATTTATTGCTCTCCAACCAATTATTTCTAAAAATAAGGGCATTAAGCTGTTCCAAACAGATCAGGGAACAGAATTCTTCAATTCAAAAGTTAAAGCATATTAGATAAATATAGTATTAAACATTACCATGTTTTTACCGATAAGAAAGCCTCCATAGTTGAAAGGTTTAATAGAACACTTAAAGCAAAAATTTATAGATATTTAACTGAGCACGGAACAAAAAACTGGTTAACCAATCTAGACAGTTTAGTTAAAAATTATAATGCTACAGTGCACAGTTCAATTAGAATGAAACCTAAAGATGTTTGCAGGAAAGATCGTACACATGTTTTATCGTCATTGAATTCTGCATTCAATAGACGATATAAATTGAAAAATTCAAAACCAAAATTTAAGCTAGGCGATATCGTGCGAATCTCGAAGAAACAATTATTTTTCGATAAATCTTATAACATAAACTGGAGCGCAGAGTATTTTGTGATTCATTCTATATTTCCTTCCAAACCTATAACCTACTCACTGAGAGATCTAAACGGTGAAGTAATTAGTGGTCGGTTTTATGCAGAAGAAATAAAAAAAACGCAATTAAACGAAACGGAGAGGCAAGTGTATTTGATTGAAAAAATATTAAAACGTGATAAAAAAGGATTGTTAGTGAAATGGATTGGATTTTCTAAACCTAGCTATTTAGTAAGATCATTATTAGATGAAAAATAGTTTTGTAAATAACATGTACATTTATTGTAAATAATCTATCGAAGATTTTATTGTAAATATCATGATGTACATTTGTTGAAAATATATAGCTCCTCATAAAAATTGGTTCTCATTTCGTAATATAAGAATCTTTTGAACATCCATAATCTGTCTGATGATGTGGAGAGGAGGTGGAGAGTGTTGCTCTGCATTCCAATCTCTGGGAAACGCCTCTCTCACACATGTAGCGTCATCATGACCTTGGTCATTGTTCTAAATATTCAGTGGCTTATCAGATCACGTACTGTACGTTTGTAATCATGAGCCAATTACACATTGTTAACTTTGATACCTTAATTACAAATAAAGAAAAGCCTGCATTTTGTAAAAATGGGAATCTGCTACCTCACAATGCGCAAATGTTAATAATTTCTCCTAGTGCTGGAGGAAAAACAAATCTCTTATTTAATTTAGTATTTGCTGAAAATGGTTTAAAATTTAAGCACATTTACTTATTTAGTAAAAGTTTATATCAACCAAAATATGTCTTTTTAAAACAGGTATTTGCAGGTTTGAAAAATATCGGATTTCACATGAAAGATGATGTGAGCAAATTCCCCATCCAAACCGAATCCTGAATATAGCTTGGTAATTTTTGATGACTTGCAACTGAGTAATGTGCCCAGATTAGAGAATATTTTACAATGGGTCGTCATCGTAATATTGATACTGCATATTAATTCAGAGTTATGGTACCACACAGAAACATTTCACTAGAGATAACGCAAATATGATTATTATTTTTAAGAGGGATTTATGAGTCTCAAATTAATTCACAGAGATCATGTTGGAGGAGATATGTCTTATAAAGATTTCAGTAAACTTTGTCATACAGTTTGGAATCGTAAACCGCATAACTTTCTTACAATTTTAAAAGAATGTACTATAAAGGAAGAAAATATCGGATTCACTGGACACGATACTTTCCCCTCAGTAGAGATTACTTCTTGGTGCAGTCATGTTGTCTAAAACACATAAGAGTAGGAGGAGGAGGGGGAGGAAGAGGAGAGGAAATAGCTTAGTAAATAACAGGAAGGAGAATTTAATAGAAACGATTAAGACATTACGAAAGGTGATTAGTGACAAGCATAAAAGCATTATTAATTTTGAAAAACGAACGGATGAATTCAATAGGAAATCTCTTTCGCCATTAATTGAACCTATAATTGAATTGGGAAAAACCAAATCTACATTACATTCTAATCATGATTTACACCTAAAAAGGAAGAAGTAAAAGAGGAACAAGAGAGTATGGAAATTGATAATGAAGATGATGATGATGATGAGTATGAAGATGAGGAAGAGGAGAGGAGGATGGTGATGATGATGATGATGATGATGTGTGGTGCTAGCAGAACAATGATTTGTTGAGCAAATACCTAACAGTGTTTCATAACGAAAAGTTGAATAATTCAATTACTTATGGAGTTTCATACAAAGATCAAAGTGAAAAGTATTATATCGGTGATATACAGGTAATATTGATAATGGATATATAGATGTTGATAAAGAAAGAATTCAATTAACTCGCGGATTACTCGAATTATTATTCAAAGCGAGACCAAACAGAAATCTTATAATATGATGACCTTGACAGTACAAACGTATCTTATTACTTACTGGCGTACATTTAGATCGAAGAGGCTATGTTAAACGTAATCATGGAATTAAATCGCAATTGATTCAGAAATTATTTCCCAGTAAAAAACTTGTTAAAAAGAAGGGACAAGGTTTGTTGAATTTTGCAAAAAATATTTCTCATGAAAGAAATTACCAATACTTTGATAGTTTTGATGAACTAGTGGAAAGATTAAATTTACTCTATTCCTCAAAAGCTTCTGCAATTCTACAATTTTAAAAGAATGTACTATAAAGGAAGGAAAATATCGGGATTCACTGGACACGATACTTTCCCCTCAGTAGAGATTAATTCTTTGTGCAGTCATGTTGTCTAAAACACATAAGAGTAGGAGGAGGAGGGGGAGGAAGAGGAGAGGAAATAGCTTAGTAAATAACAGGAAGGAGAATTTAATAGAAACGATTAAGACATTACGAAAGGTGATTAGTGACAAGCATAAAAGCCTTATTAATTTTGAAAAACGAACGATGAATGATGAATTCAATAGGAAATCTCTTTCGCCATTAATTGAACCTATAATTGAATTGGGAAAAACCAAATCTACATTACATTCTAATCATGATTTACACCTAAAAAGGAAGAAGTAAAAGAGGAACAAGAGAGTATGGAAATTGATAATGAAGATGATGATGATGATGAGTATGAAGATGAGGAAGAGGGAGAGGAGGATGGTGATGATGATGATGATGATGATGTTGGTGCTAGCAGAATCAATGATTTGTTGAGCAAATACCTAACAGTGTTTCATAACGAAAAGTTGAATAATTCAATTACTTATGGAGTTTCATACAAAGATCAAAGTGAAAAGTATTATATCGGTGATATACAGGTATATTTGATAATGGATATATAGATGTGATAAAGAAAGAATTCAATTAACTCGCGGATTACTCGAATTATTATTCAAAGCGAGACCAAACAGAAATCTTATAATAATGATGACCTTGACAAGTACAAACGTATCTTATTACTTACTGGCGTACATTTAGATCGAAGAGGCTATGTTAAATGTAATCATGGAATTAAATCGCAATTGATTCAGAAATTATTTCCCAGTAAAAAACTTGTTAAAAAGAAGGACAAGGTTTGTTGAATTTTGCAAAAAATATTTCTCATGAAAGAAATTACCAATACTTTGATAGTTTTGATGAACTAGTGGAAGATTAAATTTACTCTATTCCTCAAAAGCTTCTGGGAATTCTGCTCATGATGTTGAGATTTCATCTATACTAGAAGAGCTCAGAGAAGCAAAACTAATTATTTAGTGTCACGATGACCTTGCATCGATTCGGACGGATTGAAACACATACTGCTACCGCTTCAACTGCTGAGGTTTCCTGTAATATTGATGTCATAACACAGACTATAATTGATTCAATAAATCAGCAGGGAATCAGTGAAGCTGTTAAAAGTTCATTACAGAATTTTAGTGCAAATATTGATAAAGTATCATAGAGAGAACACAAACTCTACAGAGTGCATTAGGAGAAGTGAAAAATTTATCAGATACCTTTTCAACCCAGTTGGTTAGTATTGACAAAAATAAGGTTGATAAATCTTATTTGGACGAAAAATTGAAAGCCATTTCTGATAAAATTAAAAATTTAGAGATCTTGGACAGAAACTATCTTAACACTAAACTGAAACAGCTTAGTACAGAAATTTTTACTAAAGTAAATGAAACACAACCGTCAGTAATTGATAATAAATATTTAGATACTGTTTTGGAGAAATTGACTAGTAAAAATATAACTAAGGAAGAATTTGAAAAAAGATTATCTGGAATGGCAGACGCAATAAAAGCTACTATTTTTGATGGGATTAAACAATTCGTTACAAAGGATGCTGTTAATGGTCTGATTAAACAAATTACTGAGCAATATGCACAAAAAACTGATTTAAAAGATTTTATTAAGAAAGATGAATTGGATCTTGCTGTTAAAAAGGTTAATGATGAACTAAAACCTTGATTACAAATTCTGAAAAAGATACTGTGATGAGACTGCAATGTTCACCTGCTATATAGATTATTTAAAATTATTCATTCACAAAATGGCCTACGATATTGTAAGGAATTACGCAAAAGTTAGTTTTAATATGAATTGGATAGAGGCTAAACAACATAATTTGACTGAGGAACAGGTGGGAGATTTGATTACATCGAAAAGGGTCTTGGTCAATATGCTGGGTTTGTATTAGCCCCAAAAGAAAATCTATAACGAGCGGTAAGCATTGTAAGCATAGCTGGCGAGGGAAAGCAGCAACGCGCGAGGAGGCCCGAATTGGGTGCATACCAGTCTGCTACTTGTCTAAAACACATAGGAGCACATCACCATTTCTCTCTATAACCTTGGCACGAGCGATGGATTTCACTACGTAACATCACATTAGATAAGGAAAGTATAGCACGCGTCGAATTGCAGCAACAGAAGGTGTCATTTGCTTTGAAACGTTCGAACTGATAAGATGAGTGCTTATTTCGATTGCACAAGCTTTAATGAATTTTCAATTGATGCAGACCCGCAAGCAAATTGGGGTTTTGACCATTTGGCTTACGATTGGTTTACTGTAACCAATGTCACATTTCCTGATAGTGGTGAAATTTGCATACACATAATTGATAGTGAAGGAGACTTTAAAGAGGTTATCAACTTGCCCAATGAGTATTCTCTAGTCTTAAACAAGCATAAACTTAAAAGTTTTCTTTCACGCTCGTGGGAACTTAATGTCAGTGGAAATCGAATTTTCCTAAGAGAACTGCACCGATATTGATGTTGATTTGAGCACACCAAGTGATATAGGTCTGAGAATATCTATAAATATTTTTGGAATGCTTGTTCGTACTAAATTTACTAATAGATATTCTCGGAGAGCACACTTAAAAAGCAACACCTGCGGTTTGTACAGCACATAGAAAATTTCAATATAAATTTGTGAAATTTTTCTTAACTGTCGGGTGGAAAGCAAACCAATTGTATTAATTTTACAGTATAAAGATGTAACAGATTCACTCATTTAGCATTCACTTTAATTTGTCAGTAGAGAATTTTTCCCTCAAAGGGACATTATACAGATTCACTCATTTAGCATTCACTTTAATTTGACAGTAGAGCATTAGATGGATTCACTTTAATTTGACAGTATAGCATTAGATGGATTCACTCAGTATAAAGATGTAACAGATTCACTTTAATTTGACAGTATAGCATTAGATGGATTCACTTTAATCTGTCAGTAGAAATATGGATTCACTTTAATCTGTCAGTAGAGAATTTTTCCCTCAAAGGGAAATTTTTTTTTCCCTTTTTCCTTCCCCCTCGTCCTCACTGGGAGAGGGGAGAGGGAGAGGGAGAAGGAGAAGGAGAGGGAGAGGGAGAGGGAGAGGGAGAGGAGAGGGAGAGGGAGAGGGAGAAGGAGAGGGAGAAGGAGAAGGAGAGGGAGAGGGGGAGGAGAGGGGGAGGAGAGGGGGGCGCAGAGGGGGAGGGGGGAGAGGGAGGGGGATTCGCGCAAAAATTTTTCCTTATTTCTCGGGGATTGCGCAAAAAAAAACCAGTCTGAACTATCTATATCAGTCTACTGTCATTTTCATTGTAAATAAATAATAATAATAATAAATAATAATAATTTGACGGTGGGTGTGATTGGTTAATCGCATACTGTAACTGCTTAAGCCGTGTCCACACTGAACAAATGTTCGACAAACATGTTTGTTAAAACAGTTTGGGCAAATCTTATTATGTTTGACAAACAATGTTTGTCCGTGGCCAGTATGGACGCGTTACCAAACAAAATATTTGTAAGTGGGGAGAACTGGTTTTATGTTTGACGGGAAACACTAAAAATGTTTGGAAAAACAGTAATTTTTGCTTCATTGTCCAAACTTTTTTAAATGTTTGTACCTGAGTCCCTTAACAAGCATACTAATTAATAAAAAATTATAATCCAAGATTATAATTAATAATAAAAGTTTCTTCATTTTCAAAAAAAATCTATCTTTTTCATTTTTTTTCAAAGTAGTGGAAATTCATTTTCCTGCTGTAGCTTGATGAATTTCTCTTATCATAAAATTTTATCAATAAGGTTTTGGGCAAAAGCCTGTTTTATATTTTTTGACTATTAAATAGTTTACTCGGAAGAAAATTCATCATCATCATTATCATCATCATTGTCATGGATTAGGCTTTTGAAGCCTGTTCCGGCGTCCATCTCTTCCTCGGTCTACCAATACTTCTTCTGCCTATTGGCTTGTGGAGTAGGGCATTCAATGGGAAACGGTCTTCAGGCATTCTAAGGTCATGATCTGACCACTTATTTCTATATGTTTTTATCAAAATCAACAATGGTCAGACATCACATTCTCTTCTTATATTTTCATTCCGAATCCGATCCTCTCTTGTGCATCCTTTGACTTGTCTAAGGAATCGCATCTCTGCTGGCTTATTGTCAAATTAATAAATAATCAGTTGGGAACATGTAATCCAATGTTGATTCTATGTTTACTTGCTTGATACATGAACAGTGTTGATATTGTATTTTTCTTTAGAGCTGCTTTTAACATAAATAAAAATATAAATCTGAGTACCGTTTAAATTATTTTGTCACGACATTAGTATTAGTAGCTATTAGTAGCTGAAATGGCATTAGTAGTCGAAATATGTCATGACAAAATAATTTAAAAGGGTACTCCGATTTTTATTTTATCTAGTGTTGATACTATTTGTAATCATATTTGTACAATTTGCAGATAGCATCATATGAAAACTACTTTCATCTGAAATTGAATTTGTAGCCTGAATAATTGATGTTGTGTAACTTTTCTATAATTATTGGAGAATATTGAAATGTCAAAAACCCACTGTGTGAGCACACACGAAAGCATGCTAATGTAATAGTATATTTCGCACCTAGAGCAGAAATTGAGATTTCTCCGACTCGAATTCGGTTTTCAAGTCCGAGGCCGTAGGCCGAGGACTAGAAAAGATTGAGAGCCGGAAAAACATTTTTGCCCGTGGTGCGAACGCTATTTAACGCCACACACAAAAATAAACTATATATAAATGAGAATAGTTGTTTACTAAGCACTTCCAAAAGCAGAAGTGGAAGGTGATAGTTCTAGCAAATCTGAGGTAATCTGAATATCAGGAAATTGTCCAAGTATTTTTATTTTTTATTCTGATTTGTCTAAATAACCTAAAAGATGATGTTCAATTATGTGGGAGGTTGAGTTTATTCTTTTTTATTCTTTCAAATGACAATAAGATGATATTATTAGGCTATAAATGTTTTAATTATTGAATAATGAACACAGATAATAAGAAGTTTTTTCATCAGCTGTTTTTTGATCACCTTTCTTAGTTCCATGTTAGCGGCTGGAAAGGGTACTCTTTCCGGTCTAGGCCGGAAACAAACCTGTTCTGACGTCAAACGAGAGTCGTCTGCAAACAATGTCTTTCAGATCTACGTAGGGACTGGAAAACAGCTGCTTTCTGTGCAGTGTGGCGAAAAATAATACTTTTTATTGAAATAAAGTGGATTTTTGACAACACTTCAAGTATCTTCAATTACTTTCATCTGGATCAACTTCATTCAACTGCCATTCAATCACATTCATACTCTTCAAAATTGCAATCGACATTTCAATTTCAGTTGAGGGCTTCTCGTTCTGGAAGCGAGTGAGAAAAATAGTGAAAAGCAATGCATTAATATCGAAGTTGGAGGGCAGACGACTCATTGGCACTGCGCTGCGCTGCGTGTTATTGGATCGGGGAGGAGAGATCATCAACAAGAGTGCTGCTGCCAATAGGAAACGGATGAGGAAGGGAACATGTAAACAACAAAAACTAATCGAGTTAATTTGTGTTCCGGCCACAAGAGTCGTTAGTTTAAATGTCCGGCAAAACGACATTCCACTGCGTGAAACGCCATCACACACAGGGTCCACTCCTCTTACTCCTCCTCCACCACCACCACCATCACCTCCACCTCCTTTAATCCTATTTTTCCTCAGATTCTTGTGATTCTCTCAGATGTCCTCACTCCCCTTTCCCTACTTTTATATTTTGCCTCTTCCTTATTGTGTCCTCTGTCACAATTAAATGTCACGTATGTAATGTAATGTGATTACTTGGATTATGTCCTTTCAAAGATACTTATAAATACCGTGATCCCGTGTTATCGGATGAGCACGTTGAACTGTCGGTCCCGGCTGAAGTATGACAGTCATAAAGCACATTGACGGCTTAAATTATATATTCAGGCGGTGGGACCTTCCCGCAAGGGACTCCCCACCAACAAAAGCCATACGAATTTACTTTTACTAACACTGTGATATGTTCAATTTAAAAACGCGGACGTCCCAGAAAAAAATGGGTTGATTTCAGAGGCATAAGGTGCGTACAGATTTATGCGCCGCGAACACGAGCAATTCACTTTTAATCAGCTGATGCCAAGCTTTTTATACCTATGTTTTACCGTTTCTGTAAAAATACAGATATAATCAGCTGATTAAAAGTGTGATGCCAAGCTTTTTATATCTATGTCTTACCGTTTCTGTAAAAATAAATATATAATCAAAAGTGAATTGCGCATGTTCGCGGCGCGTATATCTGTACGCACCTTTAGAGGTTCGAAACAGGTAGTATGCCAAGATCGGAAAACTGCAATTTCTGGGCCACATCATGAGGAACGACTCCAGGTACTTTTCACTCGAGACATTCGTCCAAGGAAAAATCGATGGAAAAAGAGGTCCTCGAAGGAGAAGAATATCTTGGCTGCATAACCTTAGAAAGTGGACGGGGAAAACATCAGCTGAACTCTTCCGCATGACTGTGGACAAAATTAGGCTGACATGCTGGTTGCCAACATCCGAAACGGATAGGAACCACAAGAAGAAGAAGTATGCCACACCCGTAAAAGGAAGAAGATGGGAACAAGATGATTTTGATTTAATCAGGACAATCACTTTGTCTTCTTTTATCTTATATTTTTGAAGTGTCATATTTATTTAGTAGAATTGATGGTGATGTTGTGAAATCTATCCATAATAAGAAAACAAAGATATTGTCGAATATCACTATAATATTTATTGAAAACTTTGAAACAGTACCATGGTTTCACGTTGTACTGCGTACTCAGCTGTACTGAGGAAACCATTCCTTGAATGATTGATTATTCCTTAATTAATGGACGTGAAACCATGGTACTGTTTTAAAGTTTTTAATAAATATTATAGTGAAATTTGACAATATCTTTGTTTTCTTATCATATTTATTTTGTCTAAGTTTATTTAACTTTTGTAACCGGGCACCCGCCGAGAAACATTCGGGTGTTTGGCAGGACCCTCAATTTCGAATAAAAATTTTAGATTTGATTTTTTTCTATTTTTGATCGTAAATTAGGGCTATAAATAAACAGATTATTTAACTTTTGTTTCGGCACCCGCCGAAAAACCTTCGGGTTTGGCAGGACCCTCAATTGTTTGAACTTTGAATAAAAATTAGGGATTTGATTTTTTTTCTATTTTTGATCGTGAATTAGGACTATGAATGAACAGATTATTTCACACGAAATCACACGTACAGTTCGTGGGGAAAAATTGACAAGATATATATTTCTGCTGAATGGAACACCTACAACTCTTCACCTCCTACGACACTGAGATGAACGAAATAACAGAGAGTTTTTCCGCAGTTTTGAATTCTAATTTTACACCACAGAAGAACGTTAGGCTCGTGAATGCGTAGGCTGTCTCTTTCAACTGTCAGTATTGATTGAATGGGAAGCGTTAATGTTCTTTATGGACAATACTGACAGTTTGAGGTGAGGGAAGTGGTACTGTTGTGTTGCAATTTGCAGAATTGTTATAAGCGATGACAGTAATGGAAAAATGAAAGAGGGCGGAAAATTCTGAAAAGCGAAAGGTGAAGAAACTTGATTAAAAAGTTTATTCAACCTGTTGTTGGATTTATTGCGGATAGGTGACAGCCGTCCAGCACCGGAAACTTTTCATTCTGCTGTCAGTTCAGCTCCGTTTCGCTCGGCCACCCGGGACCAAGTGCTCCTCCGAGACAATGTTAACATTCAAATATCACCAACCTAGTTTCTCGTGCTTTCTACTCAGTACATCTGCACCGCAAATCAAATTCTGTTTGACAAGGGTTCTACTTTTACGAGAAGTATTTTTTGTCAAAAGAGAGAGAACAATTCTTGAACTTTATAAAAGAGAGGCAAGTTATGTAGATAGATAGATAGATAGAAAATGCCTTTATTCAATATAAATAAAAATAATAAGACTACAATCATGTTACAAAATAAACAATTAAAAATTATATAATTAAGATAATGATTGTGCTAAATAAAAAACATGAGACAAAAAACTTGACATAACCATAAAGGTTGTCTGCCAGAGTTGATAGGCCCATTCTACAAAAACAAATTTTGTGTAAACAATTATCATTGGAAACCAAACAAAGTAAAAAAATAAATAAAGAACCTGCTACATAAAGAACAAATACATCAATGAAGCTGAACAAAATGAAATAAATACTACTATAATGCCTCAGTAATTTTCCTTTTTATATTTAATAATTAAACTCCCTAATCATTTCATTTCTAATACTAACTGCCCTTTCCACATATCGCGCTAAGAGACTCCACTCTTTTCCATTTAACCACTCCATCATCTCTATATCATTTAATACATTCTTCCCCAGAAACATTTTACGTAACCCCACTAAAACAGGACATACTCCTAGGAAATGCTTTATGTCTTCTCTTTGCCTCAAATTACACATAGAGCAGAGCCATTGAGATTCTTCCCTCCCGCGCCCAAAATTTAAATTTAAAAGAGCTCCATGTGCCTTGAAGATGAAACCCACTGTCTTCTTATCCAAATTTAAATTCAAATAACTTTTACCTCTTTCCTTGTCCAATAGGATATAAGTATCATGAAATTGTGCGAAGCCGCAATTTGAAAACTACACATAACATTTTCCTCTTTCATTTTCTCATACATACATTCGAACTCACGCTTCCATTCAATCCTATTATCAATCACACATCCTGCCAACCTACATCCATACTTCACATCCAAACGCATCCATTCCTTAAACCAAGAAGTCTTATGCTCTATTATTCTTTCAGCCAGTTTCCTCGGCAATCTATTTCCAGCCATATTTAGTGCCTTGAACATATGGCAAGTTATGTAAGTGGATAACAAAATTGGAGTACTGATTAAAGGATATACGGAAAAGATTTACATAATTATCAATCTGATCGAGCATGTGGAAATTGATGCTAGTGGGGATAAAGAAGGTGGTGGTCGATCATTAATCATGATTGGGCATGTTATACTTTCGGGCCCGGATGAAGTATGACAATCGTAATGCCCATTGACGGCTTAAAAAATATATTCAGGCGTGGTGGAACTACCGTCGAAAACTCCCCACCAATAAAAGTCCTACGAATATTATTATTATTGAACATGATTCTACGAACAAATAATAATCTCTTTAAGAAATATTTTCAATGAATGAGGAACAGATTTTACAACATTACTAGAATTTTATTGCTGATGTGATTTCATGTTCGATATTATGACAATCGTGCTTGAAGAACAAAAACGAGAGCTTGGATTATTTTCAATAGTAGAAAATCAAAAATAAAAAAAATCATAAAATTGGAATCCGCAATTGTTGTTATACATTCTTGGGAACATGTGAGGATTTTTATGCATTAAAAATCTTCTTCTTCAGATAAAATCTTTTCTTCTTCTTTTTCTTCCTTTCACGGTTAAGGCATCATTGTCTGTTCCGAACCTCATCGTCTCTATAATCGAACTATCTTTTTCTTGGACGTCCTTTATCTCGTTTCCCCACAATAAGGAATGCTTAGGAATCCGGTCTACACTCATTGTATGCATTATTTATTCAATTGAAAAAAAATATTGTTAACAATGTTGATATTGTTACTGTATTATTCATTTTATTTGATTGCCTAAAATACAAATATATGATTAATTTGAATTCAAAAGTGTATAAAATACACCCAACAATGAGTCGTAATATATCCCTTTCAATACGCGAGAACCTTACTCATTCAGACAGCATAAGTAAGTATTTGGAAAAGCTCATGATTTTACAAAAAAGAGCTGTGAGAGCTATAGAAGTCATTGTAAACCTTTGATCAGAGAGCTAAAAATACTGACGGTTCCATCTCTTTTTATTCTTGAGTGTCTGTTGTATGTAAAAAGTTACATGCATGAAATGCAGACAAATAATTACATTCACAATTATGGAACACGCCAGAAGACATTGTTGCATAGAAGTCAATGTAACTTACAACTAACTCTGAACAGTTTTCATGAATATGGTAAGAAAATTTATAACTTGTTGCCAACGGAAGTCAGAGCATTAAATATGAGCAGTTTTAAAAAATGCATAAAAGATATGTTGTGTGAGTTTTGTGTGTACAGTGTTAATGAGTTTGTAGAATGTTTGACACTTGATAACGCAGACATATAGAATATTATTGTTGTTGTCCTGTTTTTATTATTGTTGATTTGTTATGACTATTATTATTGTTAGTGTGTTAAAAAACGTTACCATACTTATTCATGTATTGATGAATGAAGAATGTTATAAATTGTAAATGTACCTGACCTTGTTATACAATTTGTTTTGTAATGACAATAAACAATTTTGATTTGATTTTGATTTGATTTGACAGTTTTATTCCGAAGATAATTGTTTCTCTAGTCGATTTCAGAGCTGAGAGTTGAAAAATTTCAAGAATGCTATTCCGAAAAGGATTCTTTCGAAGAAATAATGAGAAGAAAAACTGTTTAAAATTGAACTCGTTGAAAAGATAGGAATTTGAGAGCTTGACATTGGAAGCGATCGTCAATAATTATGCTGTACAATTCCACGATGTAGAATCGCACGAGGGCAGAAACAGAATTAATCCGGGTTTCCTTTAGCGGGACGGACAGAGCACGTCCGAGTACAGTCAACTTGGCGCACAATTTTCTTTTCCGAGTGGAATTTATCAAATCGCTCTCACTTCCTCCTTCTCATCGCATCTCTCTCTTTTTCCTTGCTCGTCAGCCTCTTTTCGCTCTCCTTCGTGGGAATCTAATCACGAATACACGTTTCTCTGCTGTTTCATTTGATTACAGCCGGCGCTACACAAGATTCAATACCTGCATAGACCAATCAAGCAATGGTTTCTGCTGTAGGCCTGCCAATACGTGATTCAATGCCGGAGTGAGAAAAAAGATTGTCTGTTGGATACGGAATGAGCAAACACAGCTACGCTCCACTATTGCTTACTCAAACAAATATATAACTAACAAAGAATAATTTTATTCCACTTTCCCAAAACTCTCTTCTTCTGATTCATTTTCTCTATTAATTGAGGAAAATTTAATATGGAAAATTGTTTTCTGTACTACGTACGATTGATTGTCTGTTAGGTGCGGGAAGAGCAAACACAGCAATGCTCCACTATTGCTTACTCAAACAAATATATATCTAACAAGGAGTTGTATTCCACTTTCATAAACTCTCTCCCTTCTGATTAATTTTCTCAATTAATTAAGAAAAATTCAATGTAGAAAATTTTTTTCTGTAATACGTACGATTCATTTATCTATATTTTTCAATAAATTTTTCAAAGTCTTTTGAATAATTTTATCAATTTTCTCTCATTTTTCAACCACCGTGACAAAAGGATTGTCATGCAAAGTATTGAGTAGTAAGTAAGTTATTAATTTGATTGTATGGTATGAGATGTTGTGGTTTTACCATGAAACCTGGTACTGAATTATGAATTAATTTTCCAATAAATAAAAGTGGTATTGACAATATCAAAGTCTTATTCTTTCAATTAGTAAGTTATTAGAGTATTCAATTTGTCAATTCTAACAATAAGATGATGAAACAATTGGAGGATTCGATTTTTATAGTTGAGGAAAGCTTTCAAATTGAATAATTGGTATTAATCGATTATTGTCAAATCATATTTTAATAATAAGGTATTTCATATAGGAAGAAAAATTATGAAAGAGTCAATACTCAATTAACTCAGTTGTTTATGATGTTTTGTTTCAATAATACTTTCAAATTGTGCTTGTGGAATGATAAAGATGGAAATAAATTGGAAGTTGCATTTGTTCAAATGCTAATTAGTAAATAATTATTATTAAACGAGAATTCCAATTAAATGCTGAGAATCACCCCGAAGACTTCTGCTACTGCAAATATTGACAACAGGGTAAACAGCTGGATGGAAATTTGATGATCACTACTACACAAAAATTATTATTTGTCACTCCTATAATTTTTATATAGTAGCGCTCATCGAATTTCCATCTAGCTGTTTACCCTGTTGTCAATATTTGAAGTAGCAGAAGTCTTCGGGGTGATTCACAGCATTTGATTGGAATTGGAATTTCGTTTAATAATAATTATGAAATAATAAAATTGGGAAAATTCTACTGCTAAAGTTAATGTTGTTGTTATGTTCTTAGCGAACTAACCGGTTTCGTTTCCAAATGGGCAATTGAAATTATCAATTACAAGTTCATTGTCATCAATTATTTTTTAGTCTGACAATAAGTCAGAAGGAAGACTTCCTTTGAAAGTATGGAATTGGGTACCAGCGAACAGAAATAGGCGTGGAAGACCGCGAAAGAAATGGGTATCCAATGTCCACATTCAAATGGAGAGTAGAGGTCTCTTTGAAGGTGACTGGATAAATAAGAAAAGATGGCGATTGGGGTGCGAGAAGCGACATAACTGAAGTAGCAAGAAATCGCTATATATATTTATACAATGAGTATTTCTTGAACATCCACACTTTACGTGATTATAGAATAATCGTCTCTAACGATGAACAATGACACATTCATTGTTGATGAATGATTCTTCAGTCTGTGACAAGAAGTATTTCTTGAACATTCATCCTCAACTTGAAGCGGAGTTATTTATAATCCAGCTCTACTAGAAGAATAGAAGTCTTGTAATTCTTACAGAGTTCTTTCTAAATTGGAATGCTGTCTAGCAATAAACTACGTTTGAAACTCCTCCATTCAGCAAGTATTGTAACTCATAACATGATCGATAAATGCATCAAAGTCATTGACTGGCTCTTAATAAACAGTGCTATAGTGGAAAGCAAGTGTCCCATTTCCGAGATATCCTCAATTTAGAAGCAGATACACTCTCCCATTGGTTCCCCATTATTCGGCCTTAGAACTGGCAAAACTAATCAGTACAAATGAACGGAGCGAAACTTTGATGGAATCGAAAGCAGTTGGAAGGTTTGTTTACTACAAATCCATTAAGTTTGAACTCGATATTATCTCTTGATAACTGATTTATTCCTGCTTCGTACACGACGAGTTCGGGATAGGAATAACAAGTTTTGATCATCAATCAATTTGACGAGCTATTCAGCGTCTAATTCGGTATTCAATTTCTCATATTTTCCATAACTGTGATGGAGAGATTTCTAATGGACCTCGAGTGAAACAGGTATTATGGAAGGTGGAAAAAACACATTATTTAGCTGAAATGAAAGAATTAAATAGAATAAATAAGTTTGAATAAAATATTTTGAGATCCGATATGGATTTATAATGGATCTTGAGTGGAAAGGGTATTCTGGAAGGTAGAATAAACACATTATTGAGCTATTACTCTGTAATAAACGAATGAAATAGAATAAAAAAGTTTAAAATGAAATATTTTGAGAACCGGTATGCTCACTGAAAGAGTTCAAATTTAATAGCTTTCTCATTATACAAATTGAAACTTCAAAGCTTCAAATCTATTTAAAATATTGGAAACACATTATTGAGCTATTACTCTGTAATAAACGAATGAAATAGAATAAATAAGTTTGAAATAAAATATTTCGAGAACCGGTATGCTCTCCAAATCTATAGGAAATTATGGAACATAATGAATCAATTTAAAACAAAGACTCAAGAGAACTGAAACTCGTATTATGAAGCCGTTGTAAAACATTATATTGAAAGAATGGTAAATGTAAATGAATGTGAGGAGTAGTATAGTAATTATTCTACTGAAAGACTTCAAATTTAATAGCATTCTTATTATGCATACTTAAACTTCAAAGATTCAAATCTACTGGAAATATTAGAGAATAATGAACCAATTGAAAACAAGTCTCAAAAGAATTTGAAACTCCCAATAAAGTAGTAGATTTAGAACATATATTGGAAGAATGGTACATGTACATAGTACAGAAATAATATACTAATTATTACTTTCCTTGCCCTATTACCATAGGTAAGGAAAGTATTGCTTTCCGAAAAAAATTAAGGTACCCCAATTTCTAAATTTCTATACGTTTCAAGGTCCCCTGAGTCCAAAAAAGTGGTTTTTGGGTATTGGTCTGTGTGTGTGTGTGTGTGTATGTGTGTGTGTGTGTGTGTGTGTGTGTGTGTGTGTGTGTGTGTGTGTATGAGTGTATGTGCGTCTGTGTACACGATATCTCATCTCCCAATCAACGGAATGACTTGATATTTGGAACTTGAGGTCCTCACACTATGGGGATCCGACACGAACAATTTAGATCAAAAGCAATTCAAGATGGCGGCTAGAATGACAAAAATGTTGTCAAAAACAGGGTTTTTCGCGATATTCTCGAAAATGGCTCAAACGATTTTGATCAAATTCATTCCTTAAATAGTCATTGATAAGCTATATCAACTGCCACAAGTCCCATATCTGTAAAAATTTCAGGAGATCCGCCTCATCTATGCAAAGTTTGATTTTAGATTTCCAATTATCAGGTATCAGATATAATTTGAACGGAACATTTCGAGTGGAAAAGATTGAGCATGAAAATCTCTTCAATTAATGTCCAGTAACATTTTCACCTAAAATTTAAAATAAGCTTGAAATTTGAGAAAATGTGATTATTCAATTGCAAACAGTTGGCAACTGTTGATTCTATTAAAATTTAATAGAATGAATGTTCAAAATAATGAAATTCGAGTTCGAGCAACATTAATGATTTAATCTTTCACTATGAAGAGATAGCAGATCTCGTGTGTATCCAGCGTTATTGTCCTGTCACCAGCTGGCCCAGATCTTTGAATAGTGGACTCTCAAGATGCGCGGGAACACTAGCGTCAGGTGATCAATTTTCATAACGGAAGGAAAGTTGTGTGAGTGCGCCACACCAGATTTTTATACTGAATATTTATTATAGAAATACATTATAATCATAATGTTGACTGCTACATGTTTATTCCGTACTATTACAGAAACAGTAATACAGTTGACATGTCACATACTACTGAGCAATGCTCCATTATGCAGTGATTGTTGTGATTCAATAAATTCTATTTCTATTTCTAAATTGGAAGTCGGGAAATGTGAGTAATTTGTTAGATACTATCCATACCACACGAGCTTTGGATTGATTCAAATTACGAGTTTCGGAGCATGTTCGAAGTAAAGATAAAATTCAGCTTAGAAAGCGTTGCAATAAATTGGTACACAAGTGGAACCGTTCTAGACTACTCCGTTCCCATTCTAATACGTAGTTTCCATTTCTACTTGGCATCTAGAGCCATTGCAAAGTGCGGACGTGAGTTATGTGTGGTAATATGGGACAAGGGGAACGGTTGGCAGTTACGTGGCGAAAATTTCGTCTATGATAGATCGACTGTTATTGCTGTAGCCGTTAACAACACACCAAGTGGAGTTATAATAATAAATTGGAGAGACAAAAGGCGCCTGGAGATCAGCAACGGATGTGCTAAGCAATTATTGTCACCTGCAGGATTTCAACATACATGTTTCAATGGAGGCGACATTTTTGGTGAGGGTTGGGCACCTGTGCGGCGGGTTGCCTACCCAGCGCCGTGCAGTTAGTCCTGTGGACCTCGCTCATATTTCATTCGGCTATAGCTAAGCGAGAGGCGTGCCAAGAAACGCAAACCACTACGAAAGCCGCCCTCTCGAACCCATGCTTCATTTTTTATTATTCTACGTCTTGTGCCACCGCCGTCTTCTCTTTTCGCTCCTTGAGAGAATCTTTTGGCACAAATTCATTTCCATTCCTCGAGGGAATCATCTCAGTTCTCCCCACAAATTGATGGTGCTTCTGCCTCCCCGACTCTTCTCTCACCTTCCATTACACTCACTCGCTCTCCTGAATTATCATTGAGATCGTTTCCCGTTTCCCCTCCACCAACACCCTATTCGCTATTCACCGCACTCACTATATATACCCCCTTAACTTTGTTTTTCCTACTTTACATCTCATCTGACCTCATCAACTTTATAAAAATAGATCCTTCTCCACTCTATTCTTTACCCATCTCATCTTGCGCTGCTGTCTTTTGTTTTTAGCGTCAATTCACGAGTGCAGAAAACACACTTGGCCAAGTTGAATTCTACAGAAATGCTAGCAATTCGTCATCCACGCTTCCTGCTTTATTCATCACAGAAATAAATTGGTAAATTTGTCGGAGATTCTTTATAGACACAATCATATAAGCTACGTTGTTTTAACTAGCATATACCATTCATATGCTAGTTGATACAAGGTAGCTTATTATGATTGTGTCTATAAAGAATCAACTAAAAATTCATCAATTTCAAAACAAAATTTTACGTCTAGGAATGTAAACTTTGACGAATTTTTTAGCCAAAGTACAAATTTCTTTAGCTAATCAGTTACTGGGAAATGAAGGCTGGTTATTTTTGTCTGAGTTTATGCAATTTCATGAAGAAAAATAACAATTCACAAAACAAAATTTAGGTATAAGGTGCGTACAGACTTAACGCCACAAACACGCGCATTTCATTCTTCATAAGTTGATGATACACTTATTATGTATTTTACTGTTTCTGTACAAATAGAGATACCTAACCTAACCAGCTGATGAAAAGTGGAAGCGCGTGTTCGTGGCACTCAAGTCTTTAGACTGGGTACACACCAGTTAGTCAAGACACGACAAGACATTAGTCACAATACTTCACATTATTGTTTATGACACAACAACTCACACTGATTAGTCATCGCAATTAGACATGGTCTTCATAAGCAACTATGTGAAGTATTGTGACTAAACGTGTCTGATCATGTTTTGTCTTGATTAACTGGTGTGCGTCCAGCCTTACCCAGCTCAAGATTATGGAAAAATACTGTCGATGCTGTTGAGAAACTTTCCAGGGTTGGAAGTTCATTTCTAGGATGTTTGGATGCTTCATGGAAAATATTCTACTTCTATCTATTGATATTACCATGTATCTTGAGACTGAAATAACGAAGACGACGACGATCTTGAGACTAAAATAATGCTTGAAGTATAGTCTCAATAAATCCATTTCTCTCCTTGATCTTCACACAATTTTCATAGATGAGAAATTTAGGATGTTTCACAAGGTACAGCTTGTACTTTCTTATTCCCCAAATTTGTAGGATGAGGTGCCCGTGTAAGTCTCTATTGTATTGTTACGATGAGATCGAGTGCTGCTGTGATATTGATATTATTAAGCTACTGAAGATAGTGTTGCTGAGACAGAGGCTTATTGAGCTGTATTCAATGGAATAGGGAGACTTGCACTTGTAACGCAACGTGCTTGGTTTATGGCAAGTGTTGACAACAGAACGTGTTTGCTCGAATGCGTTTGAGGGCGAATTTGTGTGTGCGAGCAGCAGCTTTGTCAGATCATATCTCGTACATGTTTACGCCAAGTCGACATCTAGAGAGAACACTATCCGCGGAAATCTCGCATGATGAATTGTTCACTTTGAGTGGGATTCTCTCAGAAGTCAACAAGTGAAACCATGGATCAATATTGCTGAGTTCAACTCATCCCAAATTGGAATTTGGATGTTTCATAACATGATTTGGATGTCTATTAGAACATCATTTGGATGTTTTTCTATACCTGATATCTGTTTGGTAGCTTAAATAAATGAATTATTGAATTTACTATAATAAATTACACCATTTCTTACTCTGAAATATGACCCCAGGAATATAAAAAAAATCCTATTTATCATCATCAATATATCGATAAATCGCAAAAAGTGCCTTAGTCAAATGCTTAGTTAAGTGCCTTAATTATCAAATCATTCAATTCAATTCTTTATTGCCAAATAAACATCAATTAACAATGTAACAACCTATAAAATCGAATGTTAATAGATCAAACACTTATCATAACAAAATAAAATATAACTAATTACCCAGAACTAAAAAGCTTACAATTATTGTTTCAGGCACACCAGCAAAAGAAAAGTCTTTGACAGCTGGTGGGAGTCGCAAAAAGTTCGATTCAAAATGAAAACTAAAAATCATAAACTGTTTTTAAATCAAGGACATAAATTATTTTAACTCGATGTGATGAAGTGGATAGCCTCTGTCTTATCAGTATGTGAGCTACTTCATCTTAGCCTTAGTTGCAACACGAATAACTTAAAGTCTCTGCTCCAAAATAAACAATTTATTCGATGAGTAATTTTGCTCATCAATTTCTTCGATCACTAGTCTACTTTCCAATCAACTTGATTATCAGGTTATTATTATTACACAGATTATTATACCCATATACCATATTATAACATGTACACCAGATTATTAAATTGTCCCTTCATATGAGTACCCTTTTCAAAAGAGGTAAAATTTAAATTACATTTTACCTTTGATATCTTTTTATTTATACCAGATTATTATTATACTCTTCAATCACCTATCGGTCACTTCGTACATTCTATTTCATAATGTATGAATCTATTTGTATTTCTTGTGCACAAAAATTAAATACGATAAAAACTCTCATACAACCATGAAATTTCATCGAAAATTAATGTTTCTTCAAAACTGTTGCTGATTGGATAATTGTGAGGGTGGTTGCTCCTTCTCGATTACAATGTGTATGTGACTGTTGCTTTGAGGCAAATCAGCACTGCGCGAGCTGCAAGCCAGACCAGTCAAGCCAAGAGTGATGACTAGCAGAACGCTGTATTCTGATTACAGCGATGGCTGTTGAATTTCGAGTTTGCTGGGTAATATATTTTCGAGAAAATAAACGAGCTCGACTCATGTATAAGAGATGAGGATTCATAACTTTGGCAACTTTATCTGGGCCCTTCTGTCACCCCTCCTCTCGCCAACCCCTCTTTTGTCTCTCCTCCACTCCACTATGCGATGTCTGAAGAAAGTGTAAATAACAAGGCGAAAAAAGAGATAATGAGATTTACAATCCGGCTACCCTTTCATATTCTTCTATAAGAAGCCACCGGATTCTTTTATGAGTTTTTTAACAAGCTCTCTCACTACAACACACCGATATAATCAATAATTTCAAGTGTCTATCATAATTTCCATCGCTCTCTCATTATTCCAATATTAATTTATAATTCACAATAACTGTGATTTGGGATCAATATAATATTCATCCAAATACCAATTGATATCAAATTTAATCCAAAAATCAACTGTGCGGGAAGTAGTGAACTCATTTTACGTGTTTTGCTTCGTTCGGGCAATTACTAGCACAATGAAAACACTGGGATGTTGTCAAAAATATCACCAAAAATATCCCACCAGTTTTTGACGTATTTTAAAAGTATCTGAAGTGAAAATTACTAGTATGTTAGATTAAAAAAATTTCTTTGACTGAAAATATAGCATTTTACATTATTTCACAATCTGTGTTCAATTTTTATTTTTGCAAAGCAATCAAATTTTATTTGACTCTGTCTCCGATTAGATGAGGAGCGAACAGAATTATTTTTCTTTAGAAATTATTTTTTTAGAGTTTTTTTGACAATTTCTTATTCTTTTTCATTCAACAGAGTTATTCAACCTGTGTATAGAGCTGAAGATAAAAGTAGAAAGCGATTCCACTATTATATTATAATCGTTGTACTGCAATTACTCATTTCATGCTCCAAATCTGTCTTAAATGTTTCAAGTATGATCCTATTCCGTCTTCTCCATCGTTTCTGTCTTGAAAGCTGGTTTAAAAACAACTGTTATCCCTCGTAATTTCCCTTACACCAAACTGACAATCTCTGGAAAGCAGCTCTCATTTTATACAAAGCCATAGCGGCCAGCCAGTCTACAGATGAAAATAAATTGATTTATTTATGGTCAGTTTGGTGTAAGGGTAAGTATTCCCGACCGGCAATTAGAAGATACTGGGTTCGATTCCCGGGCTGACAAATAATTGTTGTATAGTAGCGCTCATCGAATTTCCATCTAGCTGTTTACCCTGTTGTCAATATTTGCAGTAGCAGAAGTCTTCAGGGTGATCTACAGCAATTAATAATTGGGATTTCCGTTTAACAATAATTGTATTTCGGGGAATTCAAAAGTAATAAAACATTTCTGAGAAGAGTGATAATACATGAGCAATTTGTTTTTCAAGCACTGGCAATGCAGATGGAAAATCTGCCTTTTTGCTCTTCAAATCATCCGACTTGCTGTAGTGGTTCGTGTTGTTTGTCAATCTCAGTTCAACGACTCTGCGTCATCCACTCTCTCACTCCCTATTACGTACTCGCTCTCATCCGCTCTCTCTCACTCTTATTGGTTGTACGCAGCGACATGGAAACTAACCTCGTTTTTTCTCTTCTGTTATTTTCCGGATTCCGTAGGAAAACAATTTATGAAACGATGAATGTTATTTCCAGTGAACAGGAATCTTCGCTCAATTTGCTCTTGAGTTTTCATTTTGTTAAATAGCGGATCAATCCTATAAATCTCTCCATTCATAGATTGTTCACAATATTATTTGATGGCAAGAATAGAGCTAGGAATACTAAAAATTAATTTTACTTTTGAGATATGTCGCAATCTATTAAATTTCAGTACCTCAAAAAATTTACTATTCGAATTTAGAGGTTTAAACTTAAACTGATGGTACCTGGAAATGTTTCATATTTTCACCGCATTTTATAATAATATCATCATCTCTCTTGATCCATTCATTAAATCCTATAATATTAAACGAGCAATTTCTGTTTATATGTTTAGATGTTTATATGTTTGTATTTCACCGGATCTCGAAAACGGCTATAAGTAGATTTATAATATAAAAATTCGATTGCTCTAGGTCTCATTCCCGGGAAAACTCGTAGAAGGACATTGAAACGATAATTATTATTCATCCTTGGAAAAACAGCTGATAATAATTATTTCGTCGTCTGTTGATGATGGAAGTGAGTGAGCGATTTCATGTGTGTTGGACTGTGTCAAAATTATGACTCAGCTGTTGAACTTTTGTAATCATTCAATCAGGTGCCGGTGCCGGTTGCAAAAAAGCCGGGTTATTTTCAATCCTGATTAATTCCAGTAGATCCATCTTTTTGAAATAATGGTCTCTCTGATTTGATTCACGTGAAATTGATCAGGATTAAAATTTAACCGGCTTTTGTGCAACCGGACCTTTGTGAGGGAAACTTTTGCATTCCTCTGGGAATTAATCTCAATTTACTGTGATTAGATAGAACATTTCTGTATGAACTATAAATTTCTTCTTTCATAATAAAGTTTTTATGCTTTTTTACTCCAGAGCGAAGCTCGGTCCCCGATATTAATCATTAATAGAATCGTTTGTACGGTATTATCTTTCACCCCTTAGTATCACCTGAGCTTGAAATACTCGTAACTAGTTGCCTTTGGGAAAAAATACATTAGATTTTAGAATGGTTTCCTTAATATAAAGAATCGCCAATGTTTCCATAGCATGTAGATGTTCTGACTGCACACTATCATTCTGCGCACAAGTCAGAAGTCGAAGTCAAAGTATAAAAAATTAATTAACATTATAGTTAATCAAAATAAATATTTTAATTATTTACAATGAACATTTTCATCACTAAATTTTTTCAAAGATTTGAATGCGACATATAAAATCAAACTGAAGAAAATGAATTGAAATTAACATTTCAATTATTTACAAATAACAATTTTATCACTAAATTTTTCCAAAGATTTGAATGCGACATTTCTCTATATAGCCCAGTCAATGAAGGTCCAAAAAAGCAGTTTCGATCCGAAAATTAAATAAAAGCTGAATTTCCCACCATCGATAGAACCCTCCCAGAGGGTCATTCTCCCAAAAGTCCCAAAAAATCCCCTTGGAGCTTTCCGCCCCAACCCCCTAAAACATGAAAAATGCGGGTAAACACGGGAAATCAATTATCTCTGTAACCATTGATCGGAAACAGTTCTATCATATGCCATTCGATTTGTTACATTATGAACTACAATATTAGTTATATTCATTTTTTCAATAAAATCAACAGTTTTCTTGATAAAATAATATATATGTAAAAATTGAGGGGGTTTGTGATTTGATTTTTTTGTTTTCTCCGATTAACCTCAAAACAAGTAGTTCTAAAGAAAAATGAGCCAAATAATTAATGTAGCCACTCTCATTGCAAATCCATTGATGTATATTGTTATGTATTTGCGATTCAATTTGACGCTGTGGAAGGGGAAACAGTCGACGCGGAACGGCGCGGCTGACTCTTTTAGCCATAGTAAACAGCAAACTGGAAATCAATTATCTCTGTAACCATTAATCGGAAAAAAAACTATCATATGTCATTCGTTTCCTTAAACTAAGGACTACAATATTAATCGTATTCATTTCCTCAATAAATCAAACAGTTTCCTTGATAAAATAAAATATACGTAAAAATTTAGGGGTTTTTCGATTTGATTTTTGTTTTCTCCGATTAACTTCGAAGCAAATAATCTAAAGAAAATTAGACAAATAATAATTAATGTAGCCACATTCATTGCGAATCCATTGATTTATATTGTTATTCATTTGCGATTCTATTTGACGCTGTGGAAGGGGAAACAGTCGACGCGGTATGGCGTGGCTGACTCTCTTCACCATAGTAAACAGTAAAATACAGTAGTAGGCCTACTGCTTTCTAAGTTGCATCTTATTCACACTATGGCGCTCGAAACAATCAATTTTTTCTATTGTTTTGATATGCGATGAAACTAATTTTTCACATTTTAATTCTCTAAATTCTCTAAAATCATTTTGTTGTTATAGATCTGCTAAATCATGAATTCTATGACAAAGATATTGTTTGCAACCGATAAAATATTCATACTATTACATAATATAATACATATTTAAAATATGTGTGTATGATCATAATTCTATGCTAAAATTTATCATAAGTTATGTCAAAAACTGAGATAAATCATAGATTACAATAGTGTTAACAGTGTCAATTTCCTGAAAAATCATAGCGTGCAGTGTTTGCTGTTTTCTACAGTTAATATTCTTCAGGCCAGGTTGATAATATACCTTCAGTTGAGCCAAATATATATGACGGCTGAGGAATAAAAAAAATTATACATTGGGCTTGTTGAGTCGAAACTGTTAAGTAGCTAATCTTCCGTTCTTACTAGTTGAATTTAGACAGTCCAATATGAAAATTCAGTAGATTCTAAAGATGAAAGCCATGCAAACATACAAATTAAGGAAGAGTAAGCATGCATAAAAGGTAGGAAAATCATGAAAGTGTTTCACATTTAACCACAAAGTACCCTACCGTATAAGATTAATTGAAAGACGATTCATCATCTTCTATTATTTTTGTTAACATATCGATGTTTCACCTCCACTCGCATCTTGTCATTCACTATACAAGGTTGGCAGAAGCTTTTCTTTATGTCGATTAATGTTGATTGAAATTGATTCTGATTAGGGCACCAAAAGAATAGATCATTTTCTATTTGAAGCATTCAAATTGAATCTATCGAACATTATTTCTTATGACTTAGCATTCACAGATTTAGTTGGGTGAAGCTATTTGAAAAATTTACCTGATTATCAATTCCATGGTTTTTATACCATTCTAGTTCATTGTGATCATTGAAGGGTTGAAGTGATGAGTTAGTTCAAGTGAATTCTAGTACACAAGTATATTGTGTTTATGATTGGCTCTTCTTTATTTTCTATCGATGTTTTGCTCCAGTAGAGAAAATTTAAAATGTTGGTTTTACATTTCATAAGCTTTATAAATAATATAAATTTGATAAGTCCAATATTAAATTAATCGATGTTGACTTTCATTGTATCGCTTTGTATCAATGTTACTTGCACTGTTTGCAATCCATCACTATTCTCTCAAGAATTAGTTTTCTATGAATTTCATGATCTGAAAATTGAAATTCAAATGCTATTTGGATGACTTTCACATTCCACTGGTTTTTTTCAATAATTGTTACGTTGAAGAGTGAGGCAATTCAATCCATTTGGAAGTAAAAGGAAATCACAGTGCGATTTGAACAGTGGATAGTTACTTTGAAATTCAGTTGCTCAATTCATTACGGCTTGATACTATCATTTATAATTATAGTTGATCAGAAATATGGATTGTCTATAATGTTTATATTTCAGTTTGACCAATCTTCTATCACAGTCTCGCTTTCATTCATAAACATGATAATCCTAATAAGTTGGTTACCTTAAAGATGTAGCTTATCTTAAGTCGAACAATGTACAATATAAACAGTTTTCATTGAATTACTATTATGATATCATTGGAATTTCTGCCTGTGATTGAGAAAAAGTCATTTTATGAGCCTTGAAATTCATACCTAGAAAAAGTTGCATTATTACTAGAAATTTGTTATTTTTACTATTTATTAGGTACTGTACATTGATTTTTGTGATTATAGAGATCAACTACTTTATTCTGAATCAGGATAAGGATAAATAGGGAATTGTGAGGTGGGGATAACATCCATAGTTACATAGCATCAATTTGAAAGCTCTGATAATAATGATTTGAACGGAACTGCGATTCTGGCTTGGTATTGCCTCTTCATGTTCAGTGAGAATAGTAAGCTTCAGAATAATTCGTTCTCACTATATGTGATAATATTTGGTAACATTTGTTAATATTTGAACCGAATGTGCAACAAATTAATCTACTTTCAGCTTGAAAATTTTTTTGTTTACGTGATCTGATGATATCATTCCATTATCAAGTGTTTAAATTATAAATAGTGATGAAACAAGTTGAAACACAAGAAAAGCTACGAAAATAAATTTTGAATCTTCATTCTTCACAAAATAAGGATGAGAAGAAGGAGTCGGATACATAATATATCATGAAACTCCGTTGAAAAACATCAATATCTGAAATTAGAGTTATCAAATTGTGTTACCTCTGACTCGTATGGAGAAGGCACACTTCAAATTAGTATAATAAATTCTGTGAGAAAACAACGAAATCCTGATTTTTATCATGAGCATGTTTAAATCATGAAAATTGTAATATTTTTTAAGAGTATTGAAAAGTGAAAATCTATATACAGCTCATGTCAAACAATAGACAAAATTGATTGTTTCGAGCAACATACTGTAAATGAGATGCAATGTAGACAGTAGTATTATTCTGTTTACTATGGTGAAGGGAGTCAGCCGTGTCGGTTGTTTCCCCTTCCACAGCGTCAACTTGAATCGCAAATACATAAAAATATACATCAATGGATTCGCAATGAATGTGGCTACAATAATTATTCGTCACATTGTTCTTTAAAACTACTTGCTTCGAAGTTAATCGGAGAAAACAAAAAAATCAAATCGAAAAACCCCTAAATTTTTACATTATATTATTTTATTAAGGAAACTGTTCGATTTATTGAGGAAATGAATTCGACTAATATTGTAGTCCTTAATTTAAGGAAACGAATGGCACATGATAGATTTTTTTCCGATTAATGGTTACAGAGATAATTGATTTCCAGTTTGCTGTTTACTATGGCTAAGAGAGTCAGCCGCGCCGTTCCGCGTCGACTGTTTCCCCTTCCACGGCGTCAAATCGAATCGCAAATACATAACAATATACATCAATGGATTTGCAATAAGAGTGACTACATTAATTATTCGGCTCATTTTTCTTTAAAACTACTTGCTTCGAAGTTAATCGAAGAAAACAAAAAAATCAAATCGCAAACCCCCTAAATTTTTACATATATATTATTTTATCAAGTAAACTGTTAATTTTATTAAAAAAATGAATATAACTAATATTGTAGTCCATAATGTAAAAAAATCGAATGGCATATAACAGAGCTGTTTCTGATCAATGAGTACAGAGATAATTGATTCTCCGTGATTACCTGCATTTTTCAACTTTGAGGGGTGCTAGGGGGGAAAGCTCCAAGGGGATTTCTTGGGACTTTTGGGAGAATGACCCTCTGGGAGGGTTCTATCGATGGTAGAAGATTCAGCTTTTATTTAATTTTCGGATCGAAAAAACCTTTATTGACTGGGCTAATAATATCAAAATCAAATTACAACAGAGCAATAAAATAATCATTTATCTACAATGTAAATGATAACGAATAAGAAATTTCATAATGAGAATATGTCTTCATAGGTACACAAATCCAGAGCGCAGGCATAAATTTCTGAATAGTTTCGAGATCGATATAATTTCTCCATAATGTCTCTTTTCTGTTCAGGGCTACTTGTCATATAAATAGAAAATAAAAATCTCAGTACCGTTTTTTGAATTATTTCATCACAATCTATTTCAATATTAGAATGTTGAAACATGTTGTGATAAAATAAGTCAAAAAAAGGGTACTGAGATTTGTATTTCTATATAAATTTTTCCATAATATATTCTTACAGTGATTCTTTGAGGATTGGAGTAAGTTGCGGAAAAGTGATATTGTAAGCGAGATGTAGGCTTTATTACAAGTGAGCTGAATTTCCATAAGAAAAGGTTGACAAAGTCAGATCTGCTTAAACACACACGAGTGACTTTGCAGGAGCTTAACTTTTAGTTGGAGATCGACGCAGTGTAATACTTCATAGCGTAAGTCAAGGCTACAGGGCTACGCTTCCTATGCTTTTGAAAATATCGCATTTTCCGCTTGTCTGGTCAGACCTACGTCTCAACCCTTATTTCACAAACTGAAAAAACCCTTGTAGCCGAGCAACTGATTCACTTAGGCCGGCTCAGCCTACGTCAAACGTTCCAATGAAAGTCATGATCTTCAGCTGCATTTTGTCTTTTGTGAAGGCAATTTCCCAACCTGCATTCTACCTCATGAGCTAGCGACATGATAAAAACCATTTTCCCATTCAGATCTAAAGAGATATTGTCATACTAGAGCATAGGTGGACAATATAATTCTGTATTTTTCAGTGTTCTTCAGAATATTTCAAGTTATGAAAGGTAAAATTGATAGAAGATTTTTCAAGCTCTCGATCCATATAAGTACGTAATAAGTATGTAGGAACTATAAGTACACCCAGAAACAAATCACGAGATGCGAATTAATCAAGCAGAATTTAAACTCCGAGAAATCACGTCATTTATTGTAAGATGATGTTTCTTGGTTCTCATTGCAACGGATCAATCGGATGAAATAATTTAACGGCGGTTACATATCCTATACTATTAAACGAGCAATTTCTGTTTATATGTTTGTATTTCACCGGATCCTCGAAATCGGCTCTAACGATTCTCACGAAATTCAGAACATAGTAGGTTTATAATATAAAAATTCGATGGCACTAGGTCTCATCCCTGGGAAAACTCGCTGAAGGACATTAAAAGGATAATTATTATTCATCCTTGAAAAAAGCTGATAATAATCATTTCGTCGTCAGTTGATGATGGAAGTGAGTGAGCGAGTTCATGTGAGTGGGACTGTGTCAAAATTATGACTCAGCTGTTGAACTTTTGTGATCATTCAATCAGGTATTTAGTGCCGGTTGCATAAAAGCCGGGTAATGTTTAATCCTGATTAATTTCAGTAGAACCATCTTTTTGAAATGGGCTTCTCTGATAATGGTTCACGTGAAATTAATTAGGATTAGAATTTAACCGGCTTTTGTGCAACCGGGCCTTTGTGAGGAAAATTTTTGCATTCCTTTGGGAATAAATCTCAATTCACTGTGATTAGGTAGAACATTTCTGTACGAACTATAATATTCTTATAATTTCTTCTTTCGTAATAAATTTGTTATGCTTTTGTACTCCAGAGCGAAGCACGGTCCCCGATATTGGTTGATTTATCGTACAACTGTGTGTTAGTAAGATAGATTCGATTTTGCTTCAACTTTGATTACAATAGTATTAATATTGAATGAATTTTCTTTTGAATACAGCATTATATAAAAAAACACAAAACTCTGTGTTGTTATTTCATTATTTATTTATTCATCAAACAATACATTTGAGGAACGATTGATCAGAATACAGCCATAGATGAGTAGAAAACACAACACATAGTGGTTTCATTTCATTACTTATTTATTCATCAATACATTTCAACGATTGAACTAATTTTTAATTTTCCACTCTTCACAATATCTCTGATAACAGTGATCAATGCCTCGCCTTTATCGATTCGATATTTTTTTTATTAATTCAATTCGTTCTCGAATGAACAAATATATTTTTCAAATCATCAAAAAATGATAGAATAGATTACATTTCACTAGCTCAAAAATACATCATCGTAGATGATGAAGCAAAAACCTCATTGGACTTCTGAATACTCTCGATACATCAATTTTATCAATTTCATGTTACACCACTGGAATAATTAGAATACAGTAGAACAGAATAGACTTGTTTATTTGTAGACGTGGCGAAGTTTGGAGAGTAATGTCATAGAGAAACAATAGCATAAGTAGATATCCCATGGTATAGAGCGTTTATGTCGCAACTTTAACTGTTATCTCAAGCTGATAGTCCACGTAGTTCTTTCCTGTGAAGCTTTATGACGATGGTAGTCTCAGAGTAATAAATTAATAAATAAAATTCCGGAAGATTTTATTAAGGATAAAATGACAAAAACCAAATTGAGATTAATAAGATCGTGGGTAAAACATAACTATTATTTTGAAATCGAGAATTGAGTTGGCTAAATCAACAATTTTTGGCAATATTAATTGTGTCAAAATTATTAAAACTTGACAATTTTTATATTATTTTTCTGTGTATCTATATTTTGTTTAACAAGTACTTGATTATTGATAAAATTCAACATCCATAGATTATCATCCATCAACAGAATTGTATCATTTGTACTGCTGTTATTAGATTAAAAAATGTATTTCTTATTTTTAGAACTCGTGGCTGGAGCTCAAGGCTTCTCTTTCCAGTCACGCCAAAAACTATTGTAATTTAATGATTATTTTGTTTGTGAAAATATTTCTTGTATTTGGCAATAAATTCATTATTCATTATTCATATTGTGTCGTTCATACACTCTTAACTGGTCAAAACAGTAAAAATCGACAATAATCGGTTTGAGATAACAGTAAAAGTTGCGACATAAACGCCCTATACCATGGGATATCTACTTAAGCTATTGTTTTTCTATGGTAATGTCAACTCTTAACCACGTCGTTAGCAGAAAATGAATACAATACAAAACATACAGAGTTAATAAAGAAGTTGAGAAATAATTAGTGGAGTCTGCTGTGCAGGTTGGAGTGAAAAGGTGATTGGTGAAGAAAGCCGGCCTGGATGGACTACAGTACTCATCAGACGACGCTTGGCTGCGTTCCCAATGCTGAATGATTGTGACGTCACCGGCCGATCCAGGGCTTCGATGGCTGATTACAACCCAACTAGACCTTGCTACTGCTGCTGCCGCTGCTTTATCCCATAATCCGCCCTCATCTACCACCACCACGGCTTAATTAGCTTTTATTAGTTACCCCCACCCCCTCCATCAATTGTCCTCCACCATTTGTAACTTCTGTCGAACCAAAAACCTAAGGGATTTCCTTTTAATGGACTACTGGAATCCAATGTTAAATTATAAGTCCCTGATAAAGCTGGCCGTAAAATTTCGGCCCTTGCTCTACTACAATCTTGTTCGATATCTTTATCGCAGGTTCCACATCCAATAAAATTAGAAATGGTTCTTATTTGAAAAGAGGTTTTTATAGAGAATTCTGTAAAAGAGGCTTCTACTCTCAATTTCATTTTAATAATTAAGCTAATTTATTAATAATGATTAATTAGAGTGTCACATAATAATAATAGTCCGGGCGCAAATTTCATTCCGTGGTCAGTTTTTGGTAACAGCCGTGGAAGATCTCTCAATTTCCTCTTTAGGTCTAGCATAATAAGGATCGTAATGATGATAAGTCGAAATCACAGGCAAACACCTCGGAAACAAGATGGCCGCCAAAATTTTCAGGGTTTTGCTATATCGCCTGTATTTCAATAACCTATTGAATTATGCTAAACCTAACGAAAATATTGAGACATCTTCCACGGCTGTTACCCAAAAGTGACCAAGGAGTGCCTTATTCATGACATTTGCGCCTGGACTATAACGTAAAATCTACTCTTTTACGTGAAACAACATTATTGTATTATATAACTATTATTTAACGAAAATCCTAAATAAATGCTGTACATCACCCCGAAGACTTCTGCTACTGCAGACATTGACATTGACAACAGGGTTAACAGCTAGATGGAAATTCGATGAGAACTGCTATCCAAAAATTAGTTGCCAGCCCGGGAATCGTACCCGGTACCTCCCAATTGCCAGTCAGGAATGCTTACCCTTACACCAAACTGACAATCTCTGGATAGCAGCGCTCATTTTATACGAAGCCATAGCGGCCAACCAGTTACAGATGGAATTAAATAGAGAATGCATGGCTTCGTATAAAATGTGCGCTGCTATCCAGAGATTGTTAGTTTGGTGTAAGGGTGAGCATTCCTGACTGGCAATTGGGAGGTACCGGGTTCGATTCCCGGGCTGGCAACTAATTTTTGGATAGTAGTTCTCATCGAATTTCCATCTAGCTGTTAACCCTGTTGTCAATGTCTGCAGTAGCAGAAGTCTTCGGGGTGATGTACAGCATTTATTTAGGATTTTCGTTAAATAATAGTTATATATTAATTAGCATTTGAATAAATACAATCTCTATTTAATTCCATCTGTTATTGTATTATTGATGCATTCCACCAAAAATCTGGGTTTCAAACATTACTACGTTGAATGCCGTTGTAGGCCTAAGCATTATACAAGTAATTCATTCGCTACATAGCAGATAAGAGATTCTACACTGCTTAGTCGACTCCACTGTGTTATCAAATTGTTGACAATGCTCGCATTTATCAAAGGAAATCATACAACATACTGTTTAACGTGGAAGTGTTTCTTCTTTAATTTCAAACTATAATGTTAAATTTTTCTGAACTAATGTATTGTTTTAAAGCTCAAGCGGTGTGAGTCATGGATTCATGATTCAACATTACCTGAGAAAGCTGTCGAAACTCAAGAATCAAGAATGTTTTATTGTCACAAACAAAATTGCGTTGACAAAATTCACTTAATCCAGGTACAATAATATTGATACTTCGTATACATGAACACTGGGATTATCCAGTACAATATACTAGATGTATCTAGAATTGTGAACTATTTACAATGAAAATTGTAAATGAATTAAAATAATTGAATTTATAATTTTGAATCAACTTTCAAGTTGTATCATTTTACAATGAACTTTTCCATTGTTCATATTGGAATTTTTCCAATTTTGCTTGAAAAGTTGTTAATTGTTTTTGAAATTCATGATTAGCGCAATAAATATTCCTTTATCCCCTGATGATCCATAAAAACAAAACTTTGAAATCCGGCTTTCAATTTTTCAAACGGCTTTCCCCAGTCAATTAAGAGAAGCTGCTATGAAGGTAAAGTTTAAGCTCATGGAAGTTTGCAGTTATTCTGAGATTAACACAGCATCAACTCGGCTCAAGTTCATGAGTAAAACATTGCCTTTCGAGAAACTCTGTTGATAATCTTAAAATGCTCGGCAGGTTTCCTCATACTCTAAATAAATATTGCAGTGCTGGAATGAAATTACTTTTTTATGATTGGTTGTTGATTTGGGTGATTTGGCGTAGAATGTTCAGTCGACAGAAGGTGCTTTGTGCTCTGAGAAGGTGGTGGCTGCATTCTTGTTTTATGAAGAAAATCGTTCCGTAGCAGTAATTAAAATCTCATTATAGACTTGTTTTTAATGAAAAGCACTACCTTGGAAGACCATAAAAGGGACCCGAGTCGCGATTTCAGGCGAGAAGGGGGAGAAGCACCTATAATTTGGCAGCAGATAACATTTTCTGCTCTGTAATTTCCGTGCAGGCTTATTGCCGCCGAATGCATTAACATCGATGCTAATTTTCACTTTGAAAACAACAGTTTGAGCGCTAGCTTTCTACACCCCGTTGCTTTGTGTCTCCAATTTCGTCTTGTGACTGGTTGGTGTCTGCGGTGCACGGTGCACAGACAACCTTTCATAACTGCCTCATCATTAGATGCATCTAGCATCTTGACAGTTTGTTGTACAAAACAGAATTTGTCATCAGAATTTTTGACATCTTTGGCCCTGTATTTGTTGTCTTGGAAGTTTTTGGTTCAGTTCGTTTCAGTGATATAAGCTCAATGTTTGTGACTAAAACACTTTTGGCAGCAAACGTATTGTTATTTTCGATAAAGGCATAATACTTGTCAGGTTTCCAATGTTTCCCAATAGGGAACTTTGGACTACATATACAGCGAGGTGGAAATACCCTTGGGTCTCCCCACCATTGAAAGATAATTATAATAATACTAGCGGAAGCTTCAATTTGAAAAATAAATTCATATCATCATCTTCTTACAAGTATTAGGCTCTTCTATTGGCCTGTACCGGCATCCATTTCTTTCTTGGTCTACCTATAGGTGCGTACAGACTTTCGCTCTGCTCTGCAATCGAACGTCACTCGAGCAGATCGATTGATGATCGACCGGTGAGCAAGAGTGGAACGCGAGAAGAGCTAACATCTCCCGTTAACGTTCATGATCGGAGCGAGTGCGGAGCGAGGGAAGAGCGATTGCGGAGCGAGGGAGGAGCGGGCCCGGAGCGTGTATATCGTAGAGGCCCGGAGCGAGGAGACCCGTATATCTGGACCTTCGGGTTTGTACTCCCATGCTAAAATTGGCATTCTGAATAAATGAGTAGACCAATTTTCCCAATATTTCTTCAGAATATCAAACATAAAATAGTGATGGAATAAATTCATAACATATTATGAACGCAAAAAATCCACAGTCATAACTGTAAAGAATAAGGAATAAAGAGAGAAACTGATTTAACAATCGAAAAAGAGAATATTGATTATTTAATCCACAGTCATAACTGTAAAGAATAAGGAATAAAGAGAGAAACTGATTTAACAATCGAAAAAGAGAATATTCATTATTTACAGAACTAGATTCTATTGAACATTACTATTCCATTCTAGGTAATATTCAGCTTGTAAATAGTACGTATCCACTAGTGAAAGTAAAAGTAAATTCGTATGGCTTTTGTTGGTGGGGAGTCCCTTGCGGGAAGGTCCCACCGCCTGAATATATAATTTAAGCCGTCAATGGGCCTTACGACTGTCATACTTCAGCCGGGACCGACAGTTTAACGTGCCCAACCGATAACACGGGAGTGATCTGGTTAAAAAACTTTTGGTATTGAGAGGGTTTGAACCCGGGATCTCTATGCTGCTACGCAGGCACTCTATCCACTAGACCACGGATCACTCCCTTCCACTAGTGAAATTAAACTGAACTTGATCGTATTGAAGTGGAAAAATTTGCCAATAGCCATATTCACTTCTAACTGTAAGTATTCCATATGAATATAATAAATGCTTTACTTTTAACAAATTAATGCAAACGGTATAGAGTGAATCCATTTAGAGAAAAACGGAAAGATTAAAAAATAGGAAGGAATTGGGATTGGGAGTAGGTGCTAAGTTAAGAGAATTGGAATGAAATTATAAAAATTTTATTAATTAAATTCCATTAATGATGTTGTAGAGACCAACGTTACATGAGGAAAGAATTGACATCGAATGAAGAATTTTGACTAAAATCGATATTATATTTTTCGATATTATAATTTCGACATAATTCAAATCTAATGACATTAACAATACTTAATTTGAACATTCGTTTCATATTTAATAAGTTATTATTGAGCTTCAAATTGTTAAATGTGATCAAATAACCTGACTCTTGTTATAAACTGGACTGCATTTACCGGATAATTTTCTTCTTGGGATTTTTCTCTCGTTTGGCATTTTTTCTCTGCTTCTTCCATATTCTAGTAGAAACTGGGTTCGAGTTATTTTTGGTAGATTGCTCAGGATTCTTCTGACCAGCTTTAGCATGTTTATTCTTAGTTGCAACAATTTTTTTTATTTCCTTCAAGTGTGTCCTCCTACATTTGGTGGTTGATCTACAACTTGTGGTGAAACATGGAAAAGTAGTAGTTTCTCGGGTAAAACAAGTACTGTATGAATTGACTTTTGTCTCATCATAGTGTCTGATTTTTTCTTTCCGTTTATTCATAGTGGTGTTGGAATAGGTTTGCTCCGTGAAGTTTCCATTATTCTTCATAACAGTAATAACAACCTGACCAATTGATAGTACGAGAGGTTCTACCGTTTGGGACTGATTCGAGTTATCACTTTCCGTGAAGTAATTATCCTCTATTTGACGACATTTATCTTCGCTAATCAATCTTCGATTATTGAAATCCTTTTCGGTTGAAATTTCAACTGTAGACTCAAACAGATTATCTTCTTTCATCTCATTGAATTCCTTTTGCTGATTGAAGAAAAATTTCTTGAACGTATCATTTTCAAAAACATTATGAGGGCTTTCTAACTTATTTAAGGGTGAATTATCAAAGAATTGGATATTCCACTTCCATTCTTCTAGCTATAGCAAATTCTGGTAGAATTATATTGAAAATCTCTGGAGAAACACCACCTCTGTTGTAGAAGAACTCGTTGAAATATTCTCTTTCCAAACCTAACCTGAATTGGCTATTATTTTCACTGTCAACCTCTTTGGATTTAGCATCTTTCAAAATTATTGCATCACTTCTATAGAGATCGTCAATTGCATTCACCGTATTCAATTTTCTGTCTATAAAAACAACAAAAGGTTGTCGATAGATGAAGAGAAGTATAATAAATATGATCAATACTATACAAAAACATCGTGTGAGACTTATTGTAATATTTACTCCCATTTGGAAACATTTAAAATTTCAAAATAGGTTATTTTAAAATGATATTCAATTATTTTCAACACCGTATGATTTTGTTGATTTGGAAGATCACTGGATTACGAACATATCAATCTGAATAGTCATAAACAGGGCGTTTTGAGGAAAATATGAGTGTTATCATTCAAAAACATGATATTTCACAAGAGGCTACAAATCCAAATAGAGAACAGCCTTCAGCGCTACAGTAAGCATTTTGTCAACTAAAATAGAAAAATTCCAGATATAGAAATAATTCTGAATAATTGTAGCATATTGCCATTTTAAAGCGAAGAAGAACCTCTGAGCTTCCCCTAATTGTAACCTATTTATGTAAGCGGTTTTTGGGTATATCCCGTGGCTTAATTTTGTATATACATTGTATTTGAATATTTTTGGTGAATAAATAAATATGAATATAATATATAAATGTAATTCAACCTTCAACAGATTCTTCCATACCCGAACCATAATTCTAGCCGTATTTAATATGATGTCCCATTTCAATACGTGAGCCATCCAAGATATCTTTCAAGAATTATTCATTTGAACGATTATTCATATAGTCTAAAGGGAAAAGCATTTCCAAGACACCTATTTTTTTCTCTCTTTGAGTGATTCTTTATTCTTTATTGATTCATAAAAGTACAACATCAGAAATGATAGGGAGAGAAAAATAAGGTAACTTTGTGCTATTCCTCTCCCAAATATAGGTAAGGCTACACATAGTCCGAAATAGGTTAAGTCTTGTAGTTGTTCACTTCACAAAATTTTCAGTTATCAATAACTATTTTCAGAAACAAAGTTGTACAAGTATTTAAGCCTTTATTATTTTGAAAACATTGATAATTTCCAATTGAATTGATCATAGCTGAAAATTGTCTCACCTTCAAAACAAAAACAAAAAAAAAAATCAAATCAAAATTTATTCGCAATTCAAACAATTGAGGGTCCTGCCAAACCCGAAGATTTTTCGGCAAGTGCCCAGTTACAAAAAAAGTTACAAAAGATAAATAAACTTAGACAAAATAATATGACACTTCAAAGATTTAAAAAAACAAGGGAAAATACCAAAAATTTATTAGAAAGGAATGAAATAAAAAGGAAAAAGGGGAAAATTGTTTTACAGAAGTAATACGAAACTTTTATCGATGAGACAGGCGGCAGTGACAATGCAAGGAAAATTTTAAAACTTCAGACAGCAAAAATTGAAAGATTCTAATAATGTAAGTATATGCTGTCATTTTTCTAACAGTACGCAACTTCCATAATTTTGAACAAGAATAATTGTTCATAATTATTCCAAAGTGAAAACTTTTCAACCATATTCGAGTAGGCTATTACCAGAGAAGATTGATTTTAAGTGAAGGTTCAGCATTATTAACGATTAACGAATCTCTGTCATAGAAGACACAGGTTAGGCAAGGAAGTTACAATATCTCACTTCAAATCATGTTCAGTAGTTCCACTTAAATACATACAGTTCCATGAGAATACACAAGACTCCTATTATGATACAGGATTTTGATATTCTGTAGAGGGAGGATATAACGGTTATAGCTGGCAATTCACAACATTCGGTGATTGAAAATCCCAAGATGGTTCTAACTACATACGCAGATAGCAGTATTCCCCGAAGAGCAATCTCACCTCCTCCAAGCAATACTATCTAATGCTTTGAACACGTAGCTTTTAATCTTCGGTGAGAGCGTCAGCTGCATGGGAACAACATTCATTTGCAACATTTGCAATAAATAGCTATGGGAGAATGAAGCGACTACCAGTTTTCAGAAGCAATAATACTCGACATATAATTCGTACCTACTCTTTGTTATTTTCTATTAACCAAGGAATTGTGCAGAGAGATAATTGCGATCACACGACTCAATTGAAAATTATCAAATAGAAATATGAACAGTCATAACAGTGAATAATGTGTTGCTGGATAATTGATAAAAAAGTTTATACAAATATAGTATTACTCGACAAAGACTGTGTAAACTTCGTTATGAGAAGAATTTAATTATGAACTGAGAGCAATAGAGGACAATAAAATATTGTGATAATATTCTCTCTAGTAACTCAATAATAATCAATTAGTAACTCATATAAAAAGCAAACAACGAGAGTTTTTTAGAGACAACAATAACTAGACTAGCGACAACTAACTAACTAACTAACTAGAGACAACGAGACTAGCAATAGAGGACAATAGAATATTTTGATAATATTCTCTCTAGTAACTCAATAATAATCAATTAGTAACTCATATAAAAAGCAAACAACGAGAGTTCGCTGTTGTAATGGTCTAAAATATGATTTTACCCTTGACGTTTTTTTAAGGTTAGATGGTGAAATGAGAAGAGTTTATGAGTGTATTGTTATACATCTAGCATCGGTCCCGACTACCTGAAAAGTAGTCGTCATTACTCATCATCTCATTACCCACGCACAAGCCATAGAGCTTATGTGAGCATCACCCTCAGTATTATTGTATTACTTTCCTTGCCCTATTACCATAGGTAAGGAAAGTATTGCTTACCGAAAAAATTAAGGTACCCCAATTTGTGAATTTCTATACGTTTCAAGATCCCCTGAGTCCAAAAAAGTGGTTTTTGGGTATTGGTCTGTATGTGTGTGTGTGTGTGTGTGTGTGTGTGTGTGTGTGTGTGTGTGTGTGTGTGTGTGTGTGTGTGTGTGTGTATATATATATATGAGTGTATGTGCGTCTGTGTACACGATATCTCATCTCCCAATTAACGGAATGACTTGAAATTTGGAACTTGAGGTCCTTCCCCTATAAGGATCCGACACGAACAATTTCGATCAAATGCAATTCAAGATGGCGGCTGAAATGGCAAAAATGTTGTCAACAGGGTTTTTCGCGATTTTCTCAAAAATGGCTCCAACGATTTTCATCAAATTCATACCTAAAATAGTCATTGTTAAGCTCTATCAATTGCCACAAGTCCCATATCTGTAAAAATTTCAGGAGCTCCACCCCATCTATGCATAGTTTGATTTTAGATTCCCAATTATCAGGCTTCAGATACAATTTGAACAAAAAATTCCAAATAGTAAAGATTCAGCATGAAAATCTTTACAATTAATGTAAAATTTAGGTGACATTTTCACCTAAAATTTAAAATAAGCTCGAAATTCAAGAAAATGTTACCTATTATTTCAATTGCAAACTGTTGGCAACTGTTGATTCTATTGAATCATTCACTATATAGAGATAGCAAACCTCGTGTGTCTCCAGCGATACAGTACTGTCACCAGCTGGCTTAGATCTTTAAATAGTAGACTTGAGATGCGCGGGAACACTAGCGTCAGGTGATAAATTTTCATAACGGCAAGGAAAGTTGAGTGAGTGCGCCACACCAGATTTTTATTATTATAAAACTGTCCCATAATATGTTATTCCTTACATATAATTTAAATATTCCACATTCAACCAATACTGAATTTTTCAAGAGTGTACCTCACTATAGAATTGGTTGCTCATTCCTCCAAACTCAACCGTGTATTCTGTTCAAACTTAATATTGATTGGTGCAACCAAAAGTACCGTTTCCCTCAATCACATATAATGTGCATAAGAAAAAACTGACTTCTTCAAAATTGGGTGTAGTGCAACATGAATTTTATTCTACACTAGCCGTCAGGCTCGCTTCGCTCGCCATATCCGTCTAGCCCCTGGACCCCCGACTGGATCGTCCAGGAATGAGATCAGCAGGCTCGCTTCGCTCGCCTGCATTTTTCATTTGAGCATTTTTATCATATGTTAGGACAATCCAGTCGGGGGTCCAGACTAAACGTCTGGCTAAACGGATATGGCGAGCGAAGCGAGCCTGACGGCTAGTAATATAATATTCCCAGGATTGAAGTAGCAGTGCCCAATCAATTTTTCCGCGATAAATGCATTTAAATCTTCAATTGGTGCCAACCTAACAAAGTCAACTCAATACCAACCTGAGAAAATTATTAATTTAGTTGCCAGTTAACAACTGTTTCGAAGAGGTACTCTATCTAGATTATAGTTCTATAGTAACATATGATATGGAAATTTCAATTATAATTAAGAGATTGGGAGAAGAAGAATATACATGCTAAAAGACGAACTTTAAACCCTTAAAAATAACCCTTAGAGTTAAAATATTGCCAAAAGATTTCTTAGTGCGCCTCTAAAGGGCCAACTACATACCTACCAAATTTGAACGTTTTTGGTCCGGTAGATTTTTAGTTCTGCGAGTGAGTGAGTGTGTGAGTCAGTCAGTCAGTGAGTGAGTGCCATTTCGCTTTTATATATATAGACAAGCAGGTAACCCGTGCTCCGCAAGCGTCTGATTGAAAACTTGACAAACTGGACCTACTGAGATATTGAAGAATTTAAGATAGGCCTAAAACCATCCTCGGTAAATTGAGAATCTGGATGCAAAATTTCAGGGTAATCAGTCCAGTAGTTTGAACATAATAATAATATCGAGTGACCTGGCTGGCTCAGGTCTGGCTTAACTTATTTTGAACATGATGATGCGTCATTCATGAATTTCCTATCCCGTATATAATCCAGTTCTTTCCTTTATTATATTATAGATAATCAGCAACAAACACTCCCTAATTCAAAAATTATCTGACATGGCAATCATATTATTCGGTTTTAGTTGTTCAGTGTGTTTACAGCAGTGCTCGATTACATTAGGTGAATTGTAATTGGGTCAAAAATAACGCAATGTATTGTGGTGGACGGGAGGGTAGTTTGGCAGGTTATTTGATAGGATAAAATGACGTAATGCAATCGAACCGCGCTCGGGGTTGGGCCGGGCTACGGCTGTGATTACATTCTAGCAATTAGCCAGGCATGGAAGGCCGCTTATCAACTGTCAAAATGTGACATAGTGCTTATTGCAGCCAATTCCCAATACTGTGACCGTCCTATGCCGTGTTGTGTGACTGCTACCCCCCCACCCCCCAGAGTGCGGCCATCATCTGTTACACGCATCAACATGCAACAACCTACTCACCCCCCCCCACCACATCCTGACACCCTACCAAAGAGCTGTGTGGTACCGTACTGACACGACCAGTTTCAATGCACGATTCTGCTCCAATAACTTCCCAGCACCGGCTACAGAAACAAAATTGTATCTCCTATTTTCAATTTTACAAAATTGCTATCGGGGCTCTCTTTAGTTAATTTCATTCGATTAGTTTTTAATCAAAGTAACTGATTTCAATCAGCTGGTAACTTGAACTCAATATGAACCACATTATAATAACAAACAAGAATCGATACGGATTTAATCCAGTTTAAAATGAAATTTAGTTTAAACTGTCACTGTGCAAACGGCTCTTAGAGATGTGCAGTTCATGGAAAATGGGGAAACGTTCTTACAACTACTGTGGTACATAATGAAATGAAGGATTAACATTGGTCGGCTCTTAACAGGATCCGAACTCAGCATGGAAGATGTGCCTATGCGTTGCACAAGTGGGGAAAGGCTCCAACACCTTTTTGTGAGTGTGGCGCTGTGCATCCATAAGACACATTGTAGAAGAGTGCAAAAGAACAGCTTATGAGGGCAGGCTGGATGACGTCCTGGTAGCTAAACCAGATGCAGTGGCATATTTAAACCGACAAAATACATGTTTATAACTTTTAAAATTTTCCTTTTAATTTGTGTTCCACCTTGTGACTAAGTCACCTTCCACCTTGTTCCAACTTGTGACTAAGATGACTTCATTGTTTATGTGTGACATGTTAGATAACAAAGATTTGTGTCGTAGGGCCATAAGCTAAACTAACTATACATTTTAAGTTGATACATTTTTAGTTTTTAAATTTTTTTGTCAAAATTATATGGCAATATATTTCATATATTGATATATTTTATTGGTTAATTTTGGTTTGAAATATTTTTGTTTTCTATTCTGTTTTTAACCGTCAAAATTTAATATTCTTAGTTTCCGTTGTTTTTTAGTGGAAATGGACTAAATTTTAGAAAAGTGAAACCATAACCCTATTTTGGACTTTTAAAATGTTATCTAAATTTGGGAGAGAAATAGTACAAGTAGTATCCTTAGTTTTTCTCTCCCAATCAGTTCTACTTTGTAAAAATTATAAATAAATAAACTACAACGAACGGGTTAACATTTATTACAAGCTCGTTCTTTGGCTTAGATTTGGATTTGAACAGATTTTCTACTCCTTTATTCATTCATACAATAGTACATTATCAAAATGATAGGGAGAGAAAAAATAAATTAACCTTGTGCTATTCCTCTCCCAAATTTGGATAAGGTTACACCCTAGTCCGAAATAGGTTGAGTCTTTTAGTACTTCACTTCACAAAATTTGCAGTTCTTAAATATGTTCACAAAGTAGATTTTTAAATTAAGATGCTTCAAAACCGAAAATGGAATAAATATTTCACATTATTATCCTATTCACATTGGTGCCCTACTACTCTAATAGAATGAAAGAATATTTTCAATAGACTACCAAAAAAACACTTCACTTGAATAGGCTACTTTTTACAAATTAATGAAAATATGAAAACTTGTTGAAACAAAAGTTTTAAATAATAAAGAGTACTACAAGTTTTCATATTGTTTTTATTAATTCCAATACCAACCTTATTTTCACATATACCGTGGTAAAATTCATAGCATATTTGAATTGATAGCGGGATAACACATTCGTTCAAAAGGATAGATGATTAATTTAACTTGTTATGTACTTTTATGGAGAAATACGCTTCTCTATCCTTACCATCTATATATTTTCTCTATGATATTTTGCTAGAAGATAAGGTTGGAAGCAATGCAAGAGCCCCCTAGGCAGAGTGTAATTGCTAATATTGAACCGCCAATTCACTTAATACAACAAAGCTAATTGCTACACATTACACTACAGTAATCATCAATCAGAATAATAGGTTCTCAAGTACAATCACTGAAACAGTACCTTGCAATATCTTGCTAGATAGGATTGGATTCAGAAGCTCTGAACACTTCTCGAATTTATCCATCCAATTACCGAATCCACTTGAGAATACAATCAAAATATGAAGAATATATTATCAATATATTTATTTTTTTTTCTCTGTCATGTAAGCCATGTCAGAGGTATTTATTGGACATGAAAACATTTACAATATGGGAGAATGTCCTTATATACTTGGATTAATTTCCTTAAACTATCGTGTAGCATCCCACTATAGAGTCTATGTATCGGGATGCATTTAGTCTAAATGTATGACCAAAGAAAACATCTACAAAGCTATATTTTGTAGTATGACCTATACTTTTATCAATGGGTTATCATTGAACCATAAAACCAATTCATGGAATTGGAAAAAGGACATGGCAATGATTGGGAGAGAAAAACAGGCTCTAACCAAAACTATTCGCTAACAAATTCATCACTGCAGAGAGGCACTGATATAGCAAGCCTTTACTTCTTCTATAAACACAGCTCTTTAAATTTCCCACATTCTTAGTTAACGACCTTACTTTACATGAAATTAAAATTCCAATATTTTAAATTGAGATAAACTAGAGCATTATCTTTACAAACCATTCCACAGACAATAGTTGAAGGTTTTCTAATATTTCAAATTAAGATAGACAACAATATTATCTTCACAAATCATTCCACATTCAATAGCTAGTCTTTGTAACTTTTTCCTAGCTCAAGAGCAACTTAGAAATTTGCTTAGTTTGAATAGTAGGAAATTGTGTATTATTATTATAAATTAGAATGGATAACAATGTTAAATGACCAAGAAAAAAGAACAAAAGCTCATAGTGTTTGAAAATACTGCGAAAGATATATGGGCCCACGTATGAGCAAGGAGAATGGAGGAGGAAACATAATAAGGAAATCAGATACCTCTACAATAAACCAGACATTGTAAGTGAAATAAAATGTAGGAGATTACAATGGGTTGGGCACATACTAAGAAGAGGAAAAGAGTCCAAGCTGAAAAAAAGTTTTAACACCCAACCCTCTAGGAAGAAGACCCCCTGGGAGACCCAGACAGAGATGGTGGCAACAGGTTAAGACTGACATGGAGAGACTTGGAGCGACAGAAAGAGATGCTGAGGAGCGAACTACGTGGAGACAGTTTGTTGGTGCGGCAAAATGTCAACTTAGATGTAGATGGCCCTGGGAGTAAGTAAGTAAGTAAGTAAGTAACAATGTTAAATTGTTTAGATTCAGGCCATCTAAATTCAAAATTTATAGTTTTAAAGTTTATTTTGGACTAAAATTTTATAAAAATTGTACATGTGAAATTAAAACCTCATCTTGGCCTTTGTCACCTATAAATTTGTGAAGAAAAATAGCACAAGGACTACCTTATTATTTTTTCTGCCAATGTAATTACATTAGTGTCATTTTGCATTATAAATAAAATATGTAAAAATGTTCTCTCCACAAATCATTCTACATTCAATACCTTTGAAGATTTTTCCTAGCTCAAGAACAACCTGAAAATTCGCTTAGTTTGAATAGTAGGAGCTTGTCAATTATTATCTAAAAATTATCTTGAGAATTATTTAAACACTAAGCCACCGCTCACATAGACATAAATATGCCACCAAAAACGTTATAGTGAATTTTTTAATAGCTTAATAATATCATGGCATAACAGCTGGTCTCCACTGATTTTAATTATTATTGTTCGGACAGCATGAGAAGAATTACATGGCTGTGAAATGGCATTGTTGGTGTGTAGTTGACCGTTAATCAGTGCTGTGCTCATGCTGAGATTCACTCCATACTGGCAGCATTGGTTCAATGATAAGCATCCATGTTACTAATAACAAATGATGACAGTTTAAAGTGAATCTCACAATAGAACTTCTGCCATTCAAGTGATATTGGTCCGGCTGGACTGTCGGTTGCTGCTCTGACTGTTCTGATACCCATTCAAACAGCTTATAAACCACTCATTTCCCTTTCACTAATAACTCTTTCTGCATTGATGTTCTCATTTTCCTAACAACTCTTTCGCTGGGTTGCACAAAAGCCTGTTAAATTTAAATCATGATTGAATGCCACGACAACTAATCAGAGAAACCTCTAAAAGATGTTTTATATCCATTTTCAACACTACTGTCTCATCTCGTTGTCATTGCCAGGTAGGATGCAGTCGGTTGGTATCGGTGGTGTTGGCGGCTTTATTTGAATTTTATTATAATTTTCTATTATTGTTATTACTAGTAGTTCTGTAAACAGTAGACCTCACGCAGTATTCTCATCCACAAGCACCTGATGTGAACTGTTTTAAATGTTAACAAAATCAATTCACGTTTGAATTTGTATTCCATAATTTATTAATATTTATGTTAATTTAAACAATGAATAGAATATATTTCTATTCCAGAATTTATATAATATTCATCCAGTTCCGTGATAATCTTTCCATCTAATGAATATTAATTTTTTCAATCAAAAATATTATAATTTCTTCAGCATTATTTAGTTCATTTGATTATTTTTAATCACCTATTAAATTAGTTTTTTGGAATGTGAGAATATTGATACTGATGGGCAGGCATAATAATACCATGACTGCAAAACAAAATATTGAAGACCTTAAAGCTGCGATTAGACCAAATTTATTAACAAAATGTTAATAACTCAATCCTTATGGATTATATTAGATTGAACATAACTTATCATACACATGATGAACATGTGTGTTTGTCAACTTGCGTTCAATATAATAGAATCTATAAGGATTAAGTTATTAACATTTTGTTAATAACTTTGGTGTAAACCCAGCTTAAAGATGCATACCTCTTCAAGGTCTTTGATTGAAACTATAGACCTTATACAAATACAGTAATAGACTGGCTTCTCCACACATCTGTGTAATCACTTGACAGCTGATTTATGATGAATAATTCTATAGTCTGATTTTTACTCTAATATTGGCATATGAAGGAGGCTCCTTTTTCCTTCTACATTATCCTTCAGATGCAAAATTTCCAAAAACCTTGTATATACGTCGACGCGCAATTTTAAAAGGAACATACCTGTCAAATTTCATGAAAATCTATTACCGCGTTTCGCCGTAAATAAGAATAAGAATATAAGAATGATTATTTCGCCAAAATTACATAGTTACAAAACATGAATGATAGATACAAAATGCATAATAAAAATGTAAATTATAATAGATCTAAATGATTTGGCACAGCCAGCAAAGTTAAACTTGTGCGCTAGCTGTGAGTTCATAAAGCAAACAGTACGAAGTAGCCTATAGCAATACTGAAAAATGGAAAAAAATATATACCTATATAATAAATATTATAGTAATGCTTCTTATAAATAATACAATGATAAGAATTGAATAAATTCGTGTTAAAACCAATTATACAGGTGATAACCAAAAACAAGTCATACAGCCTACATTTAAATCTTCTAAATGCAAACTAATGAAGGAGAATACAATAAAAAATGAAATTTTCAGTTGTGAGCGCATCCCAGTGCTTAATCAATTTTCATAAATAATACAAAAGATAGAAAGACATTCAAAACTCAAAAGAATCATGAATAGATTTATTAACATTTAGGCATTGTAAAATATATATTCTGCTCAACATATAAATATATATATATAAACATATAAATGCGCAACATATAAACATATGAACATTTAAACATTAAGAAAAGTGCCAAACCGTCGACCTGAATCTTAGACCTCACTTCGTTCGTTCAATTATTACCAATGACAACGAGATGAAGACAGCAGTGTTGAAAATGGATTTTAAAAATCCGATAGCGCTCCACGTGAGTTCTAGTTTTTAATAACTTTTACTCAAAATCTTAGTCTGTAGTGTCGTCATAATAGTTGGAAAACGAATTAATAATTGGAATTGAAATAAACCTGATAAGATGGTTAGTTTGAGGGGAAAAACAGCGGACGTGACAGGGAAAGTTCAACTCTCAACACAACGTCATTCAAGAGAATATACAGCAATAAAAGGTGAAAGAATCAATGAAATAGTGCAGTAATCAAACATTTCAACTCAATGTTGATTGAGAGAACATATATAGCAGCAGTAACATCAATAAAAGGTGAAAGGATCAACGAAATAGTGCAGTTTTCGAACATTTCTATAGGCATCAGTAGTTGTGCAGTTATTTCCAGTTCATGAAAGCAAACAGTAATGTGTCTGCAAAGGAACGGCAGAAAATGTAACATAGACTTGTAATGGGAGAGGTTGTTTGGAGAAACGCCCCGAGGCGAGAGGAGTAAGAAGTTTGTAAGTAATGAATTGAAACGAGGAGTCACGGACGGCCGCCGATCGGATCGGATCATACAGTGACAGGGAAACGCACTCGGCCGATCGCCATTCCCCAAAAAGCCCCAACCTGAACACTTTCCACCCTTCACACCTTCACCCAGAACGCACGCACTTGTACAGCTGGAGTCGGAGCGACCAGCACTATAAAATTCGTTCTATTCCATCCGGCAAGATTGGCTCCATTCTTCCCATACTGGCAACCAAATTGATTTTTCTTCAAATGGAAAGGTGGAATAGCTGCTATTTGGTGGATACTAGAACTTCTATGTGAGAGGATTCCACATGAAGTTCAACGATAATACTGAACTTGAGTCATGTATTGAGAATGAAATTGGGTAGCTTACGGAGCGATATAATTTGGAGTCATATTATCAGGATTATATGATCGGAAGCAGTTTTGGGTGAATGCCTGTTGTTTACACATGGTGTAACAACTTATATCCTATTGGCCATAAATAAAAAAGATAAAAATAAAATAAATTATACTACAACAATAAATTGAGAATTGCCAAGCAAACTACAACAATAAATTGAGAATAGCCAAGCAAACTACAACAAAAGAATTTACTTTTTATTAAGAGAGGCTTTTCTTTAAAAAAAAAATGTAAATGAAGCTCTACATGTGAACATTCTTGTATGCTATTCTTGTTCATTCCATTCTTCATTTTTCTTCAGGTCTCATTTCTCATGAGAGTTGTCAATAATTATCAAAATGTTTCTTCTAATTCTCTTTGAAATTCATTTGCTCTTCTCATTAATCGTGAAGTTGTAGTACAATTTTAACACCTTTCCTTCTATTTTTCGCCTCCCGCATAGTCGATTCCTTACATTTTCTCTCCATACTTTTCATGTTAATGCAAACGTTATACATGTTAATGCAACATATAATCAAATGAAACGAGTGCCAATCGAATAGAGAAAATTTGTACAATGATATTGATAATGGTTCTTATTTTGTACTGAAAGTAAATTTTGTTATCATGGCGATTGGTTATCATAATCTTCATCTTTCTTTTCAATACCGACCTTTGCCATCTTTCGATTATTGGACTCTACTTCTTCCCCAATAATCTTTCCCTTGTTCATCTGGAGGCTATCTAGTCTAATTGCTCGAATCTAATTATTGACTGGCTTTTCAATGCCATTACTGTGTCCTATGGAGCATGGACGACGATCGACTTCGGGCAGGTGCTTTCCCGCTTTCCCAATACGGCAGTTGCGTTGTAATGGTTGTAGTTTCCGACACCCGGACTAACTTTGCTCATTACCAAGTCCTCTAAGTCACCACCAAATCCTCTGCATTACCAACTCACATCTCTAAATACACTGCCAGCAATCACCTGCTGTATCGTTCTACTCGATGGTCTATCTAAAGAACGATTCCCAAAGTCTATCATGGGAACAGAATCATACTGAGCGATCAAAACAGAATAACGGAGACAAGGTGATGAATTCTATTTAATTGAATAATACCTGAATGAATTCTATCCAAAGATGATACCTTAGACTCAGTAAACAAGTAAAGTAGATTGGATCTCTGATAATACTTATAGAGAAAAATTATAGACTTTGGATTAACGATACAAATGAGAATCGTTTCGTTTTCTATACGCCCCTCAATTGTGGCCAATTTGCCGATCTTTAATTTTTGATTTTGTCATTCTTTCCTTTTTATACCACCAAATTTTCTCTTCATTCCATATTTACTCTATCTATTCTTGTGAGGCGATATCAGGGGTCTTCCTCAGTAAGTAATTACCTAAGATGGTATTTCTTGTGTTTTTCTATGACGGACGAAATTTGTTAAGAATAATATTTTCCAGTACTGGAAAAAATACATTATTGAAGATCAAAGGTATAATCCATAGAGTTTTCCGGTAAAACTTTTCAGTGAACAAAGATTCAATTATAGATAATATTTTTGAACTGGAAGTATGTTTTTCTTACAAAATATGAGCAAATATTAAATAATTTAGATATAGTATTTCATTATGCTAGAGAGAGATCAATAAAAAAAGTATGACTTTTATATTCTGATTCCATAGGTACAATAATTTGAGTGATTTATACCGAATTTCATAATAATGGATCACAAATTATTCCATATCTCCTTACGAACATAAAATCTCCTTGGATTTATTCTATATTAGGAGAGATTTTACGTTTTCGAGAATACTATTACCAGACAAAGTCTGCTCCTTAGTAGATCCGCTTCATAATAATAAACTTGTTGAGCTGGGTTTTCGTTTGTGCGTAAATGCCGTCGTCGACCACGACAGGGTGAGGATCTCAGATTAGGTAGATTTCAATTTGTCTAAATAACCTAGAAAATTATGTTCAATTATGTTTTAATGGGGAGGTTGAGTTTATACTTTTTAATGGTAATATGTTGATATTATTAGAAATGTTTTGATTCTTGGATAATAAACACGAATAATGAAAAGTTATTTGATCAGCTGTTTTAACACACTTGAAATTTGGACTATATGAATGTCAACAATGCTTGTCGTCGTCGACTGCGGAAGTTAACGCACAAACGAAAATGCACCTTTTAGATCAGTGTAAAAGTGGCATATAATATAAAAAAGTGCTTCAGTTTGTTGATTTCGGCACACCCATTCTTGTAATTATTGTTGAATCAGGAATAGAATTTATAAAGAATATGAATATTTTGAGATTACAGACTACCCCTAACACTGTCGTACTTCAAATCATGAATGTTCGAGTGAACTTTAATTTATGGCAACCGGAAAATGCAGGCTGGCGGCGGCGAGATGTCATCACACACCACAGTGGAAGAACAATTCAGAATTAGTTCTGGCACAAATTTCGTAAATGCCTCTAAAAACGTTCATAAGTGAGAGATGAATTTTTCCATGGGGAAAACCGAGGTGAGAGAAAGCACTTTTGTTGGATGGATGGTTATGAGTGGGGTGGGGGAGGTTTAGGGTGGTGTGGAGAGGAGGAGGAGGAGGCAAGTGCTGCACTCTGGGAGGCCATTTTCGCAAAGATAGCAGGACAGTTGGCCTCCTCGGTTCTAATATAAATCTCTCATTCTTCTACTACTAACTGGAATTTATTTCCCTACCAGCAAACCGAATAGAATAAAGTAACGCTCTAAAGGACGTTCTCCTCTCAGACCGCCGTTCTATTTATTTCCTTCCCTTTTGTTAACCTTACATTTTTATCCTCTTATTTTCGCATTTTATTTTCGCGTCCTCTTTCTGCTATCCGGACTGTTTCGGCCATTGAACTGTAAATCTCTGTCTTCTCGCCGATTAATAGTGACCTTCTCTCACTCACACACTCTCTCTCACTCCCGCGAAACATGAACAATAGCGTGGAAAAATAAGAGACGACGCTCGTATCTCTTTTTATTTGCGACAAAGTTTTGTATTTCGGTTCACAACCACCACAACATGTCGTGATATATTTCATACACACTTTCCTTGTTTCCCAACACTAGAACTCACTCAAGAGTGAACGGAAGAAACGAGAGTAGCAGTGATAAAAAACGTCAAGTTAAAAGAGGGAAGGATGTCTGGGATCTGGGATACGAAGGTTGGGTTATTGCATGATGAAGAAGAGAAGACATAAGATAATCTTCTAAATTACAATTATTATTGATATCCTATTATATTAAGCGAGCTATTTCTGTATACAGTAAATCTATATATTTGGTTATTTATATGGTTATATGGTTAATATTGGGGCACCGAGCTTCGCTCGTTATTTATTTATTTAATCGAAATTCGGGGAAGGAACAGTTTTGGGCTGTGCCTGATGTTAGTCCTCCCCCAACCATTTTAAAGAATTGTGTTCTGTTTATCAATGTTAGTCCTCAACAGATTGTTAGTATCAACAGATAAACAGAACACAATTCTTTAAAATGATTGGGGGAGGACTAACATCAGGCACAGCCCAAAACTGTTCCTTCCCCGAATTTCGATTTATACCCCATAAATAATCCAAAAAGTAGGTTATGTTCCATACACTTGAATTCAGGTCCAATTATCAGTCCAAAGATTTTAAAACAGAAAAGTTCTGATTTAGATTGTTTACAGACCAAATTGAATAACAAAATAGAATTCAATAATCACATAAAACTATAAAATGATGATTAAATTTAAAAATTATGATGAAATTGAAAACATCGCAAAAATATGTTTTTATTTTGAATATGATTATTATTTTTCATTAATTATGAATAATTTGACCTTTCAAACCCTTAAGATTTCTTCATCTTTTAGGTCGTGTTTATATTTTACAGCTAGCTATATGTCAGCTCATGAAATTTCGGGGATGATATATTTTTGATTTTCCACAGGCGCGTTCGCTCAGTCACTTCCATTTTCCACAGACGACGAAAGTCTCAGCTGTTTTTCCAAGGATGAATTATCCTTTCAATGTTGTTCAGCGAGTTTTCCTAGGGATGAGACCTAGTGCAATCGAATTTTTATACCAAGAACCTACTATGTTCCAAATTCTGTGAGAATCGTTGGAGCCGTTTTCGAGATCCGGTAAAATACTAACATCTAAACATATGAACAGAAATTGCTCGTTTAATAGTAGACTATACGATATGATTATATATTTATGTCCAACGGATCTCGAAAACGGCACAAACGATTTTCACAAAATTTGGAACATAGTAGGTTTATGATATAAAAATTCGATTGCACTAGGTCTCAGCTCTGGGAAAACTCGCTAAAGGACATGAAAAGGATAATAATCATTCATCCTTGGAAAAACATATGATAATTTCGTCGTCTGTCGATAACAGAAGATGTGGGTGCCTGTGTGGGAGAGAGACAGGATTATGTTCGGCTGTTGAATCAATCAGCTTATCTCACGAGAAATATTATCTAGAAATTTTAATCGACTTGATCAAAATAATCTGATTTGTTCGCATGACATGATATATCATTCTAAATTAGAGTATAATTTTCAAAGTTAAGCATTATTTTACAGTTTTAAGTGATAAGTGAGTGTTTTTTTGTTATTCAATTTTGTTTGTGAAAAATCTAAATAATAACTTTTCTGTTTTTTTAAATGTTTGCACTGAAAATTGGACCTGAATTCAAGTATATTATCTAGAATAAGTAAATATTATCTAAGAATTTTATCAAAATAATCTGATTTGTTGACATGACATGGTGTATCACTAAATTAGAGTATATCATAATATTCATAAGTTAATCATTATTTTACAGTTTTAAGTGATTAGTGAGTGTTATTCTGTTATTCAATTTGGTTTGTAAACAATCTAAATTGGAACCTTTATGTTTTTAAATAGTTTGACTGAAAATTGGACCTGAATAATAAATAAAAGTGTATGGAACATAACCTAGTTTTTGGACTATTTATGGTGTATAATATCGAGGCACCGAGCTTCGCTCGTTATTTTTATTCATTAATAATCAGAACACCATTATCTAAAATTATCGTGTTTATATTTTACAGCTGACTATACGTCAGCTTATGAATTTCGGGGATGCGATATTTTGATTTTCCACAGAATCACTCGCTCACTTCTTACTATCCACAGACGACGAAAGTCGGTCAAAGAATTCAGCCAAGGATGAATTATCCTTTTAATGTCGTTCAGTGAGTTTTCCCAAGGATGAGACCTAGTGCAATCGAATTTTTATATCATAAACCTACTATGTTCCAAATTTTGTGAAAATCGTTACAGCCGTTTTCGAGATCCGTTGAACATAAATAATCAGATATAAAAATATAAACAGATATACAGAAATTGTTCGCTTAATATAATAGGATAAATCAAAATTCAGGGAAGAAACAGTTTTGGGCTGTGCCTGATGTTAGTCCTTCCCTAATCATTTTAAAGAATTGTGTTCTGTTTATAAAAAAATAAATAACAAGCGAAGCTCGGTGCCCGATATTTCATGTATGAAACGAACATTCATGAAAGTGGTTCTAAACATAGAAGAGTATCGAAAATAATGTAATATTGAATAATGGAACCCCAGACATAATGAGAATAATACCAACCAATTCTCTTCTACTGAGCGACTTCATTGTGAAATGTCATACTTCCTTGTACTGTAAGTTGATGAAATTCTAAGAATATTTCTCATGTAGGCCTATGTAACTTGGTGTATGATATGAGTTCATTCACCCTGTTTGAACAAGAGGCCTATAGAGGGTATGGAAATTGGCATGCTGCTTGACAAGCTCCGCCCCATGTGGGTATCAAGGTATCAAACTTTGGTTGAAGTTTCCAGTGAAATCAACTTGCGGTAGAACTTTGCTAATTCCTTCGTGCAAGACTACAATGGGCTGATCATTGTTTATTGGGGTACCAAAGGTAGAACGGTTCTCAAATAATGAGTTCGAACAACATTATAGGCTACTTGAGATAAACAAATGGATTCAAAAAAATTGTTACATTTGGTACTCAGTATTTGATGAATGCAAATATAGTGAGAGAAAACTTAGGTCGATAATTATAAAAAGACGTGAGAATGGAGGATTTCACAGTTCACTTTCAATTGGATTTTTTATTTAATTTGATTTAATAAAACTGATTCGATTTGAATTTTCAAAGAATGAGTCTAAAAATCATTATTTCAAAAACTGCGAAAAAAGAATGCTTGATAGGATACAAGACTGTTGGATGGAACATTACAGAATGCACACTTCCATACAAAATGAATCTCCATCAAATTCCATCAAAATGAATAAAATATTGAGAGCATCTTTTTCTACAAGCATTTAACCTATGAGTAGCAGCCATTTTGATTATTGAAAACATCAAATTATGATATTCCTAATCTGATTTTTCCTAACCTAAAGCTTTTCCTAATCTAAAGCTTTTCCTAACCTGAAGCTTTTCCCAACCTTAGCTACTTATGGTTGCTACTTATAGGTTAAATGCATGTAAAGTTGTGCTAATTTGAACTTAGTTTATTTTAAAAACAATAGTGACCGCCGTTTAATTTTTTTGTGATTTTGTGCTCAAAATAACATACTAAATCGATCCCAACCAAAAATTTTATGACAGGTATGTTGGCACTGGACGTGCACTTTAGCCGAGTTCTGTTTATCAATAAATAAATAACGAGCGAAGCTCGGTGCCCCGATATTAATAATAATAATTGGACTAATAATTGGACTATTTGTGATAATTGGACTGAGAAATGGACTAATAATAATAATAATGAGCATTATAGTTAGACTTTTAAAATTCGTGACTAATTAGCAGTTGAACTCTGTTCTCTAGACGTGTACGATTAGCGGAAACTAGTATTAAGTAGAAAGCCCAAATTGGGTGAACAACAATTTAGAGAAGACACTAAGGTGGAATGAATACCCAGTACCTGACTCTATTTTGAATGAGAGGGGCAGGTAGAGAGGGGGGATTAGTTGGGGAGGGTTTATTTCCGAGCGACCTCAAGACACAAAGCGAGTGCGCTTTATCCGGGGGTCTCAAACTATACGGATAATTGTGCATGTTAGTATAAAGCACGATTAGCGAGCACCGAAGTTTGGCCAATGTTGGCTTCCTTGCCACACACAACTGCCTTGCTTACTGCTTACTGCTCCAAAAACTAATCCAAATGTAGCCGACGCCCGCCCGCGCTCTCTCACAAACTTGGTGATCACGAGTTCTCACCCCATCGGTCTCTCTCCCACACTCTCTCTCTCTCTGTGTGTCTCTCTCTCTTCGACCGCACCCGGCGTCAACACCACCACTAATATAATAATATATTCAGCCAGCGTTTGGTGGTCACCAAAGAGAATTTTAATAACCATGGCATCGCACGACCGCACATGCCGATGAATCGAAGTACCAACCTCCACCACCCCCTACTCTACAATCCCTTCGCAGCTTTGTAGATGCGCTGATAAAATCTGGACAATGCTATCTATTTTCACAACAATTTCCCACTCTTTCAAAACCATAACCGCACAAAAACACCCTTGATTGATTGCAATCAAGATTACTGCTTTCCAGCCTACAACAACAAATTATTACTGAGTTACAAGCTTTTCAAAAACAAATAACAAATTCACCGTGAATAATGCATGCATCACTGCGAGTGACATCAAAGCTTTGTGTATTGACAAACTGCTGCCCAAATAACTGCGATTCGACAATCAGTAGTCCTGACAATGCACAATGGTAACGTTATTGAACACAGATTCGGGAATAAAAATGGAAGATAATACACTATAGTACTATTCTCATTGTTTTACGTTGTTTGGAAGATCTTATCAAATAATGAGTACCCGTGAACAATTGGATTCACGTACAATTTTCACGAATTTACGTTTCTAAAAATAGGTTTACAAATTCATCTCAATTACTGTAATGCCAGTTACACAATTTAAAATCGATGGAAGTTCGATTTTTTGCCGTCCTTATAAATTCAACAAGATTAAACGATACTTGACTAACATCACAGGTTTGAAATCATCTGTTTAATCTAATAGAATTTATAAGGACGACAAAAAATCGTACGTCCCAAAATCGATTTATGTGTAACTGTCACAAGTGAATTGCAAATATTACATAGGGATGAATGTTAAACTAGAGAAACCGTCTTTTCAATACTTCTTCCTAATTATTAAAAAATGTATTTCATAACATATATTATACACTAGATAAAGATGCACTATTGACCCATTAGTACTGGTACAGTCTGGTATCGCAGTAGGATGTGTCCTCAACTGTCGTCTGCTGCAAGCGACTTTTTGTACAGGCCCGTCCGATGAGACCTGGGACATTCGAGGCCAGCGACGGTAGAGGACTCCTGAAAAAGAGGCCTCAAATGTCACCTGCGTTAGGCGACAGTTCAGGCCTCTAATTTTTGAACATCCCCAACAGTTGAGACGTGCGACCGCAGAGGACTCCTAAAAAGTCCTCAAATGTCACTTGACACAGGCGACAGTAGAGGACTCTTCAATTTTCGTACAAGCCCGACAGTCGAAGCCTACGACGTTAGAGGACTGAAAAACAGTCCTGCGTCAGGCGACAGTAAAGGACTCTTCAATTTTCGCACAAGCCCGACAGTCGAGGCCTACGACGGTAGAGGACTGAAAAACAGTCCTCTACTGTCGTAGGCCTCGACTGTCGTCGGTCTCGACTGTCGCGCCCCCTTCCTATCAGAGGCTATATTTGTTTCTAAACTTATAGGTTATTAGTGGAAACCCCTTTTTCGGTAATGAAGGAGACTGGCTCGTTGAAAAATTTCAAGAAAAAACTTAAATTGTTACAAAACGCGCTGAGTTTGCATGTCAGCAGAGAAAACAGGTAGTGAATGGTATGAAATCAAATTTCATAATTTTTAGATTGACAGTCAATAAACATCAGCTTCAGTATTTCATGGAATTCTTTGCAAATAAAATCCCAAATCATTTTATTACCAGTCCTTTCTCAAAAAAACTGAAAAATGAAATTGATAAATGGGTGAGAGCAAACATCTACTTCAATATTACTTGATTGCTTTTTTTGTTGTCAATGTTCTTTCTATTCTTTATATTATCTAATTCTCTATTATATTGTCTTCATTCTATTTCTGTTAATTTTGTTTAATAGCAACTTAATTCTTTCAACTTGTACTCTTTTGTTCTTTTACATGTACATAATATTATATAATTACTCAAATTGAACTCACTACTGGCGCTCAAGTGTTACTTTTGCCAGTAGAGCCAAAATTTTATTATTATTATTAATAGTTCCCTAATTTTTATGTATGTATTTTAGTTAAGTGCAGTAGCATATATTTATTTTTTGTAAAGCTTTTTTGTATTTTGTTTTTGGCAAAATAAATTCAAATTCAGATAATCTACAGTGTTTTATTAATTGAATCAATGTACTGGAATGAAATAATATCGCTAGTTCAATCTTCATTATAAGCCCTGGCTGTGTTTCAACTAATCCAATCAATACACTGTGTATAGGAGTATTGGTTTTCAAGTATCCGGCTATTGAAAACTCTATAACTAGATCTGTTGATGACTTTTGCGGGCATATTTCAACAAGCACTTGTCGAACAAGAAGAGATGTGCACTAACCAGTTTTTGAAAGAGTAGAAAAGATTGGTTGAGGCAATAACGAAGCACACAATAAGAGAGTGGCTCGCAAAAGCCATTATATCAGCTTGAGGTGCACCGGCAGTCGGCAGCAGTAAATAGGGATAGAGCACCAGCATCCCTATGAAAAGCCCTTTTATACTCTTCTGCTTTTATCCATCTGTAATGAGCATTCCTGTATTGATAATAAATATTCGTGCCCGCCTGAAAAGTTGAAAACACTCCATGTCAAACAGCTTCCATTTGCTGAAAAAACGGCAAAAACCCCGCAGCCTGCTGCCAACAGAAACCGCTTTCCCGCATTCGCCAACATATTTTATCTGCTAGCAACATATCAACAGCCCTGTATGACTGCAGAAAGAAATCGCTGGATGTTCATGAAAATTCCACAGCAAGGCTTTCGAGCGGAAATGAGTTTTTCTGTGTGTGCTCACCATGTAATTATTGACATAATATTATCCATTTCGCTTTCTTTTTGGTGATAATGAATGTTTTGCATTATTAGATGATGTTTGCAGAATCTGTACACATGATACTCGTTTCTAATATAACATGACGACGTTGTTCATTTCTATTACATAACTCTGGTACAATGATCGATCACCCAATTTTTAAAATAAATTTTCACTCATATTTTCTTCCATGAATTCGATTCCCTGCAACGAAATTAATTTATTCTCAGATTCCGATAATGAGGATAATATTATTCTTTGTAATAAATTTCATAGATTGAGATATTAGACGTACATCTTCCTACCTTACATCATAAGGTGCGTACAGATAAACGCGCCGCGAACATGAGCAATTCACTTTTAATCAGCTGATGCCAAGCTTTTTATATCTGTATCTTTCCGTTTCTGTAAAAATACAGATATAGTCACTTTTAATCAGCTGACTATATCTGTATTTTTACAGAAACTGAAAGATACAGATATAAAAAGCTTGGCATCAGCTGATTAAAAGTGAATTGCTCATGTTCGCGGCGCGTTAATCTGTACGCACCTATAGAAACACAAATTCATTACTGTACAGGACACAATTTATTTTTATATTTGTTTTTACTCTAGTTCCTCAAGCACGGTGTGTTCTTAATTATCTTCCTTTGAATTTGTCTGGGAAATCATTTTAACCTGCAGAAACCGAGAATGCTTGTGCTATAAATTTTCGAATCAATAATATTTTCGGTTTCTGCAGGTTAAAATTATTTTTCGCCACACTTGGATGTAATGAGCTGGTTTACGTGCGTCATATGGAGGCCGAAAGTGATTGTTTTCCGACCATGCCGGTAAAACTTTACGGCCCTAGGGCCCTAGAGAAAACATTAGGCCCACTCAAGATTGAATCTTCAAATGTTTTCTCTATGATTTAACTATTTTCAGAGCAATATTTTGTTAAACCGGCAAACCGGCTTCAAATTTGCCGCTATAACTTACACTATATTATTATAGTAGCCTACATACGTTACCTGACTTAGGTAATTCAGAGTGAAAATTTTATTGTGAGAAAGATAATGATATTAATTTTAATAATATAAGTCATGAGCCAAAGTATGTTGTACGCTTTTTTAGGAGTGAAGTAAACTTTTTTAGAAGTCCAGTTTACAGTGTACAGTATTAGGCCTACGTGTATGCTAAGTGTTATCAGTCAGGCCCCTATTTTGAAAAGTACGCAATGGCCGAGAGCGTAAAGGCGTAATACATCAGAACTCAAACCTCAGAGAACATGATCTAGGTTCGAATCTCGGTCAATGACTTTTTTTTTTTGTTGATGAATTTCGACTTTTATTACCTATTTTTTATATTAGTTACCGTAATTTAAATTTCAATCAATTTTTAGATATATTTTCAGACAAAACTGTGAAATATGCAATTATATTAATTTTTTCATCACATTATTATAAAATAGTAATGAAAATTCTATTCATCCATCTAACTATGATATATTGCACCGGGCGCAATGCTCGCGCCTAATATTAATAGTATAAAAATATGGTCACTATTGTAAATTATTAATTAGTAATATTGAAATTAATTGACAGTAAAAGTTGTCATAACCAAGATTCAAACTATCAAAATAGGCTGTTTGAATTTTATTTATTTTTCCTACAGTTACGTTGAAAAGTGGCCATTGCTGCACTGATTACAGAACGCAAAGAATCACTTTTCCGCTCTAGTGCGGGAAAAATTTTTCTGCACTCCAGATTTGCAACATGGCAACGCAAAATACTTAGTAGGTTATATGGAGCAACAGTGCAGCAAAATCAAAATGAAGTTGGTAACAGTGACTGCTGTGGCTGCTATAGTGAGCAGAGGTGCAACGAAGCACAACGCGCTAATTATTAAGTAGATATTATAATGGAGGACAACGACAGCACAGTGCCACCACAGCACACACCACACAGCTGCCCCCCGCCATTCAAACACACATACATTATTCAGGCAATTTTACCCATAATTACCCACATTTCATATTCAATGGTAACTGTAGGAAAAAGTTAATGTGAAATACGTGCGCAAAGTTCCTCTGCTGCACTCAAGAAACCATTCCGCCCTCGCCTACGGCTCGGGCGTAAACGTTTCTTTCGGTGCAGCAAACTGTCACTTTGCGCACTAGTTGCACAATAACTATTTTAATTTCTTATATATTGGGAAGTTTTTTTTGGTGTGGCGAAAAATAGCGTTCGCACCATGGGCAAAATGCATTTCCGGCTCTCAATCTTTTCTAGTCCTCGGCCTACGGCCTCGGACTTAAAAACCGATTTCGAGCCGGAATATCTCATTTTCGGCCCTAGGTGCGAAATATACTATTTCAGACTAATTTCACTTTCAACCGGTTCAATAAATGCATTTAATCTGGAATAAAGAACTTTATACTCTTTTTTATGATTGTTAGAGATGATACATTTTTGAAAGTACTCACGGTTAGAAGTCTTTTAGTTTTAGAAGAGCAGTTGTTGACACTTACCTGAAACAAAGACAAAAGTTAATGAATAAAGTAAATTTGATTCAAACAGGGAATAAAATAATAAGAAAAGTCCATTAAAAGAAAGCCCAAATAAGAAAGTTTCAATTTTTAGTTTACATAATTATGTTTCTTCAACCAAATTGAACGAATTGAACATAGAGATATTAAAAAAGCACAAACTACTAGGAAAATAAGGAAAGAACAAATTATTTAGCGTTATAAGATATCTCGATTCTTGAGAGAAGAGTCACGGAAAGACACATTCATCAATAAGTTAGTAACTCAACCAGGTATGTGACTGATTATTTTCAATTGATTACTTCAACTTCAGAGCTTGAATGACTGATAATCTACCTGAACCGCCGTTTTCAGTTATACTACAGGCCGAACCCCAGTTACCTTAAATAACTTCTTTTACTCTATTCAATTCAATTCAATTCTTTATTGCCAGAATTTAACAATGCAACAAATCAAGGTTAATAAATCAACACTTATTACAAGAAAAAAAATTGAAATTAACTACCGAGAACTAAAAACTAAAAATTGTTTGAGGCACCACCAGCAAAAGAAAAGTCTTTGACCGCTGGTGGGAGTCTCAAAAAGTCCGATTTAAAATAAATACTAAAAACAAAATACAAGATACAATACAAAATCGAGTTGATGACAAGAAAAAAATACTTCACTGCAAAAACCAAAAGCGTGATAACGAATTCTGAGAGAGAGAGAAAAAAGATTTTCCAATAATATTATTATTAATATAATAATAGATTTTCTATTATTACAATAATATTTTCTAGAGATGTCAGATCAGCTATTATTAGAATAGAATATTTTTTGAAGAATATGATTTATGGAAAAATAATAGATATAAAATTGAAAAAACTCCTCTACATGAATGAATAGTCAACAAGGGCTGACGACCCTCTTCCAGAATCGAGTATAGATGATACGATAAGTAGTAGTATAAGGCGAGGAGGTTTCTTGTAAATATTCATCCGTGACTTGCACTCGCACTCACGCACATGTGCGCCCATGAAGAAAGCACGCAATTATACAGTAAACACGCACCAGTGTCTTCTCAACGTCATTTGCACACTGAAACTTTCCATGTTTGCAGAGCGAGAAGAGAGTTAATTTCTCCGCAGATGTACCAAACTCACTCACCAATTCTCTCTGAATTTAATTACATAAGGCTGTACTTGAACCACCCTACTACAGCCTTACAGAGAAGAAAACTATTGCAAGTTTTGAAAATTTGTAGTTTCAATAACGGGGAAATCTCTAATTCAACTCTTCAATAGAAAGTAGCCTGATATAAATAGCCACAAGTGCATAACAGATAAAAAAGATATGGATGTCTGTGGTATGACGATAAGCTAGCATTAAAGAATTAACCAAAAACAACTGGAAAACCATACATGAGAAAATAAGAATACATTATGTTTTGTTTTTGAGCTGAAGGTTTCTCACTCTTGTCGTGATGGAAGAACGCTTTTTCATAATCAAAATACATTTCTTGAAATGAATTTGCATCTAGAAACACAATATACTACTACTAATAGTACACTAATACTAGTAGTTCTGTGAACAGTAGACCTCGCGCAGTTAAAAGCCACAGCCTCTAATACTGTCCATCAGAGTGATGTCCTGTCCTGACGTGTCGACGAGATATCGGTGTGTAAACAACTAATGGCTGTTTGGGTTGTTGTATCGACAATAATATTGTTTTCATCAAAAGCTTACCGAGTTGAAAGCAGAGAAAAGTCGGGAGAAAATAAGCTACTTCGAGTTATCAATTGCCTGCCTCTTTGTTTGCAATTAATAGTCCACACGACAGCTGATTTTTGACCAAATTAAATTGAGATATTGATTGCATGCGTCATTGCATGTAATTAATAATCCACTCAACAGCTGATTTATGATGAATAATAATTCTATAGTCTGATTTTTACGGTAATTTCGGCGTTCGAAGAAGACTCCTTTTCCTTCTTTTATAATCCTTAAAATACGAAATTTCAAAAAAAACCTTATATATACGTCGACGCGGATGTCAAAAAGGAACATACCTGTCAAATTTCATGAAAATCTATTGCTGCGTTTCACCGTAAATGCTGGACATATAAACATAAAGAGTAATGCAAACTTGGCTCGACTTGAATCTTATACCTCACTTCGCTCGGTCAACTACTTGACAAGTACTGTAGTCATTGAAACACATTACTCAGCATCTATTATAAACATCACAACAATTATTCCATTTCTCAACCATGATTTGAATACTAGTAGTTCTGTGAACAGTGGACCTCGCGCTCAGTAAGTTACATTGACCTGTTGTTATGTTTTCTCAAGAATTAATAAATAATTTATCAATTTAAAATGTCTAGAAAAAATGCTGAATAAACATAGAGCTTTCTGTCCTATCGTACCGTGACGTGTCGTCCCGGAATGTGAGTGTGAGCGCTGTTATTAGGTCTGGCTGCAACTGTCTACAACGTTGATGGAAAGATTCAATTTTCAAGATGTCCCATGTTTTTGAACGGGTAGTATTATAGTCAACTGTCTACTAACGTTGATGGAAAGACACATTTTCAAGATGTTCGATGTTTTTGAACGGGTGGTATTATAGTCCACTAGACAGTTGATTTATGATGAATAATTCTATAGTCTGATTTTTACGGTAATATTGGCGTATGAAGGAGGCTCCTTTTTCCTTTTATATTATCCTTGAAATGCAAAATTTCCAAAAACCTTGTGTATACGTCGACGCGCAATTTAAAAATGAACATACCTGTCAAAGTTCATGAAAATCCATTACCGCGTTTCGCCGTAAATGCGCAACATATAAACATTAAGAGAAATGAAAAACCGTCGACTTGAATCTTAGACCTCACTTCGCTCGGTCAATTACTTGACAAGTACTGTAGTCATTGAAAAACATTACTCAGCATCTATTATAAACAGCACAACAAATATTGCATTTCTCAACCATGATTTGAATATGAGCCTGATAGAATCAGAGTTGTGTAAGTCATATCAACCTTTTTCTGAGAAATTGAAGGTTCTAGTAGAAGCTATTCACTCAATTCCCAAGTGAGAAGGTGATGAATTTAATGTTTTCAGGGCCACAGGCATGTATTGTTCTCACTAATGACTATTATTTGACCAAGAATATAATCAATTAACATTTTTGTAGGTGTGTTAATGACCAAAAAAATTATCATTAACATTTTTGTAGGTGTGTTAATTACATGCACCACTCTGAACACTATGATGAATATGACTCACTCTCTCTCTCTCTCTCTCTCTCTCTCTCTCTCTCTCTCTCTCTGAACAGTTCCTTGAACAATATGATTTACAGGCTCATATTATTCAACCCAGGAAATGAAATTTATTCTATGAAATCATACAACAAAGTTTGCAATTGGAGGTTAATTAATTCTACTACAGAGTTGACACTCTCAATCGTCTATATCCTTGCTTTAGATTGAGCGACAAACAATAGAAAAAGCTGAAACATTATTGTTGAAGAAATACTAGGAGTAAGGGAGTTGCTTGAGGGCATTATAAACAAAGAGTTGTTGTAGTCGCAGTATCTGGCTTTTCATCCGTTCATATCGTGCAGAACTAGAACTAGCACTTTAGTAGTTTCATCACGAATGAGCTTCAAGGGAAGAGTCTCTTTTTCAAACGAAAATTACTGAACTAGGATACATCTATGAAACTCAGTAATAGCTTTATATGAGTTTGCGAGGCAACCTGTTAGATGGCGCAGGGAAATGCTTCAGATTACAGGTCATAAACCAGTTCATAGAACGCGTTACAACATACCCATTCTCAAAGATAAGTCTCAACTACTGGAATTTAGTCACGTCAAGTGCAAAATTCTTACAGCAAAATGAGACCATAACGTGCCTTTATCAACACGATGCAAATTTTATGCCATTTGCATATGAGCTAAATCTGTCGGTATGACCCCATTCAGTACTTCAGTTGCAGCTTATACAATAGATGTTTTCTACATTTTGCACCACACAACTCGTGAATTTCAGAAACAATTTACTGTTCCCTTCAAACAAACGGAGAAATTACACACTAGGTATCAATCAGAGTTTTCTATGCTCACAACTTTGACACTGGGAATGTTGACTGGCAGGTTTTTCAAATGTTTCCTGAGTTTCAAATTCCCAAGTGCAATACAAAGCTCTGATAGACACTTTTGAAGTTTGAGGGAATGATTTTTCCTGTGAAAAGAGGGATTGAATTGTATTCTCTATTCTATTTAATCTATTGCATCCATTCAACAACTTACAAACATAAAAGCGGGAAGAGGGAATGAATTGTACAACAATATTCTCTATTGTCTTCAGGGCTACTTTCAATATAAATCTCAGTAAAATATATTTAAAATATTTAAAAGGGCACTGAGATTTATAAATTTTATTAATATTCAAACAATTCTCTATTTTGCATCCTTAACAACATAGAAATATAAAAGCCAAGAATGACTCATAGAAGCAAAATTAGAGTTTCTACCCCTAAATAATATCGTTTGATTTCACAATCTATGATTTTATAAATTATTTTATGGAACTCATTCATTTATTCGAATTATACTTATGAGACTGCAAGAAAGATAAAGCACAATTGCTCTCCAACCCAGACATGACCTTCCAACCCCTTCTGAAGTACTAGAAGTGAGAGAGCATCATCAACCTCTTCTGCACCCTTTCAGAAATCGGAACACTTTATCTCACTTCACACTAGTTCTTACTTATCAAACCTTACGTCAGTATTCGATAGTCATGTTTCATGATATTGTTGCTGATTGATTTGATTTTGAAACTTCTTTATTGTCCTTTAAGTTTACATAACATGAAGAATCCAAAAAATAATTGTATTATCTATTATTATTATCAATCGAAAATCAAAATGAAATGCTGCAATTCACCCCGAAGACTTTGAAAAATTGTGAAGTTATCTGTAAATTGTATTATCCTTCAGAAACACTTAAGCTCAAAGTTATATTACTTGTTTGCTTAGGTTTACCTGTTTATCAGGCAATACTGATTCATAGATTGGAGAAATACTTTATTGATTCTTACAATAAGCGCATCATCAAAATGATAAAGAGAGAAAAATAAGGTAACCTTGTGCTATTCCTCTCCCAAATTTAGATAAGGGAATAGTGTAAATTAATAAAAAGCAAAGAATGACTCTCAGAAGCGAAATTAGAGATTCTACCACTAAATAATATCGTCAATGACTTGATTTCCCAATCCACGATTTTATGAATTAATTGATTGCGAACATTCATTTATTCGAATTATACTTATGAGAGCGCAAGAAAAATAAAGTACAATTGCTCTTCAACCCAGTCATGACCTTCCAACCCTTTCTAGAGTACAAGAAGTGAGACAGTATCATCAACTTCTTCTGCACCCTTTCAACAATCGGAAAACTTTATCTCACGCATAAAGTAGTTTTTACTCAACAAACATTACGTCTGATAGTCATGTTTCATGATATTTTTATTGATTGATTTGATTTTGAAACTTCTTTATTGTCTTATAAGTTTACATAACATGAAGAATTCAAAAAATAATTGTATTATCTATTATTATTATCAATCGAAAATCAAAATTAAATGCTGCAATTCACCCCGAAGACTTCTGAAAAATTGTGAAGTTATCTGTAAATTGAATTATCCTTCAGAAACACTAAAGCCCAAAGGTATATTACCTGTTTGCTGTTTACCTGTTTATCAGGCAATACTGATTCATAGTTTGGAGGAATCCTTTATTGATTCTCACAATAAATACATCATCGAAATGATAGGGAGAAAAATAAGGTAACCTTGTGCTATTCCTCTCCCAAATTTAGATAAGGGAATAGTGTAAATTAATAAAAAGCAAAGAATGACTCTCAGAAGCGAAATTAGAGATTCTACCACTATAAAATATCGTCAATGACTTGATTTCCCAATCCACGATTTTATGAATTAATTGATTGCGAACATTCATTTATTCGAATTATACTTATGAGAGCGCAAGAAAAATAAAGTACAATTGCTCTTCAACCCAGACATGACCTTCCAACCCTTTCTAGAGTACAAGAAGTGAGACAGTATCATCAACTTCTTCTGCACCCTTTCAACAATCGGAAAACTTTATCTCACGCATAAAGTAGTTTTTACTCAACAAACGTTACGTCTGTATTCCATAGTCATGTTTCATGATATTGTTGTTGATTGATTTGATTTTGAAACTTCTTTATTGTCCTATAAGTTTACATAACATGAAGAATTCAAAAAATAATTGTATTATCTATTATTATTATTATCAATCGAAAATCAAAATTAAATGCTGCAATTCACCCCGAAGACTTCTGAAAAATTGTGAAGTTATCTGTAAATTGAATTATCCTTCAGAGACACTAAAACCCAAAGGTATATTACCTGTTTGCTGCTTACCTGCTTATCAGGCGATGCTGATTCATAGTTTGGAGGAATCCTTTATTGATTCTCACAATAAATACATCATCGAAATGATAGGGAGATAAATAAGGTAACCATGTGCCATTCCTCTCCCAAATTTAGATAAGGGAATAGTGTAAATTAATAAAAAGCCAATAATGACTCTCAGAAGCGAAATTAGAGATTCTACCACTAAATATCGTCAACGTCTTGATTTCACAATGTATGATTTTATGAATTATTTGATTGAACTCATTTATTTATTCGAATTATACTTATGAGAGCGCAAGAAAGATAAAGCACAATTGCTCTTCAACCCAGACATGACCTTCCAACCCTTTCTAGAGTACAAGAAGTGAGAGAACATCAACCTCTTCTGCACCATTTTAATGAAAACAATGAAAAATCTCGTAGTACCCTTTATTAATGAATCTTTAAAATAGTTCAACGACTAGTTTCGATCCAAACTCAGGTCATTGTCTTGTTGAAATGTCTAAATGGGAATAGTGTATTATGCAAATTGAATAGATGAAACTGTCGCCTATTCACACATTTGATTGATCCATAACAGCTAATCAGTGAAGGACATGATGCATTCGTACTACTGACCCACATTTGAAATGCAGGGGAGGGTAGTAGTGGAATTGTCGTTCGTATTTGGGCCGGATAACTACGATGCACATTATCCTATCGTAGTGCAGCGGATTGATCAGTTGCCAACGTAGCGCTACCTGGCGAGTGAAGCCGACAACTGCTTGTTAGTGGTGAAGCAGGGTATTCTAATCCGGCCGGCTGATCGGCGTGGCATGAATAAAACATTCGCGTCCACGTTGTTCTGCAAGGGTCTATTATTTTTATTGCTGGCGGTTGCTTGGCTCAGTCCCCGAGGGGGCACGTTCCGCCCTGGTCAAACCCACCGACATCATCATCTGACGTTTAATTTATTCCACGAAACATACAGACAAAGACAGAGCAGTGGCCGACTGGCCAAATCGGACAGAGATGCAGGAGGCAACCAATCATCGGGATAGACAGCTACCGTTAAACACAGTACCGGGTCCGCCCAACTACTGTACTGTCAATAGTCGACGCTCCACGCCCCCACTCGACTCACTCTCACAACACCGTTACAACGCGAATAATACATTGAAAACATAACATTGATGGGAACGACAAATTGCACAGCCTTCAACAAAGAATGCTGATGAAAAGAATGATGTACCAATATTTCTAATGGAATATGGAAGACCTCCACTAACTAGCAGATGAATAGGAATGAACAGCCACTCGAAAAAAAGTTCTGATTCATATTGATCGAATATGAAAGAGCAAAAGTTTTGTTCTGAAAATCAATGGGAGGAGGATCTCTTTACCATGCTTCTAACTCATTGAATGACCAAGTTCAATTATCAGTACAAATCACACAAGCCTATCAAAAAAGAACTGAGAATTTCCAACCGACTCCGATGAAGCACATTGTAAAAAACCTTGATGTTCCAATTAAAGGTATAGAATGAGTTCAAATTTCAAATGGAGTTTCGAGTAGAATATAAACTATATAACTGGATTCATCTTTGCACACATATCATAGATGAAATTAATCAAATAGATGTAGTTGAATTGACGTTGTCAAAAATCCACTTTAATTAAATAAACATTAAAAATCGTGTGTGCTCACACGAAAGCATGCTCCTGTACAATATTAATTTTTATTTAATTAAAGTGGATTTCTGACGTTTTAAGTCTATTCAATTATGGAAAAGTTCCACAACATCAACATTCACGCTACAAACCTAATTAAATAGATGTAGAACAAATGGTGAAGCAGTTTGACTCAGTGGTCGCGCTAATTAGCTATCGCTTGGATAAGTTGAGAATCATGCGCCTGCTAATTCCGCTGGAAGGGTGACCACTTGAGCCAACTCTTCTGAATATAATTCATGAGTTGAAAATCGATTCCCGGTGGTTCGGAACTCACCTAAAATTGTAGGTCCATTCATCTCTCATTATACGCCTCATTACCCACGCACAAGCCTAGAGCTCATGTGGGCATCACTCTCAGCAAAAAATGAGTGATTTCACTTATTTTCAATCATTGAAAGTTCAAGACTCACACGCATTCATCTTAATGATACAAAAATAGACTATAGTGTTTATTGACCGAGCGAAGTGAGGTCTAATTGACCGAGCGAAGTGAGGTCTAACATTCAAGTCGACGGTTTGGCATTTCTCTTAATGTTTAAATGTTTATTGTTTGCGCATTTACGGCGAAACGTGGTAATAGATTTTCATGTAATTTGACAGGTATGTTCCTTTTTTAATTGCACGTCGACGTATATACAAGGTTTTTTGGAAATTTTGCATTTCAAGGATAATATAAAAGGAAAAAGGAGCCTCCTTCATACGCCAAAATAATATTCATCATAAATCAGCTGACAAGTGATTACACAGATGTGTGGAGAAGCCAGTCTATTGCTGTATTTCCATATGAAGATCTATAGTTTCAATCAGGTACTTGTGGAAGAGAATACTGCGTGAGGTATTCTGTTAACAGAACTACTGATAAATAAAATTATGAATTGGAATTATCTAGTGGTGAATACAGATTATCCATCTCAATAAATGACGTTGTACAACAATTAATTCTGACACTCCTAAAAATGGGATACCCCTGCAGCTGCTGAATTGCCAAGAATGAAAAATATAAAATATGTATGCAAAATGTAAATTTGTGCAATAAAATAGTTATTTGTGCAACTAGTGCGCAAAGTGACAGTTTGCTGCATCGAAAGAAACGTTTACGCCCGAGCCGTAGGCGAGGTCGGAATGGTTTCTTGAGTGCAGCAAACGAACTTTGCGCACGTATTTCACATTAAATTTTTCCTACAGTTACCATTGAATATGAAAAGTGGGTAATTATGGGTAAAATTGCCTGAATAATGTAGTAGTGTTTGAATGGCGGGGGGCAGCTGTGTGGTGTGTGCTGTGGTGGCACTGTGCTGTCGTTGTCCTTGGTTATAATAATATCTACTTAATAATTAGCGTGTTGTGCTTCGTTGCACCTCAGCTCACTATAGCAGCCCACTCACTGTTACCAACTTAATTTTGATTTTGCTGCACTGGTGCTCCATATAACCTACTGACTATTTTGCGTTGTCATGCTGCAAATCTGGAGTACGCAAAGTACTCACTTTGCGCACTAGTGCGGAAAAGTGATTCTTTGCAGCCTGCAATCAGTGCATAAATGGTCACTTTTCAGGGCATCTGTAGGAAAAGGTTATTTATTTATCAATTAATTAAAATTTATTTGGAATAGGCTGATTGGATTTCACTAACTTTCATCATTCTCATATCTTCCTTTCCCAACCTTCTCCATAACTGGAAACAACATAACAAAATCGGGGCACGGAGCTTCGCTCGTTATTTATTTATTGATAAACAGAACACAATTCTTCAAAATTATTGGGGAAGGACTAACAGGCACAGCCCAAAACTGTTTCTTCCCCGAATTTCGATTTATACACTATAAATAGTCCAAAAAGTAGGTTATGTTTCATACACTTAAATTCAGGTCCAATTTTCAGTCAAAATATTTAAAAACAGAAATGTTCTAATTTAGATTGTTTACAAACCAAATTGAATAACAAAATAACATTCACTAATCACTTAAAACTGTAAAATAGTGATTAACTTTGAATATCATGCATGATATACTCTAATTTAGAGTGATAAACCATGTCATGTCAACAAATCAGATTATTGTGATAGAGTAAATTAAAATTTCTAGATAATATTTCTCCCGAGATACGGTAAGCTGTTTGAATGATTACACAGCTGATCTCCCACACAGGCACACGTATCTTATGTTATCGACAGACGACGAAATCTGTTCATCCATGGATGAATTATCCTTTTAATGTCCTTCAAAGAGTTTTCTAGGGATGAGACCTAGTGCAATCGAATCTTTATATTATAAACCTACTATGTTCTGAATTTCGTGAGAATCGTTAGAGCCGTTTATGAGATCCGGTGAAATACAACCTATCATGTTCTGAATTTCGTGAGAATCGTTAGAGCCGTTTATGAGATCCGGTGAAATACAATCATATAAACATCTAAACATCCAAACATCTAAACATATAAACAGAAATTGCTCGTTCAATAGTATAGGATCTGAGATAAAAAATCACAGATATATCACAGATATTTGAGAGAAAGGAAGCTTCTCGACATCCATATCATCATTTGAAACCTTTTATTAAAGTTCATATTAACTGTTTTAATATATGGTTAAAAACTAGTGCCACCTGAGAGGAAGGAGGCTTCTCAACATATAAATCATCATTAAAACTTCTTGTTGAAGTTCATATTAATTGTTTCCAAGGACAAGAATTGGTGGAGAGCATTTTAGTAGGGATATAGAAGGGATTCAACGTCAGTTGAAAGAGAAGATGGAGAAATGAGCGCTTGGGGGTGAGTCGATCGGCTGCTGAGAGAATGATTGACCAGAGCCAGTTGTCGGTTAATAAATGTCCGCTATACATTCGTTTCGGATGGTCCACGATTGCGTCTTGTTCCGGCACATGGACCACACAGAGAACAGAACAAATTACGGAAGGCAATAGCTTGCCTTATTGATCGCCTTTCAATTGAACCCATAACTTATCCCCTCCACCAGTGCGCTGCAGACCACTCTCCCCACCACACCCCATCAACAACCCAAACGGGGAGTTCCGAGTTCATCTCTCCAGTGTCTTGAGGCGAGCTCAAATCGTGACTGAAGCGCTCCTAACTCAAACTTCATAATTGATTTGCATTCCTATGCTGAAACCTCCATCTCCACCACCATCTCCACCTCCACCATCACCACGTTGTCATGGGCGCCGCACAAGTATGCAACTTAACGCATCGATCTCACACTTTCAATATTAGCTTTACCCAAAGCTAGATTAAATACAGTATTATCGCATACTGTTAGCAAGCAATAATGATGTTGGATTATTATAGCGAATCGATCAAGTAACTCTGAACAACTATTGGAGCTAGAGGTGATTAACACCAATACTTGTCGATTGAACACTCCTTGTCGAACTGGGTATTTTTTTATTTTGGATAAAACACCTTTCAACAACTATTGGAGATAGAGGAGATTAACACCAATACTTGTCGATTGAACACTCCTTGTCGAACTAGATATTTTTATTTTGGATAAAACGCCTTTCAACAACTATTGCAGAAGAGGAGATTAACACCATACTTGTCGATTGAACACTCCTTGTCGAACTGGGAATTTTTATTTCTGATAAAACACCTTTCAACAATACTATTGGAGCTAGAGGAGATTAACACCAATATTGTCGATTGAACACTCCTTGTCGAACTAGATATTTTTATTTTGGATAAAACACCTTTCAACAACTATTGCAGAAGAGGAGATTAACACCATACTTGTCGATTGAACACTCCTTGTCGAACTAGATATTTTTATTTTGGATAAAACACAGTTCAACAATACTATGGAGCTAGAGGAGATTAACACCAAGTATTGTCGATTGAACACTCCTTGTCGAACTGGGATTTTTATTTTGGATAAAACACCTTTCAACAACTATTGGAGCTAGAGGTGATTAACACCAATACTTGTCGATTGAACACTCCTTATACAACTGTTTATTTTTTATTTTGGATTAAACACAGTTCAACATACTATTGGAGCTAGAGGAGATTAACACCAATAATTGTCGATTGAACACTCCTTGTCGAACTGGAATTTTTATTTTGGATAAAACACCTTTCAACAACTATTGGAGCTAGAGGTGATTAACACCAATACTTGTCGATTGAACACTCCTTGTCGAACTGGGTGTTTTTTATTTTGGATAAAACACAGTTCAACAATACTATTGGAGCTAGAGGAGATTAACACCAATAATTGTCGATTGAACACTCCTTGTCGAACTGGGAATTTTTATTTTGGATAAAACACAGTTCAACAATACTATTGGAGCTAGAGGAGATTAACACCAATAATTGTCGATTGAACACTCCTTGTCGAACTGGGTATTTTTTATTTTGGATAAAACACCTTTCAACAACTATTGCAGAAGAGGAGATTAACACCAATAATGTCGATTGAACACTCCTTGTCGAACTGTTTATTTTTTATTTTGGATAAAACGCCTTTCAACAACTATTGCAGAAGAGGAGATTAACACCAATAATTGTCGATTGAACACTCCTTGTCGAACTGGGTATTTTTTATTTTGGATAAAACGCCTTTCAACAACTATTGCAGAAGAGGAGATTAACACCAATACTTGTCGATTGAACACTCCTTATACAACTGTTTATTTTTTATTTTGGATAAAACACCTTTCAACAACTATTGGAGAAGAGGAGATTAACACCAATACTTGTCGATTGAACACTCCTTGTCGAACTGGGTATTTTTTATTTTGGATAAAACACCTTTCAACAATACTATTGGAGCTAGAGGAGATTAACACCAATACTTGTCGATTGAACACTCCTTGTCGAACTGGGTGTTTTTTATTTTGGATAAAACACAGTTCAACAATACTATTGGGGCTAGAGGATATTAACACCAATAATTGTCAATTGAGCACGCCTTATCTAACTGGGTATTTTTTATTATAGATGAAACACCTTTCAACAACTATTGCAGAAGAGGAGATTAACACCAATACTTGTCGATTGAACACTCCTTATACAACTGTTTATTTTTTATTTTGGATAAAACGCCTTTCAACAACTATTGCAGAAGAGGAGATTAACACCAATAATTGTCGATTGAACACTCCTTGTCGAACTGGGTATTTTTTATTTTGGATAAAACGCCTTTCAACAACTATTGCAGAAGAGGAGATTAACACCATACTTGTCGATTGAACACTCCTTATACAACTGTTTATTTTTTATTTTGGATAAAACGCCTTTCAACAACTATTGCAGAAGAGGAGATTAACACCAATAATGTCGATTGAACACTCCTTGTCGAACTGGGTATTTTTTATTTTGGATAAAACGCCTTTCAACAACTATTGCAGAAGAGGAGATTAACACCAATAATTGTCGATTGAACACTCCTTGTCGAACTGGGTATTTTTTATTTTGGATAAAACACCTTTCAACAATACTATTGGAGCTAGAGGAGATTAACACCAATACTTGTCGATTGAACACTCCTTGTCGAACTGGGTGTTTTTTATTTTGGATAAAACACAGTTCAACAATACTATTGGAGCTAGAGGAGATTAACACCAATAATTGTCGATTGAACACTCCTTGTCGAACTGAGTGTTTTTTATTTTGGATTAAACACAGTTCAACAATACTATTGGGGCTAGAGAAAATTAACACCAATACTTGTCGATTGAACACTCCTTGTCGAACTGGGTGTTTTTTTATTTTGGATAAAACACAGTTCAACAATACTATTGGAGCTAGAGGAGATTAACACCAATACTTGTCGATTGAACACTCCTTGTCGAACTGGGTGTTTACTATTGGAGCTAGAGGAGATTAACACCAATACTTGTCGATTGAACACTCCTTGTCGAACTGGGAATTTTTATTTTGGATAAAACACAGTTCAACAATACTATTGGAGCTAGAGGAGATTAACACCAATAATTGTCGATTGAACACTCCTTGTCGAACTGGATATTTTTATTTTGGATAAAACGCCTTTCAACAACTATTGCAGAAGAGGAGATTAACACCAATACTTGTCGATTGAACACTCCTTGTCGAACTAGATATTTTTATTTTGGATAAAACACCTTTCAACAATACTATTGGAGCTAGAGGAGATTAACACCAATAATTGTCGATTGAACACTCCTTGTCGAACTGGATATTTTTATTTTTGATAAAACACCTTTCAACAATACTATTGGAGCTAGAGAGATTAACACCAATACTTGTCGATTGAACACTCCTTGTCGAACTGGGTATTTTTTATTTTGGATAAAACACAGTTCAACAATACTATTGGAGCTAGAGGAGATTAACACCAATAATTGTCGATTGAACACTCCTTGTCGAACTGGGAATTTTTATTTTGGATAAAACACAGTTCAACAATACTATTGGAGCTAGAGGAGATTAACACCAATATTGTCGATTGAACACTCCTTGTCGAACTGGGAATTTTTATTTTGGATAAAACACAGTTCAACAATACTATTGGAGCTAGAGGAGATTAACACCAATATTTGTCGATTGAACACTCCTTGCCGAACTGGGTATTTTTTATTTTGGATAAAACACAGTTCAACAATACTATTGGAGCTAGAGGAGATTAACACCAATATTTGTCGATTGAACACTCCTTGTCGAACTGGGTATTTTTTATTTTGGATAAAACACAGTTCAACAATACTATTGGAGCTAGAGGAGATTAACACCAATACTTGTCGATTGAACACTCCTTGTCGAACTGGGTGTTTTTTTATTTTGGATAAAACACAGTTCAACAATACTATTGGAGCTAGAGGTGATTAACACCAATACTTGTCGATTGAACACTCCTTGTCGAACTGGGTATTTTTTATTTTGGATAAAACACAGTTCAACAATACTATTGGAGCTAGAGGTGATTAACACCAATACTTGTCGATTGAACACTCCTTGTCGAACTGGGTGTTTTTTTATTTTGGATAAAACACAGTTCAACAATACTATTGGAGCTAGAGGTGATTAACACCAATAATTGTCGATTGAACACTCCTTGTCGAACTGGGTATTTTTTATTTTGGATAAAACACCTTTGAGGTATTACAGACTGGCAATGAGATTTTTGTAATATTGTTCAGTTTCTTTGCAGTGTAGATTCCATCAAAATAAACAAAATGGTAGATGCGAACACGTACGCCTATCTCAATTTTTTTGGAAACATATTGTTATAGTTTTCAATAAGCAATAATAAATTTGATATCATATAGGCACATGTAGCTTCAATTCGATAATGGTTGTGCTTTGCATAGGTATTTATTTATTATTGGATTAAGCCAACAATAAAATAGTCGAAAAACAAGGCTATTACCCAAAACGTCTTCTATTTCTTGAATTTGTCTCAAATCGCGCTCATAGATTTCTTAATTTAGCGCTCATTTCAAGATTAAATACCACGAAAATCCTAAATATTGTGTCTACCTGTCTACATAAAACTATTGGAGAGCGATGGCATATCAAATTTCCATGAACAGAAATAAATGACTGAAGTTAATTCATAACTACAGTAAACGAACCACAGTTCATCAATTAAACGTAAAATTATTTTCATCAGAGCATCAATATTCGAATAAGAGATAAATCCATAAGAATTGACCGAATCAATTAATAATGGTCTATTAACAGCATAAATTTAGAATCGATTTGCATAGAGACAGAATAATCACGATAAACAGTGGAAACCGATTCCCGAAATAGAATTTGCTAACGAGTTGTGACACCGAACTGCACTCAATCTGCAATATGATAGGCGATCAAATAATTCTGTTTACATTTGCAATTCATTATTTGAAGCGACGAGTTGAGCTGAACGTTAGTAATTTGTCATTTCTCAATAACAGTCGACAATGGAAACGAGGTTAGAATAAATTGATACGCTGTACAAAGATTTGACAAAGTTATTCTTTCGGGTCGGTGGAAGGAAAGGGCTGCTGATTTCCATTGACGATAAAAGCGATGAAATTAAACGTCTGTCCTCCAGCTTTTGTGGGAGGCCCGTCACGTCCCGGGTTATTTGTATAACAAGACTGTGACAGAGAAATTCGTCTTTTTTAATTCGAAAAAATCAAGAGAAGATTGAAGAGTTGGACATGATAGAGGGGTTGGCAGCCCTCGGGTGAGGCAATTTGGCCCGCATAAGGACGTGACCAGGTCGTTGTGTGGCGGGTGGTGGAGGGATTCACCACAACCCCCCCACCCACTGCCGAACCCATCACACTACAACGGCCCAACTACCCATTCATTTCCTCAGCACACAGTTCAACAATACTATTGGAGCTAGAGGTGATTAACACCAATGATTGTCGATTGAACACTCCTTGTCGAACTGGGTATTTTTTATTTTGGATAAAACACCTTTGAGGTATTACAGACTGGCAATGAGATTTTTGTAATATTGTTCAGTTTCTTTGCAGTGTAGATTCCATCAAAATAAACAAAATGGTAGATGCGAACACGTACGCCTATCTCAATTTTTTTGGAAACATATTGTTATAGTTTTCAATAAGCAATAATAAATTTGATATCATATGCACATGTAGCTTCAATTCGATAATGGTTGTGCTTTGCATAGGTATTTATTTATTATTGGATTAAGCCAACAATAAAATAGTCGAAAAACAAGGCTATTACCCAAAACGTCTTCTATTTCTTGAATTTGTCTCAAATCGCACTCATAGATTTCTTAATTTAGCGCTCATTTCAAGACAATATACCAAGAATAGCCTAAATATTGTGTCTACCTGTCTACATAAAACTATTGGAGAGCGATGGCATATCCAATTTCCATGAACAGAAAGAAATGACTGAAGTTAATTCATAACTACAGTAAATGAGCCACAGTTCATCAATTAAACGTAAAATTATTTTCATCAGAACATCAATATTCGAATAAGAGATAAATCCATAAGAATTGACCGAATTGATTTATGATGGTCTATTAACAGCATAAATTTAGAATCGATTTGCATAGAGACAGAATAATCAAGATAAACAGTAGAAACCGATTCCCGAAATAGAATTTGCTAACGAGTTGACACCGAACTGCACTCAATCTGCAACATGATAGGCGATCAAATAATTCTGTTTACATTTGCAATTCATTATATCAGGCGACGAGTTGAGCTGAACGTTAGTAATTTGTCATTTCTCAATAACAGTCGACAATGGAAACGAGGTTAGAATAAATTGATACGCTGTACAAAGATTTGACAAAGTTATTCTTTCGGGTCGGTGGAAGAAAAGGGCTGCTGATTTCCATTGACGATAAAAGCGATGAAATTAAACGTCCGTCCTCCAGCTTTTGTGGGAGGCCCGTCACGTCCCGGGTTATTTGTATAACAAGACTGTGACAGAGAAATTCGTCTTTTTTAATTCGAAAAAATCAAGAGAAGATTGAAGAGTTGGACATGATAGAGGGGTTGGCAGCCCTCGGGTGAGGCAATTTGGCCCGCATAAGGACGTGACCAGGTCGTTGTGTGGTGGGTGGGGGAGGGATTCACCACAACCCCCCCACCCACTGCCGAACCCATCACACTACAACGGCCCAACTACCCATTCATTTCCTCAGCACACATTTCATTTCTACCTGCAGGCAGACGCAGACTACGATGAACACTTCACTTCTCCATGCGCATTTTCCACCACCCATTCACGCCTCTGCTTTCTATCGACCATCTTCCCGCGCACTTCACAGATACGGTACGTCTGCATCGTAAGTATGTTCTTCAGTTTACCACAAAAATATAGAGATTGAAACAGTTATAATCAACTTTGGATTGAGAGTTGATTGATTGATTCAATGAGTCTCATAAATAACACAGAGTTACTAACAATTTTGTTTAATATTTCAGTGTATCTGAGTAGATGAGAAGCTAATAAATCTTATCAATTAGCTGAGCAAGTAAGTGAAAATGTTATGAGTTGTATTTGAACAAAATTCAAGAAAGAAAATCATGAATAAAATGAGTCATTGAGAAAAATTATCAGAACTTTGAGGTTGCATGGAATGAAGGAGGGGACTAGTTTCCCTCATCAATCTTTGAATAAGATGAAAGCGATTATATTGAATGTTCTACTTTTGAATAATAGGAAAGTTATATTCAGATGTTTCTTATCCAGCAAATTCAATAATAGAATAATATGGATGTTTGAGGACAAGATGAAAAAGCGCAAGGGGAGAAAGGAAAATGGAGACGATAAACGGATCAGATCAAGTAAGGGGTTTAAAACCATGGCAAGAGGCAAGGAAGGAAATTGAGCCAAGATGAGGGTGCTAAGACAATGATGAAGGAACAAAGAGGAGGGGTGGGAAAATAAGATCATCAACATGGTGGGATATATCAGAAACAAGCCCGGTCACCATCATATCTGGAAAAGTTGAGTAGAGTAGGAGTGCTTGTGCAGGTGGCAGTAGGCAAGAGGCGTTTTCTTCCGTTTGGCCGTCTGACGTGTATTCTTTGCACGCACATAGTTCATTAGTCAGTATTCTCAGGCTGTTTGGCTTTCTCGGCACAGCACAGCACAAGCCTACACTCGGACTTGCTCTCTCTCAGTCCACTACATCCCTCAAGCTCTCCAACTCTCTCTTTCTCAGTTCATGGTAATGGTATATACTCTCTACATCCCTTTCTCTTTCTCACTCTCTCAGTCATGATATACTCTCTACATCCTTCACTCTCTCTCACTCTCACTCTCTCTCTAAGTCCATGGTATACACTCTGCATCCCTCACCCACAATTTCTCTCTCCACCAGGCCTGCCACACCCTCTCTGTGGAAAAGCAACCCCAGTTCCGGGCCGGCCGCTCTCCCGGATCATGGTCCAGTTTTGTATACTTTTCGGCAACAATGTTCCCCTCCCCACACCAATCCACAACCAACAAGATTCTTCTGATACAACACTTTGAACAAAACCCGTCTGGTAGTAAGGAGATTGTGTAGAAGGAGGACGTGGATGAATGTGTGTATTAGTTATCACAATTTTAGTGTAATATATAGAATGGAATATCCTATTACCTTTAATGAAATAAAATATTAGACATTTGATGAAATAGTTGAAGATAATCGTCAAAGTTGATAAAATATTACAGTTGCAATTCTAATCTGAAGAAAGCCGGTCAGTCTGGTCTAGTAGTAAGAAATGTTACAAACTTCAGTCAGTCTGGTCTAGTAGTAAGAAATGTTACAAACTTCAGTCAGTCTGGTCTAGTAGTAAGAAATGTTACAAACTTCAGTCAGTCTGGTCTAGTAGTAAGAAATGTTACAAACTTCAGTCAGTCTGGTCTAGTAGTAAGAAATGTTACAAACTTCAGTCAGTCTGGTCTAGTAGTAAGAAATGTTACAAACTTCAGTCAGTCTGGTCTAGTAGTAAGAAATGTTACAAACTTCAGTCAGTCTGGTCTAGTAGTAAGAAATGTTACAAACTTCCATCTGCTAGCACCTTAGATTCGTGGGTTCGAATCCCTCCGATGGCATGGACGTTTGAACATCCTATCAATTCAATAACGCACTTTCCATTACCCACACACAAGGAAAAAGATTATTTTAATAAAAACACAAATATGTTGTCAAATTCTACACTGTTGTTTTATTTAGGTTCTGCAATATTGACAATGACTCAAGTCGAATTTTTAAAAGATTATTTGTACATCGCAGAATAATAATCTGACAATTTTTCGCGTGCCTATTCTAGGGCGTCGGGAAGCCAATCTGATGGTTGTTATTTACTCAGGCGCGGCAGAACGCTGGCGATAAATCAAAGGGAAAGAGGGCAGGGGTGTTGTGTTTGGCTTATCTGCTAGTGCCTTCGCCGGCCCAAAGGCTCTTGCACGGCTAGGTTATTTAATATCACCAAGTAGGGCATTAAATCCTTCCAATATCTCGTTCTACGGAAGGACAATAACTCACGACGCGGCTTCTGCTGGTGTGAGGAAATTGATCAGAATTCCTGCAACGCCGTGGAGCGTGGCGCCCAACGCACACTTTCCTCAACAGCCCCCCCCCCCCCACAACTCTTCAGCATCAATCACAGTTCGCCTCTTCGCTCCTAGACGCCCGGCGGCCTCGGTCATAATCACCACAGCACGCAGCAGCGAGGTGGCTTCTCACCTCTCATCATCTGCCGGTGAACATCCATCCCAAAACTACCCGATAACTGTTCACAACTCTCACTGACAAATTCGCTTTCATCGCGCAACTTGCTCTCTCAAAGTTCTCAGTTCATCAATTCTGCGACTGAATGCATCTTGGGAGGAGACTGTAACGACTAATGATGGTTCAAATTCAACTTTGAGGTACAGTAAATTGATTTCGATATTGTGAAAACGTTTAAAATAGATTTCATATTTAGATTGAATTGAATTTCAGATTCTAAATGATGGTAAATTTAAAATATGGGTCATTAGATAACAATCTGGACAACTGTGAAAAAAAACTGGACAAAATTGAAAATATGGGTAATTAGATAACAATCAGGACAACTCTACACCCTTCTTAGAATGACATTTTGAATTTGTTCTAAAAGTAATATTATGAGGGGAGAAAATATCTTTTATAATGTAAAAAATTTTGAGTGAATTCAATTACAAATTCAAATTTGCTCTCACTCTTCACTTTTCATTCATTCATTTATTGTATAAAACACTATAATCATAATACAATTATGAAATTAGAGGAAAAAACTAGGCTGAGCCTGTACTATTTCTCACCAAAAATTTTGATAAAATGTTAATGTTGTCCAAAAGTTAAGGTTATGTAATCACACACTGCTTCGTTAAAAGACTTGAAAGACTTACTTTCCATGTAAAACCAAAGTTGGAAAGGTATTTTTTCCTCCAATGTCATAATTGTATAGTATTTTATACAATAAATGGAAGAATAAATAAATTTTCTCCTATTTTTATTTTCCAGAATACCACACCATCCAGCATCGTTTTTCCATTGTGATATTTCTTTTATTGTAATTGTTTTTTCGATAGATATCAATGCGTTTTGTGTTTCAATAAATTTATTGATTGATTGTTTGGATAAACCATTGAAAAATTCCAAAATTTGAGACTTTTTGAGATGATTTATGTTTTATGACGTATGAGTATAGGAACATCAACGTGATTCGAAATCAGAATTTCTTGTAGGTTTTTACGCACTGTTTACTAACAAAACTGAAAACGTTGAACATCGATTTCCCGAGGCAAATTATTCCTCACCAGAGAGATTTCAAATATTAGTCTATAAGAGATCCCGAATTTTCATGACGTTAGTAATATGGGGACATCAACGTGATTCGAAATCAGAATTTCTTGTAGGTTTTTACTCACTGTTTACTAACAAAACTAAAAACGTTGAACATCGATTTCCCGAGGCAAATTACTCCTCACCAGAGAGATTTGAAATATTAGCCTACAAAAGATCCCGAATTACCAAACCAGAGAGACCAAGATGAGATGGCAGAATGACAAAACTGATTGAGGTTAATGCTGACAAATAAAATAACACGTAAATTGTGGAGAAGGAAACAGACGAGAATAGCCAGATACGTTTTGCAGATGAGAAGGCATTCATTAGCACGGCAGAGAAAAGAAACTGTCTGGCAGACGTCAAATGCAATTGAGTATCGCAGACCTCGAGAAAAGAGAAGAAGACAGTTGTCTGAAGGCATAGAACCGACGCCCACGTTGCTAAATGAGCTGGAAATCATTAGTGGATGTCAACAGCAGCGAGCGCATCACCATCACAACAGCAACAGCGACACAGCAGCGACTCAACAGCGACACAACAGCGACTCAACAGCGACATAGAAGCGACACAACAGCTCACACCTCACACCTCTCCAATGCCATCATGTAATATTCTCCTTGTCACAATCTGGTGTCTTAATACGCTATTCTCATCGTGCTGCCACAGCTTCCCTTTTTCACATCAGTGCGAACAAAAAATTGATGAGAAAAAAGTGAAAGGCTATATTGAATTTGATGTTGGGTTGTTGCTCATCCATGATGGTGATCCTGATGGTTTATCCATGACTCAAATTTGGACAATAATCGTGAAGTGTAAACATAACCTATTTTTTGACAATTTCTATCTAAATTTGGGAAAGGAACAGTTTTGGGCTTTAAACCTGTTGTTCCTTCCCCAATCATTCATAGTTGAGAATTATATTGTATCTATCAATGTATAAATAAATAAATGACCAAATAAATCATCCTTGAGGTTGATGGATATCATGGTTGGACAGGATATGACTGAATTTTTATTCTTATTTACTTGACTTATCACAGAATGTTCAGGATAGGAATGTTGAAGAAGCCTTGACAATAGAAATTGATCAAGTTTATATATTATTCTAGAGAAAAGATAGCAAATAATGTTTTTTCGCTATAATTTTTCTATGATATTATTCACTTGATTAATAATATTTTTTTCTGCAATTAGTTGGGTTGACTTAGCTGCTTTGTTTCCGCATTATTAAATACAATACTATTTTGATACCAGCTTTTTATCTTCCAGAAGCGAGCATGGATTCTTACAAAGATATTAAGAACCAAACAGAAATGCCTTCGAGACAAATGACTTCTTTGAGACAGGTGAAAGGAGATGGCCAGAAATTAGGATATAAGGATAGAAGGTGAGAGCCAACCAGTGCTGAATATACTAAATATATAAATAAATAATAAATACTGAATAGATTTGAAATTTATTTTGAAAATCTGAAGATGATGTGGAACATCGAAACTAGTTGTTATAATTTGTGTTTTTAGTCTTTTCTTTTATATTAATTTCAAAAAAGAAAGGGTATTATAATTCTATTTTATAAATAAGAATAAGTAGCCCTGAATATAAAAACTAAATATACTAATATAATTCGATAATTAGTAAAAATACTAATAAAATTAGAATTTAAATTTAAATTGTAGAGTAGAGCCAAAATTTTATTATTACTTTGATTAATATTAATTATCACATGATCTTGTTAATTATATTGAACTGTATACTTGTAAAATTTTGTACTTTTGTTAACTTTATTGAATGTTATTATTTTTTGATTGTAGAAATGTCTGTAAAATTATTTGGCAAATAAATTTCAATTTCAATCAAATATTAATTTGAGGGACAAACCCCGAAACTGTAGATGGAGTAATCAACAATTATTATTATTCATGCAGAAACAGTGTATAGAATCATCATTCCTCTCATTTGCATGAATTTCCTGGACATGGGCTACAAGGTGATTTATATTAATATTGATGAGGGGCATTGAAGACGTTGTTTGGGATTCTTTATATTGCAAGTGATGTAGCCTATTTGAGGGCGAGTGGAGTGGAGGTAAAACTAATTGTGTTAAGATGATGAGGTGGGGTGGGGGGTCTGGGTTGAGGCCATAGTTAGCTGGGTTACTTTGAGTTATGGCCATGGATAGGTAACCTGATTAGACCGACAGCTCTGTTCTGGCGTCGTTAACCCAAACTGATCCAGTTTCCTGAGACGACGAGGCGAAGCCTATGAATAACGTCGGATAATCCTGGGCCGCAAAGCTGTTTCCCCCCCCCCACCACCACCACGGACAAGCGAAACTCGAAATTCCCATTATTACGGAGCTAAAGGAGGCAAGAAGTCAAACATTCTCCGATCCTCCTCCGGCTTCCTCTTCTTTTCATCCTGCTTTATATTATTTCATCCGCTTGTTGAGAGCGTAGTAGCGCACAAGTGGGCACTTGTTATCCTCCGTCAGACGTTATTGTTTGCTCCTCAGCTTCCGGATTTCAATCTTTCTCGAGAGCCATTAAGTCGTAATTTTTCTCATGATGCGTGCTGTTCATTGATCTTCACTTCACTCCAACAACAATCGATTGGAGCCACAGCTTCTGTTTGCAATTTGGTCGGCGGCATTATAGAACACTAACTGTTTTTATTTAACGGCTCTCAATTATCGTGATAAGTCAGCCAAGGTTTCTTCTTTGAAGGTACACTAAATAGAGATGTTGTTTAATGTGTGACTGTCAATTACCAATGTTAAAAAAAAGGGTACTGAGATTTTTATTTTCTTTATATTTATATTACAAGTAGCCCTATACAGGAAAGAGACCAACATTGGTAATTGACAGTCACACATTAAACAACATCGATGTTGTGATAAAATATTTTAAAAAAGGGTACTGAGATTTTTATTTTCTTTATATTTATACCAATGTTGGTTTATGACAATAAAATTTATTTATTATTTATTATTCATTATAGAATTAAATCTATGATTACTAAACTTGTTTTATATTAATTTATGTTTGTCTTCTCGGCCTTAAAATTTTATAGTTTTTTCAAAGTTTGGAATTTTCTATTTAATTGTAATTGATTTAATTCAATTTAGAAGTATTTTTTTTAATTTAAGAGTTATTTTTGTGTGTTCTGAATTTTAAATTGAGTGTGTAATTGAAGAATGTTAAGTGACACATAACCTAGCTACATTTGGACTGTTGTATAAATTTTGGAACCGTTTTGGGCGTATAAACCTGTGGTACTTTTCTGTAAGTTGTGTAATTCTCATTGATTAAATAAAATAAAATTACTCTTAAAAAAATATATATTGAAGATACTCAAATTGTGGTATTTTTGCCTGTGGTACTGTGGTACTTTTCTGTAAGTTGTGTAATTCTCATTGATTAAAGAAAATAAATTTACTCTTAAAAAATATATATTGAAGATACTCAAATTTAAACTTATTTAATTCAAATACAATATTATTATAGGATCAATTTCATTGATGAAACTTACTCTTTAGCTTCCGGATTTCAATATTCATAGGCATATGAATAAACATGCCATAATTAATTATGTGAATGAAATTCATACTACAAAAATGTACTATGTAATTTATAACTTCAATTTTGTTTGAATAAACATGTCATGCAGTGAGTTGGATACACTAGATTTTATTTATCTATTATTCATTTATCAATAAATAAATTAATTTATTTTATTTATCCTTCCATCTCTTCAACCCTGTCTCGGTGGAGATTGAGTTTTCTAATTTTCGATAAAAAAAGATGTTTTCGAAATAAAACAAACCAGATGAAATTAATCCGTGTCTAATATTATTAAACATAAAGAACCCATATAACCATAATAGCTACAAGTAAAAAATGTTGAGTTGAGTTGATAATCCTGCATTGATTTAAATTGATTCACTGTTTTAATTTAAATCACTATAAATATTGATATAATAAGTTTGTTTGCATTTCTAGACTTGTATTCTGATTTGTATTGGAATGATTATTAGAGTCAATCTGGAGGTGATATTCCATATATTTATTACATATTTGTAAGCTAAATTATTTATTATATATTTCCACATATTTGTTAGCTTTACCTCTCATAGAGTATCAAACAGTGAACCTCTATGTTGGATAGAGTCAATTTTTTATTTTTTCAAGTACTGAATCCGGGGTGGCAGCTTTCCTGCATACTAAACTAATTAACATCCGTTAAAAAGTGGAGTAAATTTAATATTTGTTAAATAGTTGATGTGTGATGCTTTTCATTTGAAATTCCAAAGATATCCTGGCAGATTTCCTTCATATCAAACTAATTTATACCCGTTAAAAAGTCGAGAATGAGAAACGACGTAAGATATTCTCTATTACAGGTGATTCTCCAAGGGAAGATTTTTGGAAAGAGGGGCCCAGGTAGAAGAAGAATTTCTTGGCTAAACAACATCCGATCCTGGTGTGGAAAAAGCTCCAAAGAAATATTTCGTATTGCCGTGGATAAAGTGAAAATCGCCATCTTGATCGCCCACGTTCGTAGCGGACAGGCACAATAAGAAGAAGAAAAAGTCGAGTAAATTTAATATTTTTTAATAAAATTAGTAGAATTGATGGTGATGTTGTGAAATCTCTCCATAATAAGAAAACAAAGATATTGTCAAATTTCACAGAAAATTTATTACTTCAAAACAGAACCATGGTTTCACGTAGTTAACCAACGCATCATCAGCTGTACTGAGGAAATATAATATTTTAAATTTAATATTTTTTGTTTAATAGGGCATGTGCAATGCTTTTCATTTAAAATTCCTAAGATATCATTGTGAGTATCAGAAGCCAGTTTCATGCTCTCTTTTACCCAAATCATTCCTATGTTTGTTACAGTACGATTTACAAATAGTAGGGAACTTGAAAGAGCGATCGAAGAGTATTTGCAGGCTGCTGAAAATGTGGAGAATCTTATTTTGACGTTGAAGGTATTCCACCTCGGGGATTGTTGCTGTTTGTAATGCAATGAATAGACGGCTCTAGTCTAGTTTGCGGTCGACACGATACAGAGGCCGAAATTTTCTTAAAAGCTTGTGGAATGAACTTTCGTCTTTGTCAGTTATTGGAATTCTTCAGATGCCTTTGTCCACATCGTGTACAGACCGCTGTCTTGACTGCAGTGAAGCTTCCTGCTTCGGCTTGTATGTAATTTGGCCCAACGTTATTTAATCTGCCCTTTGATCTATCTCTGTCGCTCAGCCCGAATGCAGTCATTTCCTTCTTCTTACTGCAGCATCAAAATGCCCCCTTTTTACCTGCGCCTTATTCCCTATACTTCAAAGCAATAACGTTTCATTTTATCAGGTTAACTTAAAGGAGGTACTTTTGCCAATCCGAAAGTATTACTATTTCTTAAACTTTACTTTCATGAACTGGGCTTATTTATCAATCTTCATAACTTGAAAAAATCTACAAAAAATACACATGTCAGGACAATATCCATTAAGACATCATACAACATAGTCTAGATTCTAGGGAATAGTTCTTGATACAATAAAAAAAACTACATTTATTTGTTTGTTACATTGATAATGTAGTTCTCTAAAGCTACGTTTACACCAAAGTTATTAACAATATGTTTATTCTTCCGTCAATATAGATTCTATTGGATAGAACATAACTTATCATACACATGATGTGCATATGTGTTTGTCGAGCCCCGTTTAATCTGATAGAATCTATAAGCACGGAAAATAAACATTTTGTTAATAGCTTTGGTGTGAACGCAGCTTTAGAGAACTAAATTAACAATTTTCTTATCTGAAAATGAACTTAAACATGATCTGTTTTACTGTATAACCTTTAATTAATCTGAATTCTTACTATGATTTGAATTATATTTACTAACATATATTCTTAACATTATATCCTAACATTATATTCTTAACGTTTCTACTTCATTGGTGAATCTCACAACAAACAAAACAAATATAGCACATAAAAAATACTTCAAGATAGACCATGCAATAGAGGGTTTATCTTATGATTTCGTTGAACAGTTTGGTGATTTAATCCTTCTAAATTCAAAATTTCTAGCTCATATATATTTTTGGACGAAAATTGAACTTGAACGTTATACAGTGGAAACATAACCTATTTTTTGGAGATGTTATTTATTATCAAAATTTGGGAATGGGATGGTTTTGGGCCAAGCCTGTTGTTCCTTCCCAATCATATTTATATAATTTGTGATTGTATCTACGAATAGATAAATAAATAAATAAATTGGTAAACAAATTGGTAAAAAAATGTTAAGAGACCGATCTATAAAGTTTTTTTATGATTGATGAGATGTTGAGATAATTAAAAGAGAATGAGAAATTGGAGACTGTATCATAAAGAATTACAAGGAAGCCTGAATTTTTGAACTTTATTTATCAGAAGTGAAGCCTAGAATACAGATTTCAATAATTGATCAGATTGCACCATGTCTAAATTCCCGGTGAACAGGGTACCCGAAAGACACTACTCAAAAAGCATTACATAGTTAACCATTTTTACTTTTGGCCACTCTGTAAATTGCATGAGGTCACACTCATAAAGCGTATGTTACATAACTCCACATGATGGGTAGTTTTCAAATTCAAATTCATTTTAATAAGCCAAAATCGATAGATATACAGGCCAAGTCAAAACATCAAAATAAATGATAGAATGAAAATGTAATATAATTAAAAAGTTGAGATAATAACTATGACAATAAAACACATTTATCATAATAACAGCAACATAGAATTCAAGTGCTATCATTAAAAAATTCATCCACACTATAATAAGCCTTATTTACTGGGTAATATCGGGGACCGAGCTTCGCTCTGGAGTACAAAAGCATAAGTAATTTATTACGGAAGAAGAAGTTATAATAACATTCATACAGAAATGTTCTATCTAATCACAGTAAATTGAGATTAATTCCCAGAGGAATGCAAAATTCCCAGAGGAATTTGCAGAGGAATGCAAAAATTTCCCTCACAAAGGCACAAAAGCCAGTTAAATTTTAATCCTAATTAATTTTACGTAAACCAAATCAGAGAAGACCATTTCAAAATATTTATCTAATGGAATTAATCAGGATTGAAAACAACCCGGCTTTTTTGCAACCGGAACTAAGTACCTGATTGAATGATTACAAAAGTTCAACAGCTGAGTCATAATTTTTGACAGTCCCACACACATGAACTCGCTCACTCACTTCCATCACCAACAGACGACGAAATCCTATACTATTAAACGAGCAATTTCTGTTTATATTTGAAGGAAGACGCCGGCCTGGAAGAAGGAAAACATCCTGGTTAAAGAACCTGAGAGAGTGGTTCAACATTGACTCAACATCTCTGTTCCGAGCTGCAGTCAGTCAATAGGATCATCAATCCAAATTGCATTGATGATCGCCAACCTCCGTCGCGGAGCCGGCATATAGAAGAAGAAGAAGAAGAAGTACAAAAGCCGGTTAAATTTTAATCCTGATTAATTCCAGTAGAACCAATCAGATAAGTTATCTTTTTGAAATGGTCTTCTCTGATTTGGTTCACGTGTAGTTAATCAGGATTAAAATTTAACATGCTTTTGTGAGAAAAAGTTTTGCATGCATTCCTCTGGGAATTAATCTCAATCCACTGTGATTAGATAGAACCTTTCTGTATGAACTATAAAATATATATTATAATTTCTTTTTTCGTAATAAATTGTACTCCAGAGCGGAGCTCGGTGCCCCGATATTGATTATTATCAGCTTTTTTCTCAAGGATAAATAATAATTATCCTTTTAATGTCCTTCAGCGAGTTTTCCCAAGGATGAGACCTAGTGCAATCAAATATTTATATTATAAACCTTATATGTTCTGAATTTCGTGAGAATCGTTAGAGCCGTTTTCGAGATCCGGTGAAATACAAACATCTAAACAGAAGTTGCTCGTTTAATAGTATAGTGTTTGGCCACTCTGTCCATTGCACCAAGATACTTTCTGAATTTGGAAGTTATGACCAACTTCGATCAGTTTTTGACAGAAGATTATAGCCGTTGGCTAAGTGATGCTGGCGACTGCCATCCGGAAATTATAAGGTGCGCTGCGGTCGGGGCACTTCTTGGCAGACGATGATTCACAGTCGCGCGAAGCATGAGGTCATAGTCATAAAGCGTATATGTCACATGACAACTCCACATGATGGGTAGTTTTCAAATTCAAATTCATTTTAATAAGCCAAAATCGATAGATTTTTGGCCAAGTCAAAACATCAAAATAAATGACAGAATGAAAATGTAATATAATTAAAAAGTTGAGCTAATAACTATGACAATAAAACACATTTATCATAATAATAGCAACATAGAATTCAAGTACTATCATTAAAAAATTCATCCACACTATAATAAGCCTTATATACTAGGTAATAACGGGGACCGAGCTTCGCTCTGGAGTACAAAAGCATAAGTAATTTATTACGGAAGAAGAAGTTATAATAATAACATTCATACAGAAATGTTCTATCTAATCACAGTAAATTGAGATTAATTCCCAGAGGAATGCAAAAATTTTCCTCACAAAGGCCCAATTGCACAAAAGCCAGTTAAATTTCATTTAGCTTATTTATGTAAAAACTCAAAAATATTTCTTTCAAATTCTATAAAATTAACAAAATACTCAAACTTCAGGATTTAAAAACAGTATATTTTGCTTTGGTGCAATCCATATTAGAATATGGGATAACAATCTGGGGTGGGGCTTTCGATAGTCATTTAAATAACTTATTTATCACTCAAAAGTGTATTATTAAAACAATATTGAATAAACCTCGATTGCATCCAACTAATCTGCTATTTGAAGAATTTAATGTGATGACTGTAAGGCAATTGTACTTGAAAAATTTAGCAAAATATATTATAAAGTATAATAGTTATTTGTATATCTAGAGTGAAAAGTACGACTTTTTCTCCCTGAGGGAAAAAGTTTGAAGCCCGAGGCGAAGCCGAGGGCAACAATTTTCCTGAGGGAGAAAAGTATTTTTCGCTCGTGATGTACACAATATTTTTCCTCCATCTACATTTTTTTATAGAAACTGCAAATTAAATCATTATAATAACTTACGTATTGGTGACAATGTTTCCTAACAACATAACCTAAAAACTAAAACCTAAAAACCGGTCGTCTGATAGGCACTGCTGATTGCGCTATCTATCGGCCAAAGTTGTAACAATCATATCAGCTGAGCTACCAAAAATGGCTGACTGCAGATCACGCGGTTCAGATTTGAATTGCAGAATGCAGATCAAGAATATTTGTTGGCTGGTATTTTGAATAGAATAAAATAAATTAAATTGTATAAATTTTTATTGTCTACCAATATTAAGAATATAATATCATACAAACATATATTTCATGAGTTGATCAAATCTCTGGTTGTGGTATTGAATTCAGTTGACTCAATGACAGACACCTCTATTACGCTTCCTCATCTTAGCTTAGACCTTCTAACCTATTACCATGTAAGTTTTTTAAATAGAGATGCTTCCCATGTTATTTAAATGGAGTCACTTTTACTCCCTAGGGAGTTTTTCTGTTTTTTACTACCTAGAGCGAAAAAAAGACACTTTAGTATTATGTTTCAGGAGTAAGTAAGTACTTTAGCCAGTAGCTGGAGGAAAAAATAATTTTTAATTAAATGATATAGTTCAATATGATTTTAGACCAAATACAACCTATAAATAAAAAATTTATAAAACAAAACTAACAGTAGTTAGAAGACAGCTCATTTATATAAGTACAAGTTTCATAAATGATTTGCCTTTTGATCTGAAAGCAAAATTAATTACAAAATACTAAAAAATTGGATAAGAAAACTATTTCTTTTCAATTGAAAGCATTATCTAATTTTTTAAAAACATATTTTTAAGCGTGGATTATTTTTTTTCTCTATTATTGTATAGAAATAGGAAACAACCATTGAGAAGTATTTAATTATGATTTTGGTATTATTTATGCTTAATTTTTATTTTCATTATTTTATACTTTTGATTATAAAATTAAGTATTTTCTTTTATTATGTTTTGAATATGTATTTACTAGCCGTCAGGCTCGCTTCGCTCGCCATATCCGTCTAGCCAGGGGCTCCGCCCCTGGACCCCCGACTGGGTCGTCCGAGAATGAGATCAGCAGGCTCGCTTCGCTCGCCTGCATTTTTCATTTGAGCATTTTTATCATATGTTAGAACAATCCAGTCGGGGGTCCAGACTAAACGTCTGGCTAAACGGATATGGCGAGCGAAGCGAGCCTGACGGCTAGTAATATAATATTCCCAGGATTGAAGTAGCAGTGACCAATCAATTTTTCCGCGATAAATGCATTTAAATCTTCAACTTGGTGCCAACCTAACAAAGTCAACTCAACTTAATGCCAACCTGACAAAATTATTAATTTAGTTGCCAGTTAACAACTGTTTCGAAGAGGTACTCTATCTAGATTATAGTTCTATAGTAACATATGATATATGATATGGAAATTTCAATTATAATTAAGAGATTGGGAGAAGAAGAATATACATGCTAAAAGACGAACTTTCAACCCTTAAAAACAACCCTTAGAGTTAAAATATTGCCAAAATATTTCTTAGTGCGCCTCTAAAGGACCAACTGAACATACCTACCAAATTTGAACGTTTTTGGTCCGGTAGATTTTTAGTTATGCGAGTGAGTGAGTGAGTGAGTGAGAGAGTGCCATTTCGCTTTTATATATATATAGATTGTATGGCAAATAAAATGATTTGATTTGAAAAAAAATCCTGATTAATTTTACGTAAACCAAAATCAGAGAGGACCATTTCAAAATATTTATCTAATGGAATTAATCAGGATTGAAAACAACCCGGCTTTTTTGCAACCGGAACTAAGTACCTGATTGAATAATTACAAAAGTTCAACAGCTGAGTCATAATTTTGACAGTCCCACACACATGAACTCGCTCACTCACTTTCATCACCAACAGACGACGAAATCCTATACTATTAAACGAGCAATTTCTGTTTATATTTGAAGGAAGACGCCGGGCCTGGAAGAAGGAAAACATCCTGGTTAAAGAAACTGAGAGAGTGGTTCAACATTGACTCAACATCTCTGTTCCGAGCTGCAGTCAGTCAATAGAATCCAAATTGCATTGATGATCGCCAATCTCCGTCGCGGAGCCGGCATATACAAGAAGAATAAGTACAAAAGCCGGTTAAATTTTAATCCTGATTAATTCCAGTAGAACCAATCAGATAAGCTATCTTTTTGAAATGGTCTTCTCTGAATTGGTTCACGTGTAGTTAATCAGGATTAAAATTTAACATGCTTTTGTGAGAAAAAGTTTTGCATGCATTCCTCTGGGAATTAATCTCAATTCACTGTGATTAGATAGAACCTTTCTGTATGAACTATAAAATATATATTTTAATTTCTTCTTTCGTAATAAACTGTACTCCAGAGCGTAGCTCGGTGTCCCGATATTAATTATTATCAGCTTTTTTCCAAGGATAAATAATAATTATCCTTTTAATGTCCTTCAGCGAGTTTTCCCAGGGATGAGACCTAGTGCAATCGAATATTTATATTATAAACCTTATATGTTCTGAATTTCGTGAGAATCGTTAGAAACGTTTTCGAGATCCGGTGAAATACAAACATCTAAACAGAAGTTGCTCGTTTAATAGTATAGTATTTGGCCACTCTGTCCATTGCACCAAGATACTTTCTGAATTTAGAAGTTATGACCAACTTCGATCAGTTTTTGACAGAAGATTATAGCCGTTGGCTAAGTGATGCTGGCGACTGCTATCCGGAAATTAATAAGGTGCGCTGCGGTCGGGGCACTTCTTGCCAGACGATGATTCACAGTCGCGCGACGCATACATCTTGCCAGGGCAAACTTGTAATATTCAACCGCAGCTTGATCTACAGCCTGACCTTTCTCCCCCCCCTTACTCCCTCTCACGCCGAAAATGAAAACCTCTTTCCTACAGATATTTTTCCGAGGCGCACATATTTTACCCGAAGCAACGGACATTCGATTGCGCGGCCAAGCGAGAGAATTGAAACGCTACTCCACCCCCTGGCAATGCGCCCCCACCCAACCACCATGACAACCTCCTGAGAAAGGCGTCTCCATCTCCGGGCCAGCAGCACCCATCCACTCTTCAAATTGTTCCATCCACCTATCCTGATTTACTGCTCTATTACGAAAATCATTCGCACTCACACCGTTCCATTCGCTGCTTTAAATTAACTGCCTGCCGGCCAATAAATCCAGCCAATGTTTCACCTTCCTTCTCAAACTCAAATGTGTGCCAGTCGCCCTGTTCAGAACACGCTTCAAATATATTCACGAGCATAATACGAGGGGGATCCGAGAAGTGTCCGTCCTGACAAAAATGAACTAGTAGTTCTGTGAACAGTGGACTTCACGCAGTTTTCTCATCCACAAGTATCTGATGTCATCTGTTCTAGTTGATTCAGTTAAATCATAATTTACTCTTGAAAACTGTTATTTGTTTTTCCAATATCAAAAACTCACTTATGTTAATAAACTCAGTTCACGTTTGAATTTGTATACCATATGATAATTTACCCAGTTCCGTGATAATCTTTCCATCTGATAAAAACAATTTCTCAAATATTTTAATTTTTTTTTTCAATAGAGAATATTATAATAATTTCTTCAGCATTATTTAATTCATATAATCATTTTTTATTTCATTTTCAATCACCTACTAAATTTGTTTTTCAAATGTGAGAATATTGAAACCCTACCCTTATAGAAATATACACGGCCAGACATCTGTGTGTAATGCATGCAATGGATAATCCACTTGTCAGCTGATTGATTATGAATAGTTATATAGTCTGATTAATTCTATCTTCAAAGTAGATGATATATATAGTGATATCAGAGTATGGAGGAATTCCTTTTCTTTTCATATTATCCTTAGAATGCAAAATTTCAAAAAACCTTGTGTATACAAGGACGCACAGTTGAAAAAGGAATATTCCTGCCAAATCTCATAGAATTCTATCAACGCGTTCGGCCTTAATTGCGTTACATACAGACAGACAAAAGAAAATCCGAGTTGAAACACTACGTTCGGTCAAATATATTTTTTCCCGATAATTTTTAAATCTTCTTCTCAAGGTGCGAACAGAACAAATAAGTTGCAATGAAGATCGATGCCACTAAACAGCTGTACAATAATAAACAAATTTAAAGTCATTGATACAACGCAAAATTAGTAGACTTCTGTCTACTTAGGCTAGGCGCACACCAGTTAGTCAAGACAAGACATGATCAGACACGTTTAGTCACAATACTTCACATAGTTGCTTATGAAGACATGTCCAATTGCAATGACTAATCAGTGTGAGTTGCGTCATAAGAAACAATTTGAAAAATTATGACTAAACTTGTCTGATCATGTCTTGTCTTGTCTTGACCAACTGGTGTGCGCCTAGCCTAAAATGTTGGATACAGCGTGCTGATCTTTCTACCCCACCGTTCTATTGTGAGCATTCACACACCTCGTGTTCACTCGACCATAATATCCATTGTAATAGAAATATTGATGAAATTTGGTATTTGACAAACTTTCAATTAAATTTTACGAACATGGATAAATGAACTCACAAGATTGATCCAAACCACCTCCCTAACATGTTGAAATAGCCTTCATTTGGAATAAGATTTGTTGGAATATTCAAGTAAATAAGTATCAAATTATTAAACCTTGAAGAAAAAAGAGGAAGATTGAAAATATTTGAAAAAATCAAAATTTTATTTATTTAGAATATCGAGGCACCGAGCTTCCCTCGTTATTTTTATTTATTGATAAACAGAACACAATCCTCTGAAATGATCGTGTTTATATTTCACAGCTGGCTATATGTCATCTTATGAATTTCGGGGATGCGATATTTTGATTTTTCACATACTCACTCGCTCACTCACTTTTTTACTATCCACAGCTGTTTCAGCCAAGGATGAATTATCCTTTTAATGTCGATCAGAGAGTTTTCCAAGGATGAGACCTAGTGCAATCAAATTTTTATATCATAAACCTACCATGTTCCAAATTTCGTGTAAATCGTTAGAGCCTTTTTCGAGATTCGTTGAAACATTAATAACCCGATATAAAAATACAAATATACAGAAATTGCTTGCTTAATATAATAGGATACAAAGAGCAAATCATTGAAATGATTGGAGAAAGATCAGCAGGCATAGCCCAAAACTGTTTCTTTCCCGAATTTGTATTAATATAGACTACTTGTCCAAAAAGTAGGTTATGGAAAAATATATGTGATAGCGTTATAGTTAAAAGAAGATGAAATGAAATAAAATAAATTGGGTTATGTAGGTAAAATGTTATTCACGTACTGTCAAGTCTTCATACCTCTATGAGGCAAAAAATTCTCATTCACCTTTATGAGTTTTCTCTAGCGTCATGGAAGAAATCATTATAAGAATGCTCCCTTTCATGTCAGCTAACAAAAAGCGAGATTAAATTATGCAAATGATACTGTTTTTCGGCGTAAGTAGTCGAGAGCAGTTTTCCCGAATTCCCAGGTACCCAGGGGAGAGGCGAGAGACATAATATATTTTCCGCCCGTGCAACGTATGGCGAACGTTAAGAGCGGCACCTTCCAAGGGGTTAGCAGAGATGGAATATTCAGATAAGGAGAAGCGAAGAAGCAGAAGATTGCAATTTATTTTTCTGGTTTAACTTAACTCGGGGTAGCAGACAGCCGGGTGCGCGTGTGTGTGTGTGCGTGAGTGTTCACACGTTTCCGTTATCGGCCTCGAAATACTATTAAGCTCGCGTCACTCCAGTGACAATCGAACACCATCAGTCACCAGTTGCCAACCCCCTCCCACCTCCAACACGCGTCACGCGACATCCAGAAACAATTTGAAAAATTATGACTAAACTTGTCTGATCATGTCTTGTCTTGTCTTGACCAACTGGTGTGCGCCTAGCCTAAAATGTTGGATACAGCGTGCTGATCTTTCTACCCCACCGTTCTATTGTGAGCATTCACACACCTTGTGTTCACTCGACCATAATATCCATTGTAATAGAAATATTGATGAAATTTGGTAGTTGACAAACTTTCAATTAAATTTTACAAACATGGATAAATGAACTCACAAGATTGTTCCAAACCACCTTCCTAACATGTTGAAATAGCCTTCATTTGGAATAAGATTTGTTGGAATATTCAAGTAAATAAGTATCAAATTATTAAACCTTGAAGAAAAAAGAGGAAGATTGAAAATATTTGAAAAAATCAAAATTTTATTTATTTAGAATATCGAGGCACCGAGCTTCCCTCGTTATTTTTATTTATTGATAAACAGAACACAATCCTCTGAAATGATCGTGTTTATATTTCACAGCTGGCTATATGTCATCTTATGAATTTCGGGGATGCGATATTTTGATTTTTCACATACTCACTCGCTCACTCACTTTTTTACTATCCACAGCTGTTTCAGCCAAGGATGAATTATCCTTTTAATGTCGATCAGAGAGTTTTCCCAAGGATGAGACCTAGTGCAATCAAATTTTTATATCATAAACCTACCATGTTCCAAATTTCGTGTAAATCGTTAGAGCCTTTTTCGAGATTCGTTGAAACATTAATAACCCGATATAAAAATACAAATATACAGAAATTGCTTGCTTAATATAATAGGATACAAAGAGCAAATCATTGAAATGATTGGAGAAAGATCAGCAGGCATAGCCCAAAACTGTTTCTTTCCCGAATTTGTATTAATATAGACTACTTGTCCAAAAAGTAGGTTATGGAAAAATATATGTGATAGCGTTATAGTTAAAAGAAGATGAAATGAAATAAAATAAATTGGGTTATGTAGGTAAAATGTTATTCACGTACTGTCAAGTATTTATACCTCTATGAGGCAAAAAATTCTCATTCACCTTTATGAGTTTTCTCTAGCGTCATGGAAGAAATCATTATAAGAATGCTCCCTTTCATGTCAGCTAACAAAAAGCGAGATTAAATTATGCAAATGATACTGTTTTTCGGCGTAAGTAGTCGAGAGCAGCTTTCCCGAATTCCCAGGTACCCAGGGGAGAGGCGAGAGACATAATATATTTTCCGCCCGTGCAACGTATGGCGAACGTTAAGAGCGGCACCTTCCAAGGGGTTAGCAGAGATGGAATATTCAGATAAGGAGAAGCGAAGAAGCAGAAGATTGCAATTTATTTTTCTCGTTTAACTTAACTCGGGGTAGCAGACAGCCGGGTGCGCGTGTGTGTGTGTGCGTGAGTGTTCACACGTTTCCGTTATCGGCCTCGAAATACTATTAAGCTCGCGTCACTCCAGTGACAATCGAACACCATCAGTCACCAGTTGCCAACCCCCTCCCACCTCCAACACGCGTCACGCGACATCCACAAACAACAAACACTCATATACTATACCTATATGTATGTGTATAGTGTGACATCACACATGGTTGCATTTGGCGTTGCCTGACTCTTCCATCATCTTTGTCTTCCGTCTGTGTTTCCTCACTTACCTTGATTTAGCTATTATGTGGTGTGTTCCCTTGCGACATTGTACTGCTATACAACAGTCACTTCAAACACTGTTTAAAACTCGTGAATGGTTTGTGAGGATTACATATGTATTGTTATTTTATAGCATAATCTGAGCAATTTTTTTTGTCTTATTACATTACTTGAATGTACTTCTGAATGTTTAATGGACCAATCATAAGAAAAATATATTTATTTCATGTCTATGTTTGAAAAAGGAAATTAAATATTATTGGATAAAAATACTAAGAAATTGTCAAAAATCACAGATTTATTGATACTTAGAAAGACCGGTTTCGGTTGTTATACCATTGTCAATCTTTGATAAAGTAAAACTAAAATACAAGAGCAGCAGAATTTATACTAGTAGGAGAGTACTGCTATTGGTCATCAAGGGCATGAACGCCTGCCATTAACGGGGTCTCCTCCCACTTTACGATGTCACAAAATGGCGGCTTAAGCAACAGACTCGCCATCATAACAATTTTTTTTTTAAATTGATAGACATAGGTCACACAAATAGAGAAAGCACGTCTCGGCCTGATTTTATAAGTGAGTATTAATATTGTTAAATAATATTGAATGTCTAGGGACAAATTGTCAAGAAATTGATTGGTCTCTCAAAATCGATGTATGGTAGTATAATGTCTTCAAAATCTATGTTTCGTATGGTACTGTTATTGTAAAATAATTAAATAAAAATACTAAAAAATTCTCAAAAACCACAAATTTTATTAAAAGTAGAAAGACTGGTTTCGGTTGTTACATCATACTCAATCTCTGATAAACTAGAACTAAATACAAGAGCAGCAGAATTTATACTAGTGGGCGAGTACTGCTATTGGTCAAGGACATGAACGCCTGTTATTGGCCCAGCTACTCACTCTCCTCCCACTGCATATAATACAAACGACACAAAATGGCGGTTTAGAAGGGAATGGCGGTTGTGACGTTTCTATTATATACAGTGGGAGGAGAGTGTCTAGCTGGGCCAATGGCAGGCGTTCATGCCCTTGACCAATAGCAGTACAGTACTCGCCTACTAGTTTAAATTCAGCTGCTCTTGCATTTAATTTTAGTTTATCAGAGATTGACAATGGTGTAACAACCGAAACCGGTCTTTCTACTTTTAATAATATCTGTGGTTTTTGACAATTTCTTAGTCTTTTTATTTAATTATTGTACAATATCAGTACCATAGGAAAAATAGATTTTGAAGATTATTATACTATCACATATCGATTTTGAGGGACTAATCAATTTTCACCACCAGTGATAGCGGGATAGACCAAACAATCTTGTCTTGAGCGGTCCCTAGACAATCAATATTATTGAACAATATCAGTACTCACTTATAACATCAGGCCGTGACTGTGTAACAGTCAGGCCTGCCAATGGTGTAACAACCGAAACCGGTATTTCTACTTTTAATAAAATCTGTGGATTTTGGCAACTTCTTAGTATTTTTATTTAATATGAATAATTATCATAATATCAACTTCTCAACTACCCAAAAAGTTTTACAATAATATTGAATGACTAGAGACAGCTCAAGACAAGATTGTTTGATCTACTCCACAATCAGTGCTTGTGGGAATTGATTACTCTCAAAATCTATGTGTGATAGCTTAGCCACCTCTAATACAAGGCCCTGGCCTACGATATTGCAACGTCGCAGCGTAGGCCTAGAATCTTTCAACATGATTGGTGAAAAAGATTTATCTGGTATGGCGCACTCACACAACTTTCCTTGCCGTTATGAAAATTGATCACCTGACGCTAGTGTTCCCGCGCATCTCATGTCTACTATTCAAAGATTTGAGCCAGCTGGTGACAGGGTAATAACGCTGGAGTCACACGAGGTCTGCTATCTCTTCATAGTGAATCATTATTTAAAAGAATCTACAGTTGCCAACAGTTTGCAATAATTGGATAATCACATTCTCTCGAATTTCGAGCTTATTTTTAATTTTAGGTGTAAATGTTACTGAACATTAATAGTAGAGATTCTCATGCTCAATCTTTTCCACTCGAAATTTTTTGTTTAAATTGTATTTGAAGTCTGATTATTGAGAATCTAAAATCAAACTTTGCCTAGATTGGGCGGAGCTCTTGAAATTTCTACAGATATGGGACTTGTGGCAGTTGATAGAGCTTATCGATGACTATTCTAGGTATAACTTTAATCAAAATCATTGGAGCCGTTTTCGAGAAAATCGCGTTTTTGACAACATTTTCGCCATTTTAGCCGCCATCTTGAATCGCATTTGATCGAAATTGTTCGTTTTGGATCCTTATAGTGTAAGGACCTCAAGTTCCAAATTTCAAGTCATTCCGTTTATTGGGAGATGAGATATCGTGTACACAGACGCACATACACTCATACACACACACACACACACACACACACACACACACACACACACACACACACACACACCACACACACACACACACACACACACACACACACACACACACACACACACACACACCACACACACACACACACACATATATATATATATATATATACAGACTAATACCCAAAAACCACTTTTTTGGGTTCAGGGGACCTTGAAACGTACAGAAATTGGGGTACCTTAATTTTTTTCTGAAAGCAATACTTTCCTTACCTATGGTAATAGGGCAAGGAAAGTAAAAATACCAGCTGATCTTTCTCACCAATCATGTATTGAATTCTAGGCCTACACTGCGACGTTGCAATATCGTAGGCAAGGGCCTTGTATTAGAAATGGCTATGGTGATAGTATAATATCTTCAAAATCCATATGTTTCGTTGTGAATCGATAATGACCGTTGATCACGGGCTATCCGTTTGATACTGAGGGTTGCCTTTGAAAATTGCCGAGTGTGCAGATTGCTTAGAGCCGGTCGGTGTCTCGGTGAATGTTCCGGAGGCCACGCATCATTACTCTCCCCCTCCCACGCCATCACACAAACCCCCCCCCGCACCCCACACTACACCACTTTCACAGCTCGTTTTATTTCCGTGGAAATAGGTGGGTGCTTTTTAAAAGCGAAGGAAATGAGAAGCAACAAAATCCACTCAAACTGTTTCTCTGCTCGAACAAAAAGCGGCCGTAGCAGCTGTAAACAGGGCCATATCTCTCTGGCGCTTCTCCCAAAGTGCTGCCACAGCTACTGCCTTCTTCTCAACTGCTGCTGCAAGCCGCCATTCACACACACTACTCCACGGCCCGGCTTACATTTGATCCTTTTAGCCAATACGATATATGGTGTCTGTAATCTCAGTTCTCTGAGATATTATACTCTAACATTAGTTCCTAGTCGGAGATTTCAAGTATTAGAGTATTCATTCTATGGATACCCTATTCAGAGATGTACAGCCATAATTCTTGTTGATCATTGGCTACAAGGATCATGATATGATTGCCTATGGATAACATCACATTACACTTAGTTTTTGAGATAAATATTCCAGAGATAAATATTTCGGAGATTTCAAGTATAAGAGTACTCATTCTATGGATACCCTATTCAGAGATGAACAGCCATAATTCTTGTTGATCATTGTCTACAAGGATCATGATATGATTGCCTTTGGATAACATCACATTACACTTAATTTTTGAGATAAATATTCCAAAGGGTTTTCATAAATCGACAGTGGTTATTGTTATTGTGTTGTTAATCGTGGTATATTTGTTGTTACAGGTTGAATTTGGTCCAGCCATAATTCTTGTTGATCATGTGTTACACGTTTTTTAGAAGATTGGCCATTTTTTGTTGACCGAGCGAAGTGAGGTCTAAGATTCAAGTCGACGGGTTGGCATTTCTCTTAATGTTTATATGTTGCGCATTTACGGCGAAACGCGGTAATAGATTTTCATGAAATTTGACAGGTATGTTCCTTTTTAAATTGCGCGTCGACGTATATACAAGGTGTTTGGAAATTTTGCATTTCAAGGATAATATAAAAGGAAAAAGGAGCCTCCTTCATACGTCAATATTAGAGTAAAAATCAGACTACAGAATTATTCATTATAAATCAGCTGTCAAGTTGACTATAAATTGCATGCCATGACGCATGTAATTCGATATCTTAATGTAACTTGGTAGAAAATTAACAGCTGTGTAGACTAAAAATTGCATGCCTCATTGAATGCAATTTTCATGCACTATTAAATAGGATGCAAAGAACTTATAACAGCTCGTCTGGGCGCCTAGATGTCTTCTGGTTTTCACGCGCTAAATTACGGAAAGTTTTATATGATAATATTAAATCTTGTTACTTTCCATGCCCTATTACCATAGGTAAGAAAAGTATTGCTTTCCGAAAAAAATCAAGGTACCTCAATTTCTGAATTTCTATACGTTTCAAGGTCCCCTGAGTCCAAAAAAGTAGTTTTTGGGTATTGGTGTGTGTGTGTGTCTGTGTGTGTGTGTGTGTGTGTGTGTGTGTGTGTGTGTGTGTGTGTGTGTGTGTGTGTGTGTGTGTGTGTGTGTGTGTGTGTGTGTATGTGCGTCTGTGTACACGATATCTCATCTCCCGATTAACGGAATAACTTGAAATTTGAAACTTAAGGTCCTTACACTATAAGGATCCGACACGAACATTTTCGATCAAATGCAATTCAAGATGGCGGCTAAAATGGCGAAAATGTTGTCAAAAACAGGGTTTTTCGCGATTTTCTCGAAAAAGGCTCCAACGATTTTGATCAAATTTATACATAAAAAAGTCATTGATAAGCTCTATCAACTACCACAAGTCTCATATCTGTAAAAATTTCAGGAGCTGCGCCCCATCTATGCAAAGTTTGATTTTAGATTCCCAATTATCAGGCTTCAGATACAGTTTAAAGAAAAAACATTCAAGTGGAAAAGATTGAGCACGAGAATCTCTACAATTAATGTTCAGTAACATTTTCACCTAAAATTAAAAATAAGCTCGAAATTCGAGAGAATGTGATTATCCAATTATTGCAAACTGTTGATTCTATTGAAAATCATTCACTGATTAAAAATACGCCGAGAGGGATTGGAATTATACAGCTAAATGTTAACAATCGGAAGATATTGTTGATCAAAAACTAAAAATCATCTGAATTTATTTTTTATTTAGTTTTACTCATTTTCGAAGAGTCATAACTCAGTACTCATTGGAGATAGAGTGTTCCGAATGATCTCATTTTATTCAGAATTTAGCTATCTAAGAAAAAGGCAGGAGCAAATTTTTCTGTCCGATTACTGGATTTGGCAGAAATAGCTGAAAACTGGAGAATGAGCTGAAAATACGAGGTTTTTGGGCCACTCTGTATCTAGCACAAGGAAATTTTGCATGAAGAAATTGGTTCTGGACTTCTTTTATGTACCCAAATACTATATAAGAAAATCAGAACTACAATATAAATTGCATGAACCAATGTATATAGTGACTGGACTACTATGGGGAAAAGTACAACGATGTTATGATAACAACTCAAGGAGAGAATCTCATTCAATGATATAATCATGGTTTGAGAGAATATCAGTTGAGAAATGATTTCAGTTTGAAATTAAGCCTCATTAATGTTATACATAATGTCAGTGAATGGATGAATGCAGTGAGTTGAAATGGATGTAAACATTCACAACGAATCAAAAATAATATGACAATGACATGGAGACTCTATCATCAAGTGATATTTTCTCTCAAAAGATTGTCTACAATCTGGTTTTTGATCAATGCTTTTGAACTCAGAAACCCTGAAGCTTAGAAATGCAACAAAATATATCAGATTGAGAATTTACCATCAAGTGATATTTTCTCTCAAAAGATTGTCTAAACTCTTATTAGTGTGGTTTTTGAACTCATTAACTTTGAAAGCTTAGAAATGCAACAAAATATATCAGATTGAGAATCTATCATCAAGTAATATTTTCTCTCAAAAGATTTTCTAGAATCTTATTAGTGTGGTTTTTGAACTCATTAACTTTGAAAGCTTAGAAATGCAACAAAATATATCAGATTGAGAATTTATCTCTCAAAAGATTTTCTAGAATCTTATTGGTGTGGTTTTTGAACTCATTAACTTTGAAAGCTTAGAAATGCAACAAAATATATCAGATTGAGAATCTATCTCTCAAAAGATTGTCTAAAATCTTATTGATGTGGTTTTTGAACTCATTAACTTTGAAAGCTTAGAATAGCAACAAAATATATCAGATTGAGAATCTATCATCAAGTAATATTTTCTCTCAAAAGATTATCTAGAATCTTATTGGTGTGGCTTTTGAACTCATTTACTTTGAAAGCTTAGAAATGCAAAAAAATATATCAGATTGGGAATCTATCTCTCAAAAGATCGTCTAAAATCTTATTGGTGTGGTTTTTGAACTCAGAGACTTTAAAAGCATAGAAATTGAATGGGAACATTTTTTGCTGTGCAGATGATACAGTACTAGTTAATTTGGGCAATTCATGGGAGGATTTGTTCAGCAAAATAAATGAGGATTGTAAGCTCCTCCAGAACTGGTATCTCAGAAACAGATTGGCAATAAATGTTGAAAAAACTAAATTCATCAATTTCTCTCTACGTACACCTAAAATTCTACCTCAACCCATAATTTTTCATTTAAATAGTTGTAGATATGATCTTCCATGCCAATGTCCCCCAATAGAGCAAGTAGATGTCATTAAATATCTTGGAATCTTTATCAATTCATCTCTTAAATGGAACACCCACATAGCAACCTTGCAGAAAAATATTAATAGAGACCTATGTAAATTTTATCACTTAAGAGACCTGTGTAACACAAAAATCCTCCGCACCGTATATTTTGCTCTAATAAATTCTAAATTAGAATATGGCAGTGTATGCTGGGGTGGAGCAGCGAAAAAATTACAGAAGCACTTTATTAGGATAATACTTTTCAAAAATCGGAGAGAGCCTTCGTTTCCTTTGTTCCAATCACTGGGTATTTTCCCACTTCGGCATTTATTTGCTTTTAAAGTATTAAGAATTTTCTTTTTGCGTAGTGGTAATGATGGGTTTTTTAGACCCTGCTTTTCTGAAAGACGAAGAGAGGATTCCATCTCACGACTACCTACAATAAACTTCAGTTTCTTTGCGAAATCATTTGTTTATCTAGGTCCGAAACTGTATAACATTATACCTAATGATGGCAGGAGGAAAACCTCCCTTACAAATTTCACGAAATTTATAAAACCTTGGTTGTTTCAACAACATGATTTAGACTGTTTACTTCAAGTTTTATCTTAACATGTCAGATTGTAGTTTTAAACCCATTGTAATCTCTTCATGAATGTATTAGTGCTTTATAAATTTTCTGAATTGTATTTTGAACTGTTTCTATGTTTCTGAATTTTTTAGTTTTATTATCCGACATTAAATTTTTAACTCTAAATTAATTTTGACTCTAAGTTTCGTTCTCTGTAAACAGTATTTCTTTAATAAAATTATTATCATTGTACCGCAATGGCCGCAGATAATAATTGTTATTTATTTTATTTAGCAATTCTTACCTCTATATTATGAAATTTATATATAGAATGAATGTAAACTGGCAGCGTCTACAAAAAATTGTTGCTAGTATAATTCTGAAACTATTTGTGTTTTAAATGTTGTATTACTCAAAGGCAGAATAAAGTTCATTTTCATTTTCAAATGCAACAAAATATATCACGTTTGTGACCATTATTAAATGGAATAATATTCCAAATTATTATCGATTGATAACTATTTATTATATTTTAATGAAGGTGATAATAACCATTCAAAAATGATAACAAATGTATATCTACAAGGGAGATGTATGCTGTGTGAGAGAAAACAGGCTATAGTGAGGTCCACGTTATAATGACAGTATTTGATCAATTTTGGTGTTGCTATCCTTGTCTATCATTCAACAAAGACGGTGGTACTATCCTTTTCTAGGTCCACAACGGTGCCAATTATGTTTTTGACAATGTAGAAATATGATTAATTAATGCAGAGAATCGGCATCGCTATTCTTCTATCCTCATCCACTGTCATTATAACGTGGGCCTCACTATAGTGCCTTTATCCGGGTGAAGGCTGAGGCAAAATAAATCCGATAGAGCTGAATATTCGAGGTGAGGCATGAATGGGAAACCTTTCCATATTGAAGGGGCAAGAGGCATGTGTAAATGTTATCCGTGGGGAAGAGAGGAAGAGTGTTTCTGACAAGGCAGGCATTGAAGACACCCTCGTACCTCGCTACAGATATAGGGAGCAGTACTCGCTGTAGGCCTACTGCCGCCCTGTCCCCACTTGCTGCTCCACTTATAAGGAACTCTGCGAAAAAATTAACGAGCCTTATCAGACAGGTCTTTTCAAAAGCAAACCCACACCTTTAGCCGGCTACTTCCTGTTCCTGTTCGCCTTTTCTTCTCCTTTTGCCAGCGTTGCCTCAGCAACGTCTCTTCTGAAAGCCTAACGCCGAAATAATGGCAACTGAGTGAGTTTTGAGAACGAAAACATCACCGATTAGCTACGACATTCGAGACAAGATATTTTCTCCACGCAACAGCATTCGACTACCAAAAATACGTGAAAATAATTGAGGAAACTACATGATACTGTATTGAGCAGCTCAGCGAGGAAATTTAGACCTTTTCCTTGGAACTAGGGAAAAATAGAATCTATATTTCACTTTAAATCTGAATTCACAATTCTATTTTCTTTAAGATAAGGATAAGTGGGGACAGCAAGGAAGATTGGACCCCTTCCTTGGAACTATGGAAGAATAGATAGTATATTTCACTTTAGATCTAAATTCACACTTCTATTTTCTTTCATTAAAACTAGTAGTTCTGTGAACAGTAGACCTCGCTCATAAATACAACTTTCAAATTAATGAGAAGGGCCATTATGAATGTACAGTATATTGTGAAGATTTAGCAATCTCATCTATTATATTTTCCATTGAAAATGTTTCCAGGGACATCGGACTTGAAAATTTCTTTTGAGGAAGTACCTTCACATCGTCCCCATATTTACAATATTAACCAATATCACAACTTTTTTAACAATTAATTATAAGATATTATAATTTCCGTCAACTGACGGAAAAATGAAATATGCAGTAGGCAATTTAGACGATGAATCGTCTCACAGACGATAGTGAGACAGAAAATTACTCTAAATAAGATAGGTTTGTTGGTGTCAATGACAGGAGGTTGCTAATGATGGTTTTAATGGAAAGTGGTTTTAATGTTATGACTTGTTATGCTATGCAGAATGTTAAATGCTCACAACTCGGTTTCTGATCTCATACTAAAGGAAAAAACAAAAGCTAATAGTTTTCCAGAAACTATTTGTCTATGAAACAGGGAAATTTCGTGTTGAAAAGGGAAAAATTGTGCAGTCAAGTGAGACGTTTTCTACAATAATTGATAAATACAGCACATTTCAGAGCGGCACAAGTTCTATTATAAAAAATAAGAGCCAAATTTTTTTACTTATATTTATTTCGGGCAGGATTTACTCTTAACATATGTAAATACAATGATCTTTCATTTTGAAAAGAATAATAATATTGCTGTATCTTGCAAAATAACGGAGCTAGATACAAAAAATCAACTATCTGGAAGGAGGTTGGTATGCGGTTTTCCAAATTACAAAAAAACAGGAAGTCTTATCAAAAATCGTTACACATACGTTTCTGCGCCTTGTTTCAAAGAACTTGTATACCAAATTTTATCCAAATCGGACAATAACTGCGACTGTAACTGCGGTACAAACAAACAAACAGACAAAAGCCGATCGAGTCGAAACTAAGACCTCAGCTTCGCTTCGGTCAATAAGGATAAGTGAAGAAGATTAGACCCTATGGAAAAATAAAATCTATAGTTTACATTAAATCTGAATTTATATTTTCTTTGATTAAAATAAGGATAAGCGAAGAAATTTAGACTATTTCCTAATAGAATTTATACTTTACTTAGAATTTATACTTCTATTTTCTTTGATTAAACTAAGAATAAATGCACAGCACTAGCTAAAATAAATCCAGATTTCAGAAGAATTCAAACACCCTTGAATTTAATCTCATTATTTAATTCACACTTCATCAGTAACAAGAAAAGGTGTTTAAATCTCATGATGATTACATTTTCCATTGAATTATTAAATAAGGATCAGCCAACACCTTTGTGTATTTAGATTTTTCTTAATGTATTATAGATTGTTTTTAATAATCTAGAAATCTTATCAAGTATACAGTATAATTTGATTGCATGGTAAGAGATGTTGACGTATTTCTCAATAACCGAAAGATAAGACGTTGCTGTTGTCAGTACCACTACATTTCAAATTCAAATTCAAATTCAAATTTATTTATTTCCTCAAAAAAAATACATTCACAGAAACAGAAATATTACAATATAAATATTTGTTATAAATCAAATCAATTTAAATTACAGAACCAGGTTTCATGGCAACACCTGGTTCTGTAATTTAAATTGATTTTGAAAAGATATATTATGTATTGACAAGATCAACGTCTTATTCTTCCAATTATACAGAATTATGTTCAATCTAAAATGATTTTTCATAGTACTGTACAATGTTCTTGATTTAATACATGATCTTCAATCACGTAAATAAGAGATTTTCCTGCGTTTGTATTGAACATATATGGTGTTGATTATCACTTGTTATACAATCAGTAGATCATTCTTCAACCAATGAATATACGTTTTGGGGATGAATGAAGGGTTCTGCCTTCCATTTTTGGGGCTTTTATACGAATAAGTAATAATGGAATGGAAATCAAAGACAGATTGAAAGCTGGAAATAGGGCATACTTCAGCCTACATAAATTCCTTAGATCAAGGCTGTTAAGCTGGAGCAGTAAAATTGAAATTTATAGAACAGTTCTGCGACCAGTGGTATGCTTGTGAAACATGAGTGTTGACAAGTTGTGATAAGATGCTGTTGAATCGATGGGAGAGAAAAATCCTAAGAAGAATTTATGGGCCAGTATTAGAGGCTGATAGGTGGCGACTCAGAAAAAATGATGAGCTCTATAATCTGTATGGGCAACCGAGCATTGTTACTGAAATTAGAAGAGTTGGTTCTTTGGTTGGGCCATGTGGAACGTGTGCCGGAAACCCGTACAGCGCGTATGTCTCTGTATCAGCAACCAGGGGGACAAAGAAAGCGTGGCCGACCACGAGGCAAGAGATGGATGGACGACGTGGAGGCAGACCTTCAATCCTTGGGCGTGAGAAGGTGGAGGCAGCGAGCACAGGACAGAGATGCATGGAAAAGGCTTGTGGAGGTGGCCAAGGCTCTTCGAGGGCCGTAGAGTCAATGAGTACTATGAGTATTAGTAGTATACGAATAAGTAGCAATCATATTAGAGAGTGTCTATCGGACTGTGTCCTATTCTTGGTCAACAAGAATAACGACGTGTATAATTATGAACAATTATGTATAATTGTTGTACTCTTATGAACAACGTGTATAATTAACTTAGGGCCGGTTTCCGAGCTCGGGATTTAGCTAAGTTCTAGACTTTAAACAACTGGAGTCAAAAAATTGGTTTTCCAAAACGGGGCGTAGTTGCAGTCATTGGAATAGTCACGTTTGAATTATATTTCGAAGAACTAGAAAATTGAACACAAAATAAAGTAAAGAGAAAATAGTGTAAAGTTTCAGCTATTTTGAATTATTTAGGAATGTCTAATTTCGTCAAGGAAAAACGTTTCCAATTATAGAAATGAGAAAATAAAAACTACGACTATTGTTATAAAAGCTGCGACTACGCCCCGTTTTGGAAAGCCAATTTTCTGACTCCAGCTGTTTAAAGTCTAGGACTTAGCTAAATCCCGAGCTCGGAAACCGGACCTTAGTGCCGGTTGCACAACAGCCGGTTAAATTCTAACCGTGATTAATTCCACGAGAACCAATCAGAGAAGCCGTCTTTCCAAAAACGCCTTCTCTGATTGGTTCTCGTGAAATTAATCACGGTTAAAATTTAACCGGCTGTTGTGCAACCGGACCTTAGTCTTTTATCATGTCTAATAATTCTTCGTGTCGATTTTTTATCCATAAATTATGGCTGTAGTAATATACACAGAGACTAGAGGTACATAAAAACACAGGCAATCAATATAAATTACTACAACAATGTGAAATCAAACAGCATCAATGTGGTCATCGACGTCATGTCCTATTAACTTGGTCTTTTAGAATGTCTAGTGATTCTTTATCACTATATGCCGATTTTTTATCCGTAAGCTATGAATGTAGTCATATACACAGGGACTGGAGGTACATTACACGGAGATCCGATATGAATTACGAAAAGAATTGTGAATCTGTGGATAAAGTGAGATAAAGTGGATAAAGAATTGTGGATAAAGTGAGGAATGAGGTGATCAGAGACAGAATGAAGGTGGAGTCTGATATGATGAAATTCATAGAGGACAAGAGGTGATGTGGTATGGTCATGCCAGAAGAGCTAGTGCCAGTAAGTGGATTGGAATAGTGACAGATTGGAGTCCGCTTGGGGCGGAGAAGGAGAGGAAGACCAAGAAGGTCTTGGAGGGATGAAGTGGATGAGGCTATGGTAATGAGGAATTTAAGAGATGGTGAGTGGGAAGACAGACAAGGATGGAGGACTCGGCTTAAAGAAGGAAGACAATAAAGTACTGTAAAATCCTAATTTATATATTGTGAATCTGAAATGGATTTCATGAGGGTTATAAGAGGCAGTTCAAGTCATTGCTTCATATTACAACTGGACTTGATTTTGTCCTAATATCATTGTGTAGGAAATGTAGCAAAACAGCTATTAGACCCTTGATATTTTAATAATGTAATGAATACCATTGATGGCGGGTGTACGAACTTTGGCCACAGCAGCATGTGACTTAACAAGTGCTCGATAAAGCGCTAATCCGGCGTTTAACCGGCGCAATAACTCTCGGTTAACACAGCAGGGCGCCGGCCGCCATCACACCTATCGACGGATCTTTTGCTAATCTTGATTGGGCTTTTAATAGCTGTTGACCAAATCTACTCACCGTTCCCCCGCCCCACTAACAGCTTTAATGTTATTTCCACAACTCGGCAGCCACCATTCATTACTGGCACACACACACACACACACACACAACTCCTATCATCGCCTCTATTTACACTCGGACGGTTCTCAGCCCTATGCCCTGCCCTAATCCTCCACCACTAACGTCATAATACTGCTAATGAAACTGTTACAATAAATGGCTTTCTCTAGCGCTAACCTGCTCTGCTATTCCAAGTGACCCAGCTAAATACTAATTTACTACCTACTGTACCTTCTGTGGCAAAGCGGATCAGAATGTACAATGCAGAGAACATGTTATTCCCACAGAATTATTTTAGAGGTAGACCTTTTTTAACGATCTATATTTTGAGAAAAAAAAATGATGAGCAGTTTAGATTATTCAAACGCGATTCTAACAAATGATACCGTACTATTTCCCAATAATTTTGGATTGAATATTCTAGCTAAGACCTAGAGGTGAAAATATATTCGATTTCCATTCAATTCTTTGCACTAAATTAATGGAAACAGAGCTTTTCGGTCAAACTACAAACGCGATTCTAATAAATGATACCGTACTATTTTCCAACATTTTTGGATTGGATTGTAATAAGTTTTTCCCCTTTCAGGCAACTAACAATCTAGTGGCAATCCAATGGTGGGCCAACAATGGCCATATCGAAAGTGATAGATGAATGTTTTAAAATCGAAATATCATTAAAACTCCAAAGAAGGGTATTATTCAAGAACTAGTTTTTATGATAGGAGTGATGCATAAGACAGTAAATACAGATTAACACAGAATAACGAGAACTTTTAAAAACGCCATAAAACATTGATGGAAAGAGCAAAAATGGTATTTTATTCAGACTAATGTAAAGTTCAAGACTTACCATTTGAGAATTATTAAAAACATCTATCACTTTTTGACAATTACTTCTTTAAGATGGCTTCCTCATGAATGAATACACTCTTGAAATCTGTGTTAACGATTCCTCATTGATCGCTGCAACATCTGCGTTTCCTGGTCCCATGATCTGTCCACCTGCAATTTTCTGTTTGGGAAGCTATCTCAAATCAAACGTTTTCACATGACCAATAACTGTGGTTGAATCATAACAGACAATTCAAAATGAAATTAACAATATCCCAGCTGAAATGTTGCAGGAATCTCAACACAGATTTCATGAGTGTATTCGTGATTCTTGCAGGAGGAAGCCATCTTGAAGAAGTAAGTGTCAAAAATTCTCAAATGGCAAGTCTTGATCTTTACATTAGTTTGAATAAAATCATTTTTGCCATTTCCACTAATGTTTTGTTAACGTTATTCTGTGTCACTCTGTAAATGAAAAAACTAGTTTAAAATTACTTTTAAAACATTATTATGTTTGCATCATCACTTTCCATCACATAGATCCACTTTCCAGCATTACTTCCTTTGGATAATGATATAAATCAAGAGCTCACGGGAGAGGAATGACTAGTTTCAAGGAACGTAGAAGTGGAGCAAAATAATAAATGAGAAAGAGATGAACGAAAGCGAGTTGAAGACAAAATTTGTGATGACTTGATGTTGATCGAATTGCGCGCCGCCGCCAAATCACTGCTTGCTGCAAGCAAATGATCATCATCCCAAATCGCACAGCACATCCCATTTTCATTTAGTAGCGGTGACGCAAATAAACTTGCAATGAAATATTGCCCCGGAGGAAGGAAGGAAGAATAATGTGCACGAACGACTGGAACACAGCGAAAAGGAAACTGACTTTCCTAGAGGAGAGGAAAAGCTGGAAGAAAAGTGGATCGCGACAGACATACAGGTCTCGGAAAAGCTATACGTGTGCGAGTGTGTGCTCCACCCTCTCACTCACTCTCAACCCTTTTTCATTCAACTCCAGTTCTTGACTTCTCCCTTCAAAAAAATGAGCCGTCATTCATTCTCTGTCAAATATTTCTTCTGTAATAGAAAATGACATTAAGTTGTTTTTATTGCAGCGTTAAAACCATATATTTGTCTTCGCATCGTAAAACCAGCACAAGCCCTTAACTAAGAACATAAAACAGACATCTAGTCTTCACTCTCTCATTACAGACTAATGGAATTCACTCCAAAACTAGCTGTAGAATTACATCAACCCAGCACACTACTTTTTTGAAACTCATTCAATTTGTACTTGATTTATAATTCTGTGGAGTATTATACCTTCACTATTATAGTGAATTTCTACTTTATTCTGATTTTTTATTATTTCTTCCCAGCGCTTTCATATCAGTTTGATCCTGAATAAACGGAACATGAACTTTTCTTTAAATTTTTCAGGAAAATGAAAATGGGATTTTGGGCTCAATATCTATTATTCCCTAACAACTATTGAGATTTTTGCTCCACTTTCAAAATATTATGCAACACCATTTTCCAATTATCCTTCTGTTATCATTACTACGATGTTGAAACCACTGGATTATATTGATTCACATCTTTGAGCAACTTCCCAATTGGCCTCTTACTAATGAATTGGTTTTACTAATGAAATTGTGAAGATTTAAATCTTTCCCTCATTTAAAAATTAACATCTAAAAATTACTGGATCTTACTCATTTCCAGAATAGTGAATTAGCCTCTTCTTAATACTATTATACCTGGATAGTTGTTATTATAGAATTTTATACATTTCCATGTTCTAGTAAATTCTGAATCAGCTTCTTGTAACTAATATTTGTTTATCATTGAGGTGTATTCATTGATCAGTTTCTTTTACTCAAATTTGTATTCATGATGCATGAGAATATTAAAATATGAATTCATGTACCTGGGATTCCTAGTCCGAGTTATCTATCAGCTTAGGAGATTTGAATGTAAAGGTGCGTACAGACTTTCGCTCTGCTCCGCAACCGAACGTCACTCCAGCAGAGCGATTGATGATCGACCGGGGAGCAAAAGTGGTTCGACCGGGGAACGCGAGAAGAGCTAATATCTTCCGTAACGTTCATGATGGGTGCGACTGCAGAGCGGGGGCGGGGCGACTGCGTTACGATGGAGGAACGAGGGCGGTACGAGGGCGGAGCGTGCTCAGTGCGGGTTGGAGGCGCGTATATGTGTACGCAGCTTTAGAATTAGTGTATTATCTGAGTTTATATTATACTGTCTTTATAATTATCGGAATGTATACCGTCACATCTTTGCATTTCTTGTTTAAATTTAGTTGTTGCCTTATCTCAGTGTTTCTCAGTGGTTATTGTTTGTGATTGTAAATATTGTGAATAGGAATAAATTGACTTTTAATTTGGAATGCATGTTGTGAACTGACCTTGGATTGCCGCGCAGAGCAGCGTGATGCAGGGCGTTGAATCCGTTGTTGTTGGTGAGCATGATGTCAGCACTGTGGTCCAGCAGCAGAGTCAGCATGTCGTCACGCTTCTTCGAGATGGCGTCATGCAGAGGTGTGTCTCCTTCCGAATCCTGGCAACAACACATGAACAATCCTGAATTAGATGCATTCCGAACAGACATCAGGTGCGAATTAGGAAAATCACATGAACCATTCATTACCAGAGAAAGTTTCTACGATTGTTTTATTCTATGCAATTATCAAAGTAATGAGTTTTAATTGATACAGTAGAACTTATTTACAACTTTCTGTTTTGTAGAAATCAGTTTCATAATCATATAATAATCCATTACCAGAGAAAACTTATACGATTGTTTTATTCTATGCCATTACCAAAGTAATGTGTTTTTATTGATACAGTAGAACGTATTTTACAACTTTCTGTTTTGAAGAAATCAGTTTCAAAATCACATAAATCATTACCTGAGAAAACTTATACGATTGTTTTATTCTATGCCATTACCAAAGTAATGTGTTTTTATTGATACAGTAGAACTTATTTACAACTTTCTGTTTTGAAGAAATCAGTTTCAAAATCACATAACCCATTACCAGAGAAAACTTCTACGATTGTTTTATTCTATGCCATTACCAAAGTAATGTGTTTTTATTGATACCGTAGAACTTATTTACAACTTTCTGTTTTGAAGAAATCAGTTTCAAAATCACATAAACCATTACCAGAGAAAACTTCTACGATTGTTTTATTCTATGCCATTACCAAAGTAATGAGTTTTTATTGATACAGCAGGACTTAATATAGGATAGAATATTTATTTCGCCAAAATACAACATACATAAGACAAATGTAAATTGTAATAAATCTTTGGCACAGCCAGCAAAGTTAGACTTGTGCGCTAGATTTGAGTTCGTGAAGAGAAAAGTACAAAGTAAGAGAATACTGAAACATGAAACTTATTTACAACTTCCTGTTTTATAAAAATTAGTTTCAAGTAAACTATAGAGATCTATTATTCACTCTTCTATCAAGGACTAGTGATGATTATAACACGATCAACATGATCAAGTACCCTTCATTTTATTATAGTGGTGTTGCAATAAAATTCAATGTTTCAAGTTTAGAACTACAGTTTGGTGCAATATTTTCATTCTTTTCAGTTTTCATAATAGTTTGATGCAATATTTTCATTCTTTTCAGTTTTCATTACAGTTTGATGCAATATTTTCAATCTTTTCAGTTTTCAATCTAATTAAATTCTAAATATTTGTTTTTATATTTCTGGACTCAAAATTTTATTCAGAGTGAAGCAACATAACCTACGTTTTAGACATACTTCTATTAAAATTCGGAAAGGGAACTGTTTTGGGCCAGGCCTGTTGGTCCTTTTCAGATCATATTATATATTTTATTTGTGTATTATGAAATGTGAATTAATGAATAAATAAAGAGCACTTGATAATTTTTATCGTGTTTTAATAATCTTTAAAAGTTGAAACTGGTAGTGTTGCAATAAAATAAAGGATACTTAATCATTTTTATGATGTTTTAGTCAGACCGGTTTTGGTACAATAATTAAATAAAACTACTAAGAAATTGTCAAAAACCACAGATATTATTAAAAGTAGAAAGACCGGTTTCGGTTATTACACCATTTTCAATCTATGATTTACTAAAACTAAATACAAGAGCAGCAGAATTTATACTAGTAGGCGAGTACTGCTATTGGTCAAGGGCATGAACGCCTGCCGTTGGCCCAGCTAGACAGTCTCCTCCCACTCAACGGTGTCACAAAATGGCGGCTTAAGCAACAGACTCGCCATGATAACAAAATTTACTATCAGTACAGAATAAGCACCAAGAAAACAAGTGGAAGATAATAAAACAAATATGTAAATGGGAAAACTATTGACTAATGTATGCTTACAATCTATATATATAAAAGCGAAATGGCACTCACTCACTGACTGACTGACTGACTCACTCACTCACTCACTCACTCACTCACTCACTCGCAGAACTAAAAATCTACCGGACCAAAAACGTTCAAATTTGGTAGGTACGTTCAGTTGGCCCTTTAGAGGAGCACTAAGAAATCTTTTGGCAATATTTCAACTCTAAGGGTGGTTTTTAAGGGTTTAAAGTTCGTCTTTTAGCATGTATATTCTTCTTCTCCCAATCTCTTAATTATAATTGAAATTTCCATATCATATGTTACTATAGAACTATAATCTAGATAGAGTACCTCTTCGAAACAGTTGTTAACTGGCAACTACATTAATAATTTTGTCAGGTTGGCATTAAGTTGAGTTGACTTTGTTAGGTTGGCACCAAGTTGAAGATTTAAATGCATTTATCGCGGAAAAATTGATTGGGCACTGCTACTTCAATCCTGGGAATATTATATTACTAACCGTCAGGATCGCTTCGCTCGCCATATCCGTTTAGCCAGACGTTTAGTCTGGACCCCCGACTGGATTGTCCTAACATATGATAAAAATGCTCAAATGAAAAATGCAGGCGAGCGAAGCGAGCCTGCTGATCTCATCCTTGGCCGATCCAGTCGGGAGTCTAGAGGGCGGAGCCCCCTGGCTAGACGGATATGGCGAGCGAAGCGAGCCTGACGGCTAGTGTCATGATAAAACTAAATTCGTAGTGTTTTTGATAGTAAACTATCTATCCCAATGTATGCTTAATGTATAATGTATGCTTACAATGTTCTGATAAAACTAAATTCGTTATGTTTTTGATAGTAAACTATCTATCCCAGTATAGTTTAAATGACCAGATTCATTTCAACCAATACAACACTACGAATTTAGTTTTATCATAACATTGTAAGCATACATCAGTCAATAGTTTATCTATTTGAATTAACGTTAAATTCACTATTTACTTGAAATAGTTGAACTAATTACTAAATTAATGCATGTATTCAATTGCAAGCTATCGCTGGATTCCACCAAATGACTGGCAATTTAAATTCTTGATCTTAGGAGAAAAGTAGAATGGAAATGGGTGTGTTGCCGCCACAAGGATTTACAGACTAAAGAGTTTCCACTATTGCCAGCCGCGCTTAAGCACAGCCAATTTATTGCGGGTCCACACATTCGCGACTACTATGTCCTTCCCCTTCCCTACCACCACCTACCCAACAGGCCTCCTCACCACTTACGAGTACTTTCGCTCGAGGAAACACGCTTTCTCGTTTGAAAGCCATAAATTAGGATGGCACAGACCCTTGAAAACTTGCTGGAGGTTGCTTGGTACTCAACCTAGTAAACGTGCAAGAACATTTTCAGTAACCAGCTAACAGTTCAACTGACTGCGATCACAAATCAGCGAAAATGAAAAAGGGGCCTCCACCTAAAAGTTGAACATTCTGTTTGCAATTTACATTGCCAACTTTCCCCGGTAGTAGGCCAGGCTGAGAGAGCCCCCACATCTCGAGAATAAAGTTGGCAACAATTACTGCATTTCCGCGAGAAACGAATTGCTGTGTTTTTGAACAGTATTTCTCACTCTAAATTCATGTTTTTGAATTGGTAGGAAGTCGGTATATAGGTACTCTGCTGTGTGAATTATACATAATATGAAATAAATGTAAGAGAATACACATCAAAATATCGGGGCACCGAGCTTCGCTCGTTATTTTCATTAATTGTTTCAGCCAAGGATGAATTATCCTTTTAATGTCGTTCAGCGAGTTTTCCCAAGGATGAGACCTAGTGCAATTGAATTTTTTACATAATAAACCTACTATGTTCCAAATTTCGTGAAAATCGTTAGAGCCATTATCGAGATCCGTTGGACATAAATAACCAGATATAAATATAAATAACCAGATATAAAAATACAGAAATTGCTCACTTAATATAATAGGATTTCGCGCTGTAAATTGAGTTCATGTTTTTGAATTGGTAAGAAGTCGGTATGTAGGTATTTTGCAGGGTAAATTTGCATGATATGGAATGAATGTAAGAGAATACACATCAAATATGAAAAAAAAACATTGGGCAATTCATCAACACTTGAATTTCAAGTAATGTTTGGTATGTTTTAATATAAAAAATAGTAGAAGAATATAGCTTTTTGATAAACAGCAAACAACACTCTCTCAATTCAAACCATCAAAAGAGGTACGCCATTTGAAAAGCAGTTTTTTAGTGAAATTGAAAATTGGTATCCATGTCAATGTAGGTGATCATGCTACTATAAGCATGAAATATTTCGAGTAATATGACAGGCCCGGTTCGGGGTACTATGTCCTTGATCGATTTTTATTTTCATTCAGGGTTGAGTTGGAGATTTTTATTTCGATAATTAGACAGACTTGTCTCATTAAAAAAAAACCTCTCATCGTCTGAAAAAGGATATTAATGTTCATTTTATTAGTGAATGAAGACTGCAAATAAGAATTCTTTTAGAAGGATCAACTCCATTCACAATAATTTATTCATAATTTCCATCAAAAGTGTCAGAGAAATACTGAGCTACTGTTCTCAATGGAACTCGTTTGGCTCTTATTTAAAAACTCGATTCATCGTTCATAAATTCATGCAAACATAACAGTTAACTGGTATCGCTTATCTATTTTGAAGTGTTCTAATCGTCCAATCAATCTTCATTGGATTCTCTTGCGATTGACATTCTTTGAAGGAGTCTTCTTCAATTTAGAATAGTAAACTGATTATTAATACAATACTTATGAGAATTGCAATAATAATATTGAAATCGACACAATATTATTCAAGAGTAATATTTCATAACACTATTATTAGATTGATGTATTTACGTCATGTAATTAAAAACGGTTTTAAAATCGAACAAAATGTCAAAGCCGCTAAAATTTTAACAGTCGACAATAACTTATGTAATTGCTCACATAAATTACGCATTGATATAGACACAATATAATTATTCAAGAGTAATATTTCATACTACTGTAATATTAGATAGACGTAATACGTCATAAAAACGGTTTGTAAATTGAACAAAATGTAAAAACCGCAAAAATTTGAACAGTCGACAATAACTAATACATATTTATGTAATTGCTTACATAAATAACTCATACATTCAACTATCAAAGCAGTAGACTACAATGGGAAACAAGAAAATCACAGATTGTTCTTCCCGATTTAATAATAGTAAAAATCAAATCTTCAATAACCGACATTGGTTTGATAGCTTGAAATAAATTATTTATTTATTTGAGATACATATGAGAGCACAAGGATAATATCCCATAATTGCTCTCTTAACACATAATACAAGTGAAACAATTGAAAATGCAATACTTTATACAAATATTGAAAGAAATGAAAAGTCTTTACGAAAAGTCTGATTATATTAATGAGAGCTAGAGACTTGGAACAATACTAAACACTAACTAATTATTAATCCGCAAAAAAAACAAACAAAACCTACTCTGGAACATGGTAGTCTACGCCACAGTGGAGTAGGTCAATTTCCACACAGAAAAAACTAAACATGTAGAGGACACATTATAAGAAAATTTTATTGTAACTAACTATTGTATGTGATTGTAAACAATCTAATATTCTCTGTAATTGATGTAGTAGTTTTTGTATTAAAATTTGTGTAATCTATGTTATCGATATGGCTCGAATGCAAAGAAATTATTAATCATATAATCTAAGCAATATTTTGGTATTTTTTGTAAGATCTATTTGAACCTAAATGGCGGAGGACTAAGATATTTAAATTTTATGCTAATTGAAAGTCGGAAAGAGGATCTGTAAAACTTGAGAAGGAAGAACCAGCACTCGCCAGCCAAATACCACCATAAGAGGACCCCAAATATTTTAGAGCGAAGTACCTTACTAATGATTTTGTAAAAGTTAAAGTTAAAGTAAATTATTAAATTTCTTAAAAGACTTCGTGATGCTATTGTGAAGCAGAAGTCATTTTCATTTTTAATTAAATTTATAACCCCTTGGAGGAGACGATTCCGGCTACCATATTCCCGGACCACATGGAGTTGGATCGACATCGGCGGCTTACAAGAAGATTTTCGACACGTGAGTGATTAAATTTGAATTAGTGATGGGCGCCCTAGTGCTTCGAATTAATCTGATGATCAAAGCTAGCTCGCCGAAAGGGTTATTATAAATTGAGAAATTAATAAGAGTAATACTTGCGCAAGTAAAATTAGTATTAAAGGTATTTATTGAAAGAAAAATATAGATCAATATTTTAGAAATTTCTATTTAATCAAAGAAGTACGAAATCTAGGCTATAAAACATATGCATACAATATTTAATTTTTTGCAATACAATTTGCGATAATTTATCATAGTTCTAATTCACTAGATGAATGGCTCTACCTATTCCGTCAGGTGCCGAATCTTGCACCCTGAGATAAAAATGTATATTCGATACAAATAAATCTACTAAATACTAGAGATTTTAATATATAAATATATATTTGGATTATTAGTGGCTAATTTATCAAGCTGATCTTAGAGCACACATTTTTGATTGAATTATCCAAGTCGACAAGTATTAGCAAGTGCATATCGCAGCTACATGCAAAAGAATGCATATGATTTTAAGATAAAGGCACATGGTAATGATTCGTGCCATAAATCTAGAATATAAAGTTAGCCTGTGATATTTTTATTGATTTCAATATTGTTCTATTTTTATATTATATTTTTTATCGCTCTATATATATATTTTTTGCCTCGATTGATCTTTGCATTATTTGTGTAATATATGTATGAAACTTTCATGGTGTGCAATTTATTTTTTATCCTCAACACTATAGTATAAGTATCATTTATATATATATTTATTATTTATTGAATTACAAGAGTTATTGGAGAAGCCCATATCTAGGCCTATCAAGATTTTTTAAGACTGAATACTATTAGAAAACCACGACCTAATTATATCAAATCTCATGCTTTACCGACTGATGCCAAGCAGGAGGCTAATCGTTATTTAAATATAAAAAATAACGTGACACAAAGACATGGCGCCAGTGCCACGATACGGCACAAAGACATGTCGTACCAACGTGGGACTGATGATGAGAGCCAAGCTCATTGAATAATTATTTGAAATTAAGTCAATAACCATATTGAAAATTATAGATAACTTATACGAGTTGTGAGGAAAACTGGCGAAGGAAATTTGTATTACTTTTTGGGGAAACAAGAGCTTTAAATAGAGAGAAATTATATGTTTTAAAGAAAATTTTATATTATTAGTACTGTGAAAAATTACATGTTTATAGAGAGATTATATTTTATAAGCCTAAACTGCTATTACTTTCTAGTCAAAAATATATTAGGTGTTTAAGCCGGTTGGAAAATAAGTCGCAGCCTGTAAACTAGCCAAGAATAAATCAACAAAACATTGGGGGCGCTAGAGCATTATAAAAAACTTAAGTATAAATACCTTGTTGTAAGAGTATCCAAACACTTTACACATCACTGTTCACTGTAAGTCCCGGTTTGTGTCTCTTTTTTAAGCATTTTCGCTTATCATTCTTATCACTGTTTAATTAGCATTTATCATATTTGACATAATGAATCACACTCCCGCAAACTCTGAAGTTTCATATATGTACGGCGGTTGCACAGATCCCACTTTGTCGACTCCAAGCACATCAAACCCCACCACGGTAGATGCCAATACGCCACGAGAAAGGGAACCAGGAAGCGTCGGGTCGATAGTCTTCGATCCACCAGGTCTGCAACCTCTATCATCCACTCGAATCGACGCCGCTGACACACCATTGAATCAACGGATAGTAGAGATCAACTTTGAAGGGGGCGAGGAGCAGCCTGCCGAACCCGCATCGCCGGAGGCCGAGTCACACCTGAGCAAACAAAGTATGTTTTCAATCACAGAGTTAGATCCGCTTCAAAAGGTAATGATGGAACAAACTAGCAGTATGTTCAATATTATGCTACAAAACACAATGGACAAAATGATGCAGGAGATTAAAAAAGAGAATGTGGAAATGAAAAAGGCAAATAAGCAAACAATGGAACAGGGCATGAAAGAGACAGCGGGCGCTATAAAATCAGTAGAACGACGGTTGGATACTATTGAGGCTAAAGTAGAGAATCATAGGGAAGAATTAAAAGCAATGATAAATCTACAGAAAGAAAGTCAGGATAAAGTTACGGCAGGATTATCGGAAAGGTTGGATACGGTTACATGTGAGCTCAACGAAAGGATAGATAACCTAACCATACAAATCACTACACCCATTCAGGATATAACCAATAACATTAAGGCCGATTGCCACCAAGAAATCCACAAACAAATTACCGTTGCCAATCAAACATTAACAACTACAGTTGACAAAAATATAACAGTATTAAAGAAATACAAAATAAACAGATTAATATGTCCACAAAAATGAACCAACTGCAAGGTAGCATCAATCAAAATACTGAAACCTGTAAAGCTTTAAACGGAACTCTACTAATTCAAAAATCCACTCTGACTCAATTAAATCAAGAAGTAAACGCAAATAAAATTACACATAATAGTCAATGGCAGATACACAGGAAAAAATAACAGCATTAGAAAATCATATTCAACAACGACCTCAAGGGATTCAAACAGACAACCTCAACGTACATAGTATATTACAAGGACTAGGAAAATTTGATAATACTGATCGCCATTTGCAACCTCAACCATTCATTGATCAGATAAAATTAGTACAAACTCTTGCACCTACCTCTTGGAATTTTTGGCGTCTTCGTTTGACTAATTTATTGATTGGCGAACCCCTGATGTTCTTTCGGAGTAGAGCCCATGAATTTACATCATTGGATGAGTTTGTAGCTGTCTTCCTGGAACAGTATTGGAGCAGAAGTAAACAGTTGGACGTGCTAGCGGACATCATATCATGCGATTTCAACCCTAACTTAGACGGTGCATGTACCACTTTCGTCACTGCCCTACAGTTTAAAAATTCTCAATTGAGCGAGCCCATTAATGAATCGGCATTAGCAAGTATTATTTTAAAGAAGCTACCGTATCAAGTTAGAATGGCACTCGCCACACAACCCATTACTGATTGTAAGCAGCTGATAAATCATTTATATGGCATACAGTCTGCAATGGCAATATCAAACCACCGCTCAGACCAGAGATACGCACCAAATCAACATAATTCAAAATTTAATCAGCATAACAGCCAAAATTATGAACCGGTATCATATGATCGCTACCGATCTGCTCCTCAATTTGAACGCCGCTATGAGCACAGGCAAAATGGTAACTGGAATAATGAAAAATTTCAAAATCGTACAACCAACCACTATGCCCAGCAGAGCAATCGTAAGAATCACTATGATGGCCGTGATCGATTAAACTCACATAATAATCACACACAAAACAATTACAACAGAAATTATAAACCGCCACCTCAACAAGTAAGTACAAATTATACACTAGCACATGCAATAGGTTTGAATCAACAAAAAACCCGGAACCCAACACCCAACGACCCGCCACCAGATATACAGAAAACTACAGCTAATAAACCATGACTATATGATACCCCCGATACAGCAAGCACAAGCTCAAGTGAAACAAACCAAGAAAAGCAGGATATTTCAACATCATACACCACATTCAGGAATGATTTACCGGAGACTTTGTTAGAAGAAACGGAAAAAGAAAGCAGGCTACCGGACATACAAATGCAAGCGTATATCGATATAGAAATATATGGAATGAAGGTTCAAGCATTAGTAGATAGTGGTTCACAATGTAGTCTCATACAAACAGACTTATTCCAACGTCTGAAAGAAAAAACAAAATTAGCTACTCTACCGTTAACCAACGTATATGTATCAGGTATCAGTCCAGGACGGCGAATACATATAACTACTCAATGTTTACTGGAAATAAATCTTCAACAACAACGATTCGCATATACATTTCTTGTATTACCTGTTTCCGGTCCGCACATAATAATAGGTACAGATTTTCTACAACACTTCCAGGCCTGTTAAATTTCCAAACCTCGAAATTTCATGCATTTACCGAAACCGAAGCATACGAAGTCATAGTACCCCTTGATCTGAAGAAACGCACTGAAGGAATCGCTGAGGTACATTTCGCTCACTACATGGAAGGCGTGCCGAGGGAGTGGGGTATCCACGGAATAGAAAATGCTATGGAGTGTATGGAGGTATTAAGCCTAACAACGAAGGACCGAGCACCGTCAAGAGCCGACTCTAGTACCGAAGAATTGTTAGAGATACTGATAAACAGAATTCATCAACGTACCGATTGGCACCCTGACACTAGACAAGAAATAATTCAAGTATTCCGCAAAAATGCAGACGTTTTTTCCGAACAACCTGGCCTAGCTACTCACTTCAAATGTTCACTCAACGTTAAACCACACGACACGTATTACCGCAAATCATACCCCATACCGTTCACCTATCGATCCGCCGCCATAGCAGAAATATCTCGCATGGAACAACTAGGAATTATAGAAGAATCCACAGCACCCTATAGTTTGCCGATTGTGTGTGTAGCCAAAAAGGATGGAACAGTGAGACTCTGTCTGGACGCTCGCGCCTTGAACCGCATATTGGATGATGACCGAGAAGGACCAGACCAAATTGAACAAGTTATGCAAACCTTCCATGGCAAGACCATATATTCAACGGTAGATCTGAGCGCAGGATATTGGCAAGTCCAAGTAGCACCGGAATCGCGCGATTATTTATCCTTCCTGTTTAATGGACGCAATTATAGGTTCACTCGTTTGGCGTTTGGATTAAGAAATGCTATGGCTATATTCATACGATGTTTGAGACAGGCGCTAGGAGACGATATCAGTGACTACTGTACATTATACGTGGACGATGGATTAATAGCCTCACAGAATATACGTGAACATTGCCAGCATTTAGATATAGTATTTGATAGATTGATAAATTGCGGATTGAAACTCAAATTATCTAAGTGTGAATTTTTGCGAGAGAGGTGAAATATCTAGGACACATAATTACACCTACTGGCATATCACAGGACCCGGACAAATTATTAGCCATCAGACAATTTCCATCACCAACCAACCGTAAACAATTGCAAAAGTTTATTGGATTTTTACAATTCTACCGCCGTTTTAATAAACAAATGTCACACTACACCGCTCAACTCAGTCATATACTGTCTAGTACCAAGCCTTGGATTTGGACTAACAAAGAAGAGATCATATTCCAACAACTAAAAGAAGCCTTCCTAAATTCCGTCGTGTTGAAACACCCTAACCTAAAGAAACCTTTTTTCTTGAATGTCGATGCATCAGATTACGCGATAGGCGCAGAGATTTTCAAGAAGATGAGCAAGGAGAGAAAGGAGTGTTAGCATTTTTTAGTAAGACACTCAATCCAGCCCAGCGTCGTTATTCTGTGACCGAAAAAGAGTTGTTGAGTATTGTGGAAGTATGTATTAAGTACCGGACATTGTTACTCGGCAATAAGATATTTATCAATACCGACCACAAAGCCTTAACATTTTTCAAAACAGCCAAATTGAATCACAACCGCTTATCTAGATGGTTTCTTGCGCTTCAAGAATACGACATCGAATTGACCCATCTGCCAGGAAAGAAAAATCAGACCGCCGACTTTCTATCCAGAGAAATAGACGCTACATATTGTCAAGATACCAACCTGAGATGTTTCGCCGTAAAGAGTGGAGAAAGCATACCATATCCTCCCAACATCCAACCACGAATTCATACCGCCATGTTAACACCTGAAAGAATCCGTATCGCCCAATATGAAGACCCAAGACTGTCCCGGATCCGTGAACTGATGGAAGAAGGAGCTGCCGAACCGCCCGACTACCTGCGACAGTATACCCGCTACAAAGGATTTATGTTCCACCGACCGGCTAAAAATACTTACGACTGGCGCCTAATCATCCCCGCTAATATGGAAACAGATTTGATAAAAGAAGCTCACGAACGCATTGGACATTTTGGAACTACGAAGACCCTCCACCTACTAAAAGAAAGCTGTTATTTTAAAAGCATGCATAAAAAAGTGGCCAAAATAGTGAAAGCTTGCGATATATGCCAGAAAGCCAAATACCCGCGATACCATATCAGAGGTGAAATGAATCCCATTCTCCCCAACGCACCATTGGAATTGATATCAGCGGATATATATGGTCCATTGCCCATGGCGCAATACGGAAAAAAATACATATTCGTTCTTACATGTGTTTTTTCAAAATATACCATGCTATTTCCCATAGGCAAATTGACCGGAGAAGTTTTGGCCCGATGCATAACGGAAAGATGGACAAGTGAAGTAGGAAAGCCCAAACGAGTACTATCAGACAACGCAACCTATTTTTGTAGCAAGCAGTGGAAAGAAATACTTCACCTGGCTAATATTAAATGGTCGAGGACATCTCTTTACAGCCCCAGCGCTAATCCGGTAGAGCGACGTATGGCAGAGATCTCTCGTTTTATGCGGACGTACTGTAATGAAAAACACCAACAATGGGTTAGGTATATACCATTTTTAGAAGAATGCTATAATAATAGCCTAAATGAAAGCACCGGTCGTACGCCTTACGAAATCATATTCGGTAAAAGGAATAATACATTTATCGAAAAATTAATTGATTTTCCAAGCTCAGAAGTGAATAAGTTAACAAACCCTAATATCCATCATCTGGTAAGGTTAAAGCTAGAGCAGAAGGCAGATAGCAGAAAGAGATTCCACGACCGAGCATATAAAATATTTTCATATAACATTGGAGATGAAGTTTTAGTAAAGAGCCACAGGTTATCAAATGCTTTGGAGAAAGTAACTCGCAAATTCTTTTTAATTTATTCAGGGCCATTCACTATAGTAGCCATATCGCAGCATAACACAGTTCAGTTACAAGAAAGTGAGAACACGCACATTGTTTGGTGGGAAAATGTAGCCAATATTAAGCCATATCACAGAATTTGAAATAAATATGATAAGAAATCAATGAAAACATTATTATCAAACGATTACTAACCTTCCTTAATAAATTTAATATTGGTATAGGACCTCGTGGCAACAATCCAATGTTTTAATTCCTTCCAGCCGTTAGAAGCCTGCAATAAGAAAAGAACAATTTTTAAATATGTAATTAAATTATATACATCAGATAAAAAAGGACACAAGCGGGGATAATAAAATTAAAATTTGTTAATTACCTTTTTAAGAGAAAAAATTGAGCAGTTAGGTTAATAGTTATGAAACTCGACAGCAAATTCTGTAGAACCAGTGACCAGCTGGCCAAAGCCACCTAAATCAAATATGTAATGTCTGTTGAACATATGTTTATAAAAAGAAATACTGTACCCAAAAAGTTATTTATTATTGTTATTTATTATATTTATTAATGTCGATATATTTATTTATATGTTTTATATTTATTACTTTTAATTATGCCACGTTTGTTACCTGAAAAGAGTTAAAGTGAATACAAGCTACCAAAAACCAAAAAGCCATTAGCAAAAGAAAAGTATTGTACCTGATGTATAGAAAATTATTTATATTAAGACCTAAGAAATACTATAAGATATAAGCCCAGAAGTTTGTGAATCGAAATTATTGTCTAAAAGGAATCATTTGTGAGAATTATGAAATGTGTGTAGTTAGGTTGGCGGCCCTGCAAGCGGCGAATTTAAAAATTACTATGTTTAAGTGTTGTCAGGAGGAGTACGTTTAGAAGTTTATATTTATGATATTTTATGTGTGTTGAGGAGGAGAATTGTTATTGTATTTGATAAAGGTATAAAGGAGATGCAGCAAATATGTCTGCGAACTGTGATAGAAGTATGAGAGTATAATTTATAAATAAAGTATAGTGTATATCGATGTATTGAAGGGTGGGTTTTCATTAAAAACATTGTGATTCTCAAATATTTTGAATTCAAACCCAGGGGCGCGTGTAACATATTAAATCTGGGTAGACTAAAAGCCCTAACAGAAACAGTAATAGGTCTGAAATAAAGTAACTGGCTAATATCGCCAAATAGATAATAACTAAGATTAGATAGCATCAGCTTGTTCTGGCTAAATGGTACAAGAACCTAAAAAGGATTTGAAGGAAGTTTATTGCTCATAAATAGATTATTATATAAAATATTTGAAGATTGAGGTTATGTACATGTATTCACGGATCGGTGACCTAGAGATCGATCAAACCGAGGAACGTAGAATCTGACCAAAACCCCTTGGCAGAGCTTTATTGCAATCAGATGGTGTGCAATGTGAAAAAACACCTGTCCACGTGGCTAATTATTAGGTAGCATGGAATTAATATTAATGTATAGAATATTAACTAGCATGTAAAGAGCATAAATAAAAAACCAAATAAAAATAATTTAATGTATTCAGGAAATAAGAGGTACCAGGCGCATGAATACCGAATAAAATTTGCATGCACCAATAGTAAAACGGCAGTTAATAGGCGGCAACTGTAGGCCAATTCAAAAATATTTCTATATATTTATATAAATGTACTAGATTTTGTGTTAAAACTTTGTATAGTCTATGTTATCGATATGGCTCGAATGCAAAGAAATTATTAATCATACAATCTAAGCAATATTTTGGCATTTTTTGTAAGATCTATTTGAACCTAATGGCGGAGGACTAAGATATTTAAATTTTATGCTAATTTGAAAGTCGGAAAGAGGATCTGTAAAACTTGAGAAAGAAGAACCAGCACTCGCCAGCCAAATGCCACCATAAGAGGACCCCAAATATTTTAGAGCGTAGTACCTTACTAATGATTTTGTAAAAGTTAAAGTTAAAGTAAATTATTAAATTTCTTAAAAGACTTCGTGATGCTATTGTGAAGCAGAAGTCATTTTCATTTTTAATTAAATTTATAACCCCTTGGAGGAGACGATTCCGGCTACCATATTCCCGGACCACATGGAGTTGGATCGACATCGGCGGCTTACAAGAAGATTTTCGACACGTGAGTGATTAAATTTGAATTAGTGATGGGCGCCCTAGTGCTTCGAATTAATCTGATGATCAAAGCTAGCTCGCCGAAAGGGTTTTATTATAAATTGAGAAATTAATAAGAGTAATACTTGCGCAAGTAAAATTAGTATTAAAGGTATTTATTGAAAGAAAAATATAGATCAATATTTCAGAAATTTCTATTAAATCAAAGAAGTACAAAATCTAGGCTATTAAAACATATGCATATGATATTTAATTTTTTGCAATACAATTTGCGATAATTTATTATAGTTCTAATTCACTAGATGAATGGCTCTACCTATTCCGTCAGGTGCCGAATCTTGCACCCTGAGATAAAAATATATATTCGATACAAATAAATCTACTAAGTACTAGAGATTTTAATATATATATATATTTGGATTATTAGTGGCTAATTTATCAAGCTGATCTTAAAGCACATATTCTTAATTGAATTGTCCAAGTCGACAAGTATTAGCAAGCGCATATCGCAGCTACATGCAAAAGAATGCATATGATTTTAAGATAAAGGCACATGGTAATGCTTCGTGCCATAAATCTAGAGTATAAAATTTAGCCTGTGATATTTTACTGATTTCAATTATTGTTCTATTTTTATATTATATTTTTTTTATCGCTCTTTATATATTTTTTGCCTCGATCTATTTTTTGCATTATTTGTGTAATATATGTATGAACGTTCATGGTGTGCAATTTATTTTTTATTCCTCAACACTATAGTATAAGTATCATATTTATATATATTTATTATTTATTGAATTACAAGAGTTATAGGAGAAGCCATATCTAGGCCTATCAAGATTTTTTAAGACTGAATACTATTAGAAAACCACGACCTAATTATATCAAATCTCATGCTTTACCGACTGATGCCAAGCAGGAGGCTAATCGTTATTTAAATATAAAGAATAACGTGACATAAAGACATGCCGTACCAACGTGGGACTGATGATGAGAGCCAAGCTCATTGAATAATTATTTGAAATTAAGTCAATAACCATATTGAAAATTATAGATAACTTATACGAGTTTTGAGGAAAACTGGCGAAGGAAATTTGTATTACTTTTTGGGGAATCAATAGCTTTAAATAAAGAGAAATTATATGTTTTAAAGAAAATTTTATATTATTAGTACTGTAAAAAATACATGTTTATAGAGAGAGATTATATTTTATAAGCCTAAACTGCTATTACTTTCTAGTCAAAAATATATTATGTGTTTAAGCCGGTTGGAAAATAAGTCACAGCCTGTAAACTAGCCAAGAATAAATCAAACAAAACATTGGGGGCGCTAGAGCATTATAAAAAACTTAAGTATAAATACCTTGTTGTATGAGTATCCAAACACTTTACACATCACTGTTTCACTGTAAGTCCCGGTTTGTGTCTCTTTTTTAAGCATTTTCGCTTATCATTTTTATCACTGTTTAATTAGCATTTATCATATTTGACATAATGAATCACACTCCCGCAAACTCTGAAGTTTCATATATGTACGGCGGTTGCACAGATCCCACTTTGTCGACTCCAAGCACATCAAACCCCACCACGGTAGATGCCAATACGCCACGAGAAAGGGAACCAGGAAGCGTCGGGTCGATAGTCTTCGATCCACCAGGTCTGCAACCTCTATCATCCACTCGAATCGACGCCGCTGACACACCATTGAATCAACGGATAGTAGAGATCAACTTTGAAGGGGGCGAGGAGCAGCCTGCAGAACCCGCATCGCCGGAGGCCGAGTCACACCTGAGCAAACAAAGTATATTTTCAATCACAGAGTTAGATCCGCTTCAAAAGGTAATAATGGAACAAACTAGCAGTACTTTCAATATTATGTTACAAAAAACAATGGATAATATGATGCAGGAGATTAAAAAAGAGATTGCTACAGTAAAAGAGGAAAATAAACAAACAGTGGAACAGGGCATGAAAGAGACCGCAGGCGCTATAAAATCAGTAGAACAACGGTTGGATAATATTGAAACTAAAGTAGAGAATCATAGGGAAGAATTAAAAGCAATGATAACCTACAAAAAGAAAGTCAGGATAAAGTTACGGCAGGATTATCGGAAAGGTTGGATACGGTTACATGTGAACTCAATGAAAGGATAGATAACCTAACCACACAAATCACTACACCCATTCAGGATATAACAAATAACATTAAGGCCGATTGCCACCAAGAAATCCACAAACAAATTACCGTTGCCAATCAAAACTTAACAACTACAGTTGACAAAAATATTAACAGTATTAAAGAAATACAAAACAAACAGATTAATATGTCCACAAAAATGAACCAACTGCAAGGTAGCATCAATCAAAATACAGAAACCTGTAAAGCTTTAAACGGAACTCTACTAATTCAAAAATCCACTCTGACTCAATTAAATCAAGAAATAAACGCAAATAAAATTACACATAATAGTCAATGGCAGATAACACAGGAAAAATAATAGCATTGGAAAATCATATTCAACAACAACCTCAAGGGATTCAAACAGACAACCTCAACGTACATAGTATATTACAAGGACTAGGAAAATTTGATAATACTGATCGCCATTTGCAACCTCAACCATTCATTGATCAGATAAAATTAGTACAAACTCTTGCACCTACCTCTTGGAATTTTTGGCGTCTCCGTTTGACTAATTTATTGATTGGCGAACCCCTGATGTTCTTTCGGAGTAGAGCCCATGAATTTACATCATTGGATGAGTTTGTCGCTGTCTTCCTGGAACAGTATTGGAGCAGAAGTAAACAGTTGGACGTGCTAGCGGACATTATATCATGCGATTTCAACCCTAACTTAGACGGTGCATGTACCACTTTCGTCACTGCCCTACAGTTTAAAAATTCTCAATTGAGCGAGCCCATTAATGAATCGGCATTAGCAAGTATTATTTTAAAGAAGCTACCGTATCAAGTTAGAATGGCACTCGCCACACAACCCATTACTGATTGTAAGCAGCTGATAAATCATTTATATGGCATACAGTCTGCAATGGCAATATCAAACCACCGTTCAGACCAGAGATACGCACCAAATCAACATAATTCAAAATTTAATCAGTATAACAGCCAAAATTATGAACCGGTATCATATGATCGCTACCGATCTGCTCCTCAATTTGAACGCCGCTATGAGCACAGGCAAAATGGTAACTGGAATAATGAAAAATTTCAAAATCGCACAACCAACCACTATGCCCAGCAGAGCAATCGTAAGAATCACTATGATGGCCGTGATCGATTAAACTCACATAATAATCACACACAAAACAATTACAACAGAAATTATAAACCGCCACCTCAACAAGTAAGTACAAATTATACATTAGCACATGCAATAGGATTGAATCAACAAAAAATCCGGAACCCAGCACCCAACGACCCGCCACCAGATATACAGAAAACTACAGCTAATAAACCATGACTATATGATACCCCCGATACAGCAAGCACAAACTCAAGTGAAACAAACCAAGAAAGGCAGGATATTTCAACATCATACACCACATTCAGAAATGATTTACCGGAGACTTTGTTAGAAGAAACGGAAAAAGAAAGCAGGCTACCGGATATACAAATGCAAGCGTATATCGATATAGAAATATATGGAATGAAGGTTCAAGCATTAGTAGATAGTGGTTCACAATGTAGCCTCATACAAACAGACTTATTCCAACGTCTGAAAGAAAAAACAAAATTAGCTACTCTACCGTTAACCAACGTATATGTATCAGGTATCAGTCCAGGACGGCGAATACATATAACTACTCAATGTTTACTGGAAATAAATCTTCAACAACAACGATTCGCATATACATTTCTTGTATTACCTGTTTCCGGTCCGCACATAATAATAGGTACAGATTTTCTACAACACTTCCAGGCCTGTTTAAATTTCCAAACCTCGAAATTTCATGCATTTACCGAAACCGAAGCATACGAAGTTATAGTACCCCTTGATCTGAAGAAACGCACTGAAGGAATCGCTGAGGTACATTTCGCTCACTACATGGAAGGCGTGCCGAGGGAGTGGGGTATCCACGGAATGGAAAATGCTATGGAGTGTATGGAGGTATTAAGCCTAACAACGAAGGACCGAGCACCGTCAAGAGCCGACTCTAGTACCGAAGAATTGTTAGAGATACTGATAAACAGAATTCATCAACGTACCGATTGGCACCCTGACACTAGACAGGAAATAATTCAAGTATTCCGCAAAAATGCAGACGTTTTTTCCGAACAACCTGGCCTAGCTACTCACTTCAAATGTTCACTCAACGTTAAACCACACGACACGTATTACCGCAAATCATACCCCATACCTTTCACCTATCGATCCGCCGCCATAGCAGAAATATCTCGCATGGAACAACTAGGAATTATAGAAGAATCCACAGCACCCTATAGTTTGCCGATTGTGTGTGTAGCCAAAAAGGATGGAACAGTGAGACTCTGTCTGGATGCTCGCGCCTTGAACCGCATATTGGATGATGACCGAGAAGGACCAGACCAAATTGAACAAGTTATGCAAACTTTCCATGGCAAGACCATATATTCAACGGTAGATCTGAGCGCAGGATATTGGCAAGTCCAAGTAGCACCGGAATCGCGCGATTATTTATCCTTCCTGTTTAATGGACGCAATTATAGGTTCACTCGTTTAGCGTTTGGATTAAGAAATGCTATGGCTATATTCATACGATGTTTGAGACAGGCGCTAGGAGACGATATCAGAGACTACTGTACATTATACGTGGACGATGGATTAATAGCCTCACAGAATATACGTGAACATTGCCAGCATTTAGATATAGTATTTGATAGATTGATAAATTGCGGATTGAAACTCAAATTATCTAAGTGTGAATTTTTTGCGAGAGAGGTGAAATATCTAGGACACATAATTACACCTACTGGCATATCACAGGACCCGGACAAATTATTAGCCATCAGACAATTTCCATCACCAACCAACCGTAAACAATTACAAAAGTTTATTGGATTTTTACAATTCTACCGCCGTTTTAATAAACAAATGTCACACTACACTGCTCAACTCAGTCATATACTGTCTAGTACCAAGCCTTGGATTTGGACTAACAAAGAAGAGATCATATTCCAACAACTAAAAGAAGCCTTCCTAAATTCCGTCGTGTTGAAACACCCTAACCTAAAGAAACCTTTTTTCTTGAATGTCGATGCATCAGATTACGCGATAGGCGCAGAGATTTTCCAAGAAGATGAGCAAGGAGAGAAAGGAGTGTTAGCATTTTTTAGTAAGACACTCAATCCAGCCCAGCGTCGTTATTCTGTGACCGAAAAAGAGTTGTTGAGTATTGTGGAAGTATGTATTAAGTACCGGACATTGTTACTCGGCAATAAGATATTTATCAATACCGACCACAAAGCCTTAACATTTTTCAAAACAGCCAAATTGAATCACAACCGCTTATCTAGATGGTTTCTTGCGCTTCAAGAATACGACATCGAATTGACCCATCTGCCAGGAAAGAAAAATCAGACCGCCGACTTTCTATCCAGGGAAATAGACGCTACATATTGTCAAGATACCAACCTGAGATGTTTCGCCGTAAAGAGTGGAGAAAGCATACCATATCCTCCCAACATCCAACCACGAATTCATACCGCCATGTTAACACCTGAAAGAATCCGTATCGCCCAATATGAAGACCCAAGACTGTCCCGGATCCGTGAACTGATGGAAGAAGGAGCTGCCGAACCGCCCGACTACCTGCGACAGTATACCCGCTACAAAGGATTTATGTTCCACCGACCGGCTAAAAATACTTACGACTGGCGCCTAATCATCCCCGCTAATATGGAAACAGATTTGATAAAAGAAGCTCACGAACGCATTGGACATTTTGGAACTACGAAGACCCTCCACCTACTAAAAGAAAGCTGTTATTTTAAAAGCATGCATAAAAAAGTGGCCAAAATAGTGAAAGCTTGCGATATATGCCAGAAAGCCAAATACCCGCGATACCATATCAGAGGTGAAATGAATCCCATTCTCCCCAGCGCACCATTGGAATTGATATCAGCGGATATATATGGTCCATTGCCCATGGCGCAATACGGAAAAAAATACATATTCGTTCTTACATGTGTTTTTTCAAAATATACCATGCTATTTCCCATAGGCAAATTGACCGGAGAAGTTTTGGCCCGATGCATAACGGAAAGATGGACAAGTGAAGTAGGAAAGCCCAAACGAGTACTATCAGACAACGCAACCTATTTTTGTAGCAAGCAGTGGAAAGAAATACTTCACCTGGCTAATATTAAATGGTCGAGGACATCTCTTTACAGCCCCAGCGCTAATCCGGTAGAGCGACGTATGGCAGAGATCTCTCGTTTTATGCGGACGTACTGTAATGAAAAACACCAACAATGGGTTAGGTATATACCATTTTTAGAAGAATGCTATAATAATAGCCTAAATGAAAGCACCGGTCGTACGCCTTACGAAATCATATTCGGTAAAAGGAATAATACATTTATCGAAAAATTAATTGATTTTCCAAGCTCAGAAGTGAATAAGTTAACAAACCCTAATATCCATCATCTAGTAAGGTTAAAGCTAGAGCAGAAGGCAAATAGCAGAAAGAGATTCCACGACCGAGCATATAAAATATTTTCATATAACGTTGGAGATGAAGTTTTAGTAAAGAGCCACAGGTTATCAAATGCTTTGGAGAAAGTAACTCGCAAATTCTTTTTAATTTATTCAGGGCCATTCACTATAGTAGCCATATCGCAGCATAACACAGTTCAGTTACAAGAGAGTGAGAACACGCACATTGTTTGGTGGGAAAATGTAGCCAATATTAAGCCATATCACAGAATTTGAAATAAATATGATAAGAAATCAAGGAAAACATTATTATCAAACCGATTACTAACCTTCCTTAATAAATTTAATCTTGGTATAGGACCGCGTGGCAACAATCCAATGTTTTAATTCCTTCCAGCCGTTAGAAGCCTGCAATAAGAAAAAGAATAAATTTTAAATGTGTAATTAAATTAGCTACATCCACTAAAAAAGGACACAAGCGGGGATAGTATATTTAAAATTTGTAAATTACCTTTAAAGAGAAAAAAATGCAGCAGTTAGGTTAATAATTATGAAATTCGACAGCAAATTATGTAGAACCAGTGACCAGCTGGGCAAGGCCACCTGAATCAAATATGTAATGCCTGCAAACATATGATTATGAAAAAGTATGGTAACCCAAAATTGTTATTTATTATTGTTATTTATTATATTTATTAATGTCGGTATATTTATTTATATGTTTTATATTTATTACTTTTAATTATGCCACGTTTGTTACCTGAAAAAGACCTAAAGTGAATACAAGCTACCAAAAAACCAAAGAGCCATTAGCAAAAGAAAAGTATTGTACCTGATGTATAGAAAATTATTTATATTAAGACCTAAGAAATACTATAAGATATAAGCCCAGAAGTTTTGTGAATCGAAATTATTGTCTAAAAGGAATCATTTATGAGAATTATGAAATGTGTGTAGTTAGGTTGGCGGCCCTGCAAGCGGCGAATTTAAAAATTACTATGTTTTAAGTGTTGTCAGGAGGAGTGCGTTTAGAAGTTTATATTTATGATATTTTATGTGTGTTGAGGAGGAGAATTTGTTATTGTATTTGATAAAGGTATAAAGGAGATGCAGCAAATATGTCTGCGAACTGTGATAGAAGTATGAGAGTATAATTTATAAATAAAGTATAGTGTATATCGATGTATTGAAGGGTGGGTTTTCATTAAAAACATTGTGATTCTCAAATATTTTGAATTCAAACCCAGGGGCGCGTGTAAAATATTAAATCTGGGTAGATAAAAAGCCCTAACAGAAACAGTAATAGGTCTGAAAATAAAGTAACTGGCTAATATCGCCAAATAGATAATAACTAAGATTAGATAGCATCAGCTTGTTCTGGCTAAATGGTACAAGAACCTAAAAAGGATTTGAAGGAAGTTTATTGCTCATAAATAGATTATTATATAAAATATTTGAAGATTGAGGTTATGTACATGTATTCACGGATCGGTGACCTAGAGATCGATCAAACCGAGGAACGTAGAATCTGACCAAAACCCCTTGGCAGAGCTTTATTGCAATCAGATGGTGTGCAATGTGAAAAAACACCTGTCCACGTGGCTAATTATTAGGTAGCATGGAATTAATATTAATGTATAGAATATTAACTAGCATGTAAAGAGCATAAATAAAAAACCAAATAAAAATAATTTAATGTATTCAGGAAATAAGAGTTACCAGGCGCATGAATACCGAATAAAATTTGCATGCACCAATAGTAAAACGGCAGTTAATAGGCGGCAACTGTAGGCCAATTCAAAAATATTTCTATATATTTATATAAATGTACTAGATTTTGTGTTAAAACTTTGTATAGTCTATGTTATCGATATGGCTCGAATGCAAAGAAATTATTAATCATATAATCTAAGCAATATTTTGGCATTTTTTGTAAGATCTATTTGAACCTAATGGCGGAGGACTAAGATATTTAATTTTATGCTAATTTGAAAGTCGGAAAGAGGATCTGTAAAACTTGAGAAAGAAGAACCAGCACTCGCCAGCCAAATGCCACCATAAGAGGACCCCAAATATTTTAGAGCGTAGTACCTTACTAATGATTTTGTAAAAGTTAAAGTTAAAGTAAATTATTAAATTTCTTAAAAGACTTCGTGATGCTATTGTGAAGCAGAAGTCATTTTCATTTTTAATTAAATTTATAACCCCTTGGAGGAGACGATTCCGGCTACCATATTCCCGGACCACATGGAGTTGGATCGACATCGGCGGCTTACAAGAAGATTTTCGACACGTGAGTGATTAAATTTGAATTAGTGATGGGCGCCCTAGTGCTTCGAATTAATCTGATGATCAAAGCTAGCTCGCCGAAAGGGTTTTATTATAAATTAAGAAATTAATAAGAGTAATACTTGCGCAAGTAAAATTAGTATTAAAGGTATTTATTGAAAGAAAAATATAGATCAATATTTCAGAAATTTCTATTAAATCAAAGAAGTACAAAATCTAGGCTATTAAAACATATGCATATAATATTTAATTTTTTGCAATACAATTTGCGATAATTTATTATAGTTCTAATTCACTAGATGAATGGCTCTACCTATTCCGTCAGGTGCCGAATCTTGCACCCTGAGATAAAAATATATATTCGATACAAATAAATCTACTAAGTACTAGAGATTTTAATATATATATATATATTTGGATTATTAGTGGCTAATTTATCAAGCTGATCTTAAAGCACATATTTTTAATTGAATTGTCCAAGTCGACAAGTATTAGCAAGCGCATATCGCAGCTACATGCAAAAGAATGCATATGATTTTAAGATAAAGGCACATGGTAATGATTCGTGCCATAAATCTAGAATATAAAGTTTAGCCTGTGATATTTTACTGATTTCAATTATTGTTCTATTTTTATATTATATTTTTTTTTATCGCTCTTTATATATTTTTTGCCTCGATCTATTTTTTGCATTATTTGTTTAATATATGTATGAACGTTCATGGTGTGCAATTTATTTTTTATTCCTCAACACTATAGTATAAGTATCATATTTATATATATTTATTATTTATTGAATTACAAGAGTTATAGGAGAAGCCCATATCTAGGCCTATCAAGATTTTTTAAGACTGAATACTATTAGAAAACCACGACCTAATTATATCAAATCTCATGCTTTACCGACTGATGCCAAGCAGGAGGCTAATCGTTATTTAAATATAAAGAATAACGTGACATAAAGACATGCCGTACCAACGTGGGACTGATGATGAGAGCCAAGCTCATTGAATAATTATTTGAAATTAAGTCAATAACCATATTGAAAATTATAGATAACTTATACGAGTTTTGAGGAAAACTGGCGAAGTGAAATTTGTATTACTTTTTGGGGAATCAATAGCTTTAAATAAAGAGAAATTATATGTTTTAAAGAAAATTTTATATTATTAGTACTGTAAAAAATACATGTTTATAGAGAGAGATTATATTTTATAAGCCTAAACTGCTATTACTTTCTAGTCAAAAATATATTATGTGTTTAAGCCGGTTGGAAAATAAGTCACAGCCTGTAAACTAGCCAAGAATAAATTAAAACAAAACATTGGGGGCGCTAGAGCATTATAAAAAACTTAAGTATAAATACCTTGTTGTATGAGTATCCAAACACTTTACACATCACTGTTTCACTGTAAGTCCCGGTTTGTGTCTCTTTTTTAAGCATTTTCGCTTATCATTGTATCACTGTTTAATTAGCATTTATCATATTTGACATAATGAATCACACTCCCGCAAACTCTGAAGTTTCATATATGTACGGCGGTTGCACAGATCCCACTTTGTCGACTCCAAGCACATCAAACCCCACCACGGTAGATGCCAATACGCCACGAGAAAGGGAACCAGGAAGCGTCGGGTCGATAGTCTTCGATCCACCAGGTCTGCAACCTCTATCATCCACTCGAATCGACGCCGCTGACACACCATTGAATCAACGGATAGTAGAGATCAACTTTGAAGGGGGCGAGGAGCAGCCTGCAGAACCCGCATCGCCGGAGGCCGAGTCACACCTGAGCAAACAAAGTATATTTTCAATCACAGAGTTAGATCCGCTTCAAAAGGTAATAATGGAACAAACTAGCAGTACTTTCAATATTATGTTACAAAAAACAATGGATAATATGATGCAGGAGATTAAAAAAGAGATTGCTACAGTAAAAGAGGAAAATAAACAAACAGTGGAACAGGGCATGAAAGAGACCGCAGGCGCTATAAAATCAGTAGAACAACGGTTGGATAATATTGAAACTAAAGTAGAGAATCATAGGGAAGAATTAAAAGCAATGATAACCCTACAAAAAGAAAGTCAGGATAAAGTTACGGCAGGATTATCGGAAAGGTTGGATACGGTTACATGTGAACTCAATGAAAGGATAGATAACCTAACCACACAAATCACTACACCATTCAGGATATAACAATAACATTAAGGCCGATTGCCACCAAGAAATCCACAAACAAATTACCGTTGCCAATCAAACCTTAACAACTACAGTTGACAAAAATATTAACAGTATTAAAGAAATACAAAACAAACAGATTAATATGTCCACAAAAATGAACCAACTGCAAGGTAGCATCAATCAAAATACTGAAACCTGTAAAGCTTTAAACGGAACTCTACTAATTCAAAAATCCACTCTGACTCAATTAAATCAAGAAATAAACGCAAATAAAATTACACATAATAGTCAATGGCAGATAACACAGGAAAAAATAATAGCATTGGAAAATCATATTCAACAACAACCTCAAGGGATTCAAACAGACAACCTCAACGTACATAGTATATTACAAGGACTAGGAAAATTTGATAATACTGATCGCCATTTGCAACCTCAACCATTCATTGATCAGATAAAATTAGTACAAACTCTTGCACCTACCTCTTGGAATTTTTGGCGTCTTCGTTTGACTAATTTATTGATTGGCGAACCCCTGATGTTCTTTCGGAGTAGAGCCCATGAATTTACATCATTGGATGAGTTTGTAGCTGTCTTCCTGGAACAGTATTGGAGCAGAAGTAAACAGTTGGACGTGCTAGCGGACATCATATCATGCGATTTCAACCCTAACTTAGACGGTGCATGTACCACTTTCGTCACTGCCCTACAGTTTAAAAATTCTCAATTGAGCGAGCCCATTAATGAATCGGCATTAGCAAGTATTATTTTAAAGAAGCTACCGTATCAAGTTAGAATGGCACTCGCCACACAACCCATTACTGATTGTAAGCAGCTGATAAATCATTTATATGGCATACAGTCTGCAATGGCAATATCAAACCACCGCTCAGACCAGAGATACGCACCAAATCAACATAATTCAAAATTTAATCAGCATAACAGCCAAAATTATGAACCGGTATCATATGATCGCTACCGATCTGCTCCTCAATTTGAACGCCGCTATGAGCACAGGCAAAATGGTAACTGGAATAATGAAAAATTTCAAAATCGTACAACCAACCACTATGCCCAGCAGAGCAATCGTAAGAATCACTATGATGGCCGTGATCGATTAAACTCACATAATAATCACACACAAAACAATTACAACAGAAATTATAAACCGCCACCTCAACAAGTAAGTACAAATTATACATTAGCACATGCAATAGGATTGAATCAACAAAAAACCCGGAACCCAACACCCAACGACCCGCCACCAGATATACAGAAAACTACAGCTAATAAACCATGACTATATGATACCCCCGATACAGCAAGCACAAACTCAAGTGAAACAAACCAAGAAAAGCAGGATATTTCAACATCATACACCACATTCAGAAATGATTTACCGGAGACTTTGTTAGAAGAAACGGAAAAAGAAAGCAGGCTACCGGATATACAAATGCAAGCGTATATCGATATAGAAATATATGGAATGAAGGTTCAAGCATTAGTAGATAGTGGTTCACAATGTAGCCTCATACAAACAGACTTATTCCAACGTCTGAAAGAAAAAACAAAATTAGCTACTCTACCGTTAACCAACGTATATGTATCAGGTATCAGTCCAGGACGGCGAATACATATAACTACTCAATGTTTACTGGAAATAAATCTTCAACAACAACGATTCGCATATACATTTCTTGTATTACCTGTTTCCGGTCCGCACATAATAATAGGTACAGATTTTCTACAACACTTCCAGGCCTGTTTAAATTTCCAAACCTCGAAATTTCATGCATTTACCGAAACCGAAGCATACGAAGTTATAGTACCCCTTGATCTGAAGAAACGCACTGAAGGAATCGCTGAGGTACATTTCGCTCACTACATGGAAGGCGTGCCGAGGGAGTGGGGTATCCACGGAATGGAAAATGCTATGGAGTGTATGGAGGTATTAAGCCTAACAACGAAGGACCGAGCACCGTCAAGAGCCGACTCTAGTACCGAAGAATTGTTAGAGATACTGATAAACAGAATTCATCAACGTACCGATTGGCACCCTGACACTAGACAGGAAATAATTCAAGTATTCCGCAAAAATGCAGACGTTTTTTCCGAACAACCTGGCCTAGCTACTCACTTCAAATGTTCACTCAACGTTAAACCACACGACACGTATTACCGCAAATCATACCCCATACCGTTCACCTATCGATCCGCCGCCATAGCAGAAATATCTCGCATGGAACAACTAGGAATTATAGAAGAATCCACAGCACCCTATAGTTTGCCGATTGTGTGTGTAGCCAAAAAGGATGGAACAGTGAGACTCTGTCTGGACGCTCGCGCCTTGAACCGCATATTGGATGATGACCGAGAAGGACCAGACCAAATTGAACAAGTTATGCAAACCTTCCATGGCAAGACCATATATTCAACGGTAGATCTGAGCGCAGGATATTGGCAAGTCCAAGTAGCACCGGAATCGCGCGATTATTTATCCTTCCTGTTTAATGGACGCAATTATAGGTTCACTCGTTTAGCGTTTGGATTAAGAAATGCTATGGCTATATTCATACGATGTTTGAGACAGGCGCTAGGAGACGATATCAGTGACTACTGTACATTATACGTGGACGATGGATTAATAGCCTCACAGAATATACGTGAACATTGCCAGCATTTAGATATAGTATTTGATAGATTGATAAATTGCGGATTGAAACTCAAATTATCTAAGTGTGAATTTTTTGCGAGAGAGGTGAAATATCTAGGACACATAATTACACCTACTGGCATATCACAGGACCCGGACAAATTATTAGCCATCAGACAATTTCCATCACCAACCAACCGTAAACAATTGCAAAAGTTTATTGGATTTTTACAATTCTACCGCCGTTTTAATAAACAAATGTCACACTACACCGCTCAACTCAGTCATATACTGTCTAGTACCAAGCCTTGGATTTGGACTGATAAAGAAGAGATCATATTCCAACAACTAAAAGAAGCCTTCCTAAATTCCGTCGTGTTGAAACACCCTAACCTAAAGAAACCTTTTTTCTTGAATGTCGATGCATCAGATTACGCGATAGGCGCAGAGATTTTTCAAGAAGATGAGCAAGGAGAGAAAGGAGTGTTAGCATTTTTTAGTAAGACACTCAATCCAGCCCAGCGTCGTTATTCTGTGACCGAAAAAGAGTTGTTGAGTATTGTGGAAGTATGTATTAAGTACCGGACATTGTTACTCGGCAATAAGATATTTATCAATACCGACCACAAAGCCTTAACATTTTTCAAAACAGCCAAATTGAATCACAACCGCTTATCTAGATGGTTTCTTGCGCTTCAAGAATACGACATCGAATTGACCCATCTGCCAGGAAAGAAAAATCAGACCGCCGACTTTCTATCCAGAGAAATAGACGCTACATATTGTCAAGATACCAACCTGAGATGTTTCGCCGTAAAGAGTGGAGAAAGCATACCATATCCTCCCAACATCCAACCACGAATTCATACCGCCATGTTAACACCTGAAAGAATCCGTATCGCCCAATATGAAGACCCAAGACTGTCCCGGATCCGTGAACTGATGGAAGAAGGAGCTGCCGAACCGCCCGACTACCTGCGACAGTATACCCGCTACAAAGGATTTATGTTCCACCGACCGGCTAAAAATACTTACGACTGGCGCCTAATCATCCCCGCTAATATGGAAACAGATTTGATAAAAGAAGCTCACGAACGCATTGGACATTTTGGAACTACGAAGACCCTCCACCTACTAAAAGAAAGCTGTTATTTTAAAAGCATGCATAAAAAAGTGGCCAAAATAGTGAAAGCTTGCGATATATGCCAGAAAGCCAAATACCCGCGATACCATATCAGAGGTGAAATGAATCCCATTCTCCCCAACGCACCATTGGAATTGATATCAGCGGATATATATGGTCCATTGCCCATGGCGCAATACGGAAAAAAATACATATTCGTTCTTACATGTGTTTTTTCAAAATATACCATGCTATTTCCCATAGGCAAATTGACCGGAGAAGTTTTGGCCCGATGCATAACGGAAAGATGGACAAGTGAAGTAGGAAAGCCCAAACGAGTACTATCAGACAACGCAACCTATTTTTGTAGCAAGCAGTGGAAAGAAATACTTCACCTGGCTAATATTAAATGGTCGAGGACATCTCTTTACAGCCCCAGCGCTAATCCGGTAGAGCGACGTATGGCAGAGATCTCTCGTTTTATGCGGACGTACTGTAATGAAAAACACCAACAATGGGTTAGGTATATACCATTTTTAGAAGAATGCTATAATAATAGCCTAAATGAAAGCACCGGTCGTACGCCTTACGAAATCATATTCGGTAAAAGGAATAATACATTTATCGAAAAATTAATTGATTTTCCAAGCTCAGAAGTGAATAAGTTAACAAACCCTAATATCCATCATCTGGTAAGGTTAAAGCTAGAGCAGAAGGCAGATAGCAGAAAGAGATTCCACGACCGAGCATATAAAATATTTTCATATAACATTGGAGATGAAGTTTTAGTAAAGAGCCACAGGTTATCAAATGCTTTGGAGAAAGTAACTCGCAAATTCTTTTTAATTTATTCAGGGCCATTCACTATAGTAGCCATATCGCAGCATAACACAGTTCAGTTACAAGAAAGTGAGAACACGCACATGGTTTGGTGGGAAAATGTAGCCAATATTAAGCCATATCACAGAATTTGAAATAAATATGATAAGAAATCAATGAAAACATTATTATCAAACCGATTACTAACCTTCCTTAATAAATTTAATATTGGTATGGGACCTCGTGGCAACAATCCAATGTTTAATTTCTTCCAGCCGTTAGAAGCCTGCAATAAGGAAAAGAACAATTTTTAAATATGTAATTAAATTATATACATCAGATAAAAAAGGACACAAGCGGGGATAATAAAATTAAAATTTGTTAATTACCTTTTTAAGAGAAAAAATTGAGCAGTTAGGTTAATAGTTATGAAACTCGACAGCAAATTCTGTAGAACCAGTAACCAGCTGGCCAAAGCCACCCAAATCAAATGAATGTAATGTCTGTTGAACATATGTTTATAAAAAGAAATACTGTACCCAAAAAGTTATTTATTATTGTTATTTATTATATTTATTAATGTCGATATATTTATTTATATGTTTTATATTTATTACTTTTAATTATGCCACGTTTGTTACCTGAAAAGAGTTAAAGTGAATACAAGCTACCAAAAAACCAAAAAGCCATTAGCAAAAGAAAAGTATTGTACCTGATGTATAGAAAATTATTTATATTAAGACCTAAGAAATACTATAAGACATAAGCCCAGAAGTTTGTGAATCGAAATTATTGTCTAAAAGGAATCATTTGTGAGAATTATGAAATGTGTGTAGTTAGGTTGGTGGCCCTGCAAGCGGCGAATTTAAAAATTACTATATGTTTTAAGTGCTGTCAGGAAGAGTACGTTTAGAAGCTTATATTTATGATATTTTATGTGTGTTGAGGAGGAGAATTTGTTATTGTATTTGATAAAGGTATAAAGGAGATGCAGCAAATATGTCTGCAAACTGTGATAGAAGTATGAGAGTATAATTTATAAATAAAGTATAGTGTATATCGATGTATTGAAGGGTGGGTTTTCATTAAAAACATTGTGATTCTCAAATATTTTGAATTCAAACCCAGGGGCGCGTGTAACATATTAAATCTGGGTAGACTAAAAGCCCTAACAGAAACAGTAATAGGTCTGAAATAAAGTAACTGGCTAATATCGCCAAATAGATAATAACTAAGATAGATAGCATCAGCTTGTTCTGGCTAAATGGTACAAGAACCTAAAAAGGATTTGAAGGAAGTTTATTGCTCATAAATAGATTATTATATAAAATATTTGAAGATTGAGGTTATGTACATGTATTCACGGATCGGTGACCTAGAGATCGATCAAACCGAAGAACGTAGAATCTGACCAAAACCCCTTGGCAGAGCTTTATTGCAATCAGATGGTGTGCAATTGGAAAAAACACCTGTCCACGTGGCTAATTATTAGGTAGCATGGAATTAATATTAATGTATAGAATATTAACTAGCATGCAAAGAGCATAAATAAAAAACCAAATAAAAATAATTTAATGTATTCAGGAAATAAGAGTTACCAGGCGCATGAATACCGAATAAAATTTGCATGCACCAATAGTAAAACGGCAGTTAATAGGCGGCAACTGTAGGCCAGTTCAAAAATATTTCTATATATTTATATAAATGTACTAGTTTTTGTATTATAAGTTTGTGTAATCTATGTTATCGATATGGCTCGAATGCAAAGAAATTATTAATCATATAATCTAAGCAATATTTTGGTATTTTTTGTAAGATCTATTTGAACCTAAATGGCGGAGGACTAAGATATTTAAATTTTATGCTAATTTGAAAGTCGGAAAGAGGATCTGTAAAACTTGAGAAGGAAGAACCAGCACTCGCCAGCCAAATACCACCATAAGAGGACCCCAAATATTTTAGAGCGAAGTACCTTACTAATGATTTTGTAAAAGTTAAAGTAAAGTAAATTATTAAATTTCTTAAAAGACTTCGTGATGCTATTGTGAAGCAGAAGTCATTTTTCATTTTTTAATTAAATTTATAACCCCTTGGAGGAGACGATTCCGGCTACCATATTCCCGGACCACATGGAGTTGGATCGACATCGGCGGCTTACAAGAAGATTTTCGACACGTGAGTGATTAAATTTGAATTAGTGATGGGCGCCCTAGTGCTTCGAATTAATCTGATGATCAAAGCTAGCTCGCCGAAAGGGTTATTATAAATTGAGAAATTAATAAGAGTAATACTTGCGCAAGTAAAAATTAGTATTAAAGGTATTTAATTGAAAGAAAAATATAGATCAATATTTTAGAAATTTCTATTTAATCAAAGAAGTACGAAATCTAGGCTATCAAACGTATGCATACAATATTTAATTTTTGCAATACAATTTGCGATAATTATCATAGTTCTAATTCACTAGATGAATGGCTCTACCTATTCCGTCAGGTGCCGAATCTTGCACCCTGAGATAAAAATGTATATTAGATACAAATAAATCTACTAAATACTAGAGATTTTAATATATAAATATATATTTGGATTATTAGTGGCTAATTTATCAAGCTGATCTTAGAGCACACATTTGTTGATTGAATTATCCAAGTCGACAAGTATTAGCAAGTGCATATCGCAGCTACATGCAAAAGAATGCATATGATTTTAAGATAAAGGCACATGGTAATGATTCGTGCCATAAATCTAGAATATAAAGTTAGCCTGTGATATTTTTATTGATTTCAATTATTGTTCTATTTTTATATTATATTTTTTATCGCTCTATATATATTTTTTGCCTCGATTGATCTTTGCATTATTTGTGTAATATATGTATGAAACTTCATGGTGTGCAATTTATTTTTTATTCCTCAACACTATAGTATAAGTATCATTTATATATATATTTATTATTTATTGAATTACAAGAGTTATTGGAGAAGCCCATATCTAGGCCTATCAAGATTTTTCAAGACTGAATACTATTAGAAAACCACGCCCTAATTGTATTAAATCTCATGCTTTACCGACTGATGCCAAGCAGGAGGCTAATCGTTATTTAAATATAAAAAATAACGTGACAATAGGTATCATTTATCCTATGCAGGTATCATTTTCCCTCAAATATTGCCCGTAATTATTACTTTCCTTGCTCTATTAAGGTACCCCAATTTCTGAATTTCTATACGTTTTAAGGTCCCCTGAGTCCAAAAAAGTGGTTTTTGGGTATTGGTCTGTATGTGTGTATGAGTGTATGTGCGTCTGTGTACACGATATATCATCTCCCAATTAACGGAATGACTTGAAATTTGGAATTTAAGGTCCTTACACTATAAGGATCCGACACAAACAATTTCGATCAAATGCGATTCAAGATGGCGGCTAAAATGACGAAAATGTTGTCAAAAACAGGGTTTTTCGCCATTTTCTCGAAAATGGCTCCAACGATTTTGATCAAATTCATACCTAAGATAGTCATTGATAAGCTGCCACAAGTCCCATATCTGTAAAAATTTCAGGAGCTCCGCCCCATCTATGCAAAGTTTGATTTTAGATTTCCATTTATCAGGTCTCATATATAATTTAAACAAAAAATGTCTTATTGTTATTGACCTGTCACCAGCTGGCTCAGAACTTTGACTTGTTTACACGAGCGTCAGGTGATCAATTTTCATAACGGCAAGGAAAGTTGTGTGAGTGCGCCACACCAGATTTTTTATAATAGACATTATATTTATTCTAGCAGCAATGTTACTTTCTTATTAATAAACTATAAATATATAGCTACATTTAGAAGGAATTAATTAAAAAGAATAACATAATAAATCTTTCTGAGTAATAAAACGAATGAAATAGCACTTTTCTACAATTTAGTGCTTCCTAACATCCAAGTGCTTGTGAATGAGTGAAAGAATGAAAGACATTTAAAACTCAAACGAAACATAAATTTTATCTATTAAAATTTAGGTATTGAAGCATATATTCTGGCTCAACCCATACATTTATTTTCCTGATAAGTGCTTCAGTAGTCTTTGAATTAATGAATATACCTATGAGCATCCACGTCTATGCTAAAAATTTACAGAAGAAGTCTAATTAAAACTAGGAGAACTTTATGTTGAACTGTGACCGGTTTACTGGTGATGTTGGGGGTTGGAGGTAATTCATCAATGAATTGATGGGGTGGAGCAGAGAGGGGACGACAGTTTATTCTTGACTGTCGGTTGGTTTGTGCAGCTGCATCCTCCATGTGGCTACGTACTGGAGAAAGCCATTACCGCTGCTGCTTGATATATATTCATGGCGACAGGCCGTTTAAATGGAGGCCATTAGAATAAATTTCGGGGAAGAAGTGTTTATCGGAGAATCCCCAACGGGACGCGGATTATTGCAAAATGCTTTAAAAGCTATCATTTACGTTTTTAACGGCAGAGTAAATGGATTCGAACGAAGGATAAAGGACAATGAATTATGTGCGTGGTGGAGGGTTCGAATCTCGCGGTTTTCAGGCTATCAGTTTCTCTCGATCGCGACTTCAGCCGCCACCCAGGTGCTAAACGATTTCCAATAAAGACAAGCAATCGCTTCCGCTTGGACGGAGCAACAGAGCTCATCCTCCACGGAGCAACATCCTGACCCCAAGTAGGGTGCTTACTCACGTGTGATAGGGTGAGAGTGTTATAAGCCTACTCAAGTCTCTTCTACATGCTCATGTAGATAACTGCCTGCCTTCTCTCAACCTACACAGCCGCTTTAAATGGCGTTCCATCATCCCACACCAAAATGCGCCAAAATTCAGTGGATCACTTTTTCAACGAATAGTTAGTAACAGACGATAAAGTTCATAAAAATATGAAGCAGTTGACCTGACAGATCAGACGACCTAGGATCGTTCGAACTGTGGAGACTTAGATCAAGGAGAGCCGACCCCAAATAATGGGAAAAAGGTTAGAATAGATTAGATTTCTTTATTCATGTATGTTACAATATTTACTGGCTTATACACTAATTTACATTAAGTGACGGTAATGCTGATTATTCAACGAATTTTACAAAGTATAAAAAATTAATCAATGAGAATAAAGATTAAATGCAATTAGAATAACGATAAAATAAAAGGCAAGGAGGAAGATAAAGAAGAGTTAGTAACAGACGATGTGAAAGTTCACTTTAAGATGAAGTGGGATGGAAAACTAAACCAGGAATATACATGTGCCTTTATTAATGTGCTTATCAAGATGATGATGTATAGTAGAACAGCTAAACAGACGTTTCCTACGTACAGTATATAACTAACAATGGAGACTATTTTACTTGACTAGATTAATTAGAGGTCAAGTTGATGTCATAGCCTCGCAACGTCTTCTATTAGAGAACCTTTTATTGATTGATTGATTAATACAATTACATCATAAAAATGATAGGGGGGTAAAAAATAAGGTAACCTTGAGCTATTCCTCTCCCAAATTTACAGTAAACATGAATTGAATTCTATTTATTATTATCTTGAGCCTGGTTTCTGGAACACTAATTACATTCAATACACCAATAAACCAAGAGAAATAAAATGGAATAAATAAATAAAAATAAATAAATATTAAATAATAAATATGTATATATTATATATATACATAATATGTATATATTATGTATATATTTATTAATAATAAATATGGAATAATAATAAATGGAGAAGAGAATGGAATAGTCCATTGGATTTGATGTGTAAGTGCCCTAGAAACCGTGCATTAGAATTTGTAGCACATCCTTAATGACTCTTAAAAACTCAAAAATCATTATTAAAATTAATACTATCAATTGATTGTGGTTAAAGAAATCAAATGCCTCTTCGGATTTTATAAATTATATTTGAATATGAAAAACGTAAATTTTATGGATATAAGTATACTTGAGAAACACTGATTTCATGTTTGGAATGAGTAACTACTCGTATTCAAGTGGAAACGATGAGTATACTATATGTTTCAATCATTATACTCAAATTAAGGCTAAAACGTGATAGAAAACATCGTGGATTCAAATGAAAACGATAAGTATAGGCTACTACAGGTTCCAATTATTATACTCCAATTCAGGCTAAAATAATAGAAAAAGTGTTATCAACAATACAGTGTTGGAACAAGTATCTCAATATACATATCTAGAAAGTTAAAAAGATGATTTAGATATTGAGAAGAAAATAGGAAAGTTCCAAATTATATGTGGAAATATCAGCAGGACTTTCGGTAAAAAAGCTAGAACAAACACAATAATGAAATTTTATAAGGTAATGGCCGCTCCAGTCCTCCTCTACGGTAGTGAATCATGGGTGACTACGAAGCCACTTGAAAGTAGAGTGCAGGCAGCCGAGATGAAATTTCTCCGAAGAAACAAGGGATGTGACAGAAGAGATCATTTCAGGAATGAAGATATTAGGAAAGAATTTAATATCTGCCGCATTAATCAAAGAGTTGCGGAGAATCGGCATCATTGGAGGGAGCATGTTCAAAGAATGTCAGCTGAAAGAATACCATTTGAAGTCTATAATTATCAGCCAGTAGGCAAAAGAGATGTTGGCAGACCAAGCAAGCGGTGGCAGTAATATGATTTTTTCATGTTTATTTGAATAATTGGCTAGATGTGAGTCGGAACAGGTTATAGCCTAATCCTTGTTTGTAAAAAGAAGAAGAAGAAGAAGATAATAGAAAACATAACTGATTCGGAGGATTTGAACAGGACTTCCTCTATATACCGGACCTGCGCCCTGAGGACCTGGGTCCTGATTTGAACGCACCGATATAGTTGGGGTTCGAGAGGCAAACAAGAGTAATGCAGAAATCACACGTAGCAAAGTTGACAGCTGATGAGCGAACATGTGAAGTGTCGGTAGAATAGTTACAGTTGGACACAGAATTCGGTTTTAATTGCATTGCATATGCGTCACCAGTGTTGAAGAGTTGGTGGGACCTGGTCCTGCAGTGTGATTCATTGAGAACTGTCAGCATTCCTTATGAATGACATGGATGCTTCCCATACAAGCAAAGCTGCAGCACCACAACAGTGTGGCATGGGCCTGAAAACCACTTGCAACACCTGCTATTACACTCATGCATTGTGTCAGCCTCTCTTTGTGGCCGGCCACTCACAAATAAGGCCGAGAGTAGTGCATTCACCTTGAGTGCCGAGCGTCAGTTTTATTGCAAAAATATTTGGAAAGACTATTGAGTTATTGTAACATTAAGTTCCGCGAAAACCTTAAAACAAAAGACAATTTGGTGTTTTTTCTACTGAAGTGTAGCATTCCAGTGTATTGACACTTTATTTTGTACTCATTGATTTTGTGGAGATTACATTTTACTCCTATACGATAACAAAATTCATTGATAATATAATTAAATTGATATTTTACAAGTTCATACGATAAGCTGAGTTTTCGTTAGTGCGTAAATGCCGACGTCGACCACGACAGGGAGAGAATCTCAGATTGGGTAGATTTCAATTTGTCTACATAACCTAAAATATTATGTTCAATTATGTTTTAATGGGTCAGCTTGAGCTTATACTTTTTCCTACAGTTACGTTGAAAAGTGGCCATTGCTGCACTGATTAGAGGACGCAAAGAATCACTTTTCCGCTCTAGTGCGGGAAAATTTTTTCCTGCACTCCAGATTTGCAACATGGCAACACAAAATAGTTAGTAGGTTATATGGAGCACCAGTGCAGCAAAATCAAAATGAAGTTGGTAACTGTGGTATAGTGTGGTGCACGTTATAGGAATATTGAGGCGGTGGATGACAGCCCCCCCCCCACCATTCAAACACACATACATTATTATTCAATTTGACAATAAATTAAGGTTTTTATTAATAATAAAATTACACAGAATAACATTTGATGCATTTCAGGCAATTTTACCCATAATAACCCACTTTCCATAATCAATGGTAACTGTAGGAAAAACTTAATGTGAAATACGTGCGCAAAGTTCCTCTGCTGCACTCAACAAACCATTCCGCCCTCGCCTACGGCTCGGGCGTAAACGTTTCTTTCGGTGCAGCAAACTGTCACTTTGCGCACTAGTCGCACAAATAACTATTTCATACTTTTAAATAGCAATATGTTGATATTATTACCTACCTACCTAATACCTAATACGCGGGTTTTTACAGCCTTCCCGGCCGTTTCCCGCACTCAACACGCCATCTGCCTCTATCTCTCCATACGTCTTGTTGGATGCCCCTGCCCCATGGCCTCTTCTATGTTTTGCTGCCAAACCGTTCGTGGTCGTCCTCGTTTCCTCCTCTCAGCCGGAATCCACTCATAAAGCTTCCTTGGTATGCGACTGGGGCTCATTCTTCTGAGATGTCCTTACCACTGCAGTTGTTTTTCCTCCACCTCATCCACCACTGATCTGTCCAATTTCATTTTCTCCCTTATAACCTCATTTCTCACCCTATCTCTCAAGGTCAGCTGGCAACATCTTCTCCAGTAATTCATCTCCATAGCCAATAATCTTTTATATTATTAGAAATGTTGAATTATTTAATAATAAAGACAAATAATGAATAGTTATTTGATCAGCTGTTTTAGCACACTTGAAATTTGGACAATATGAATGTCAACAATGCTTTTGTCGTTGTCGACTGCGGAAATTTACGCACAAACGAAAATGCAACTCAAGTGGACTTCATTTTATCGATATATGAATATTATATCCTATTCAAGAAAAAGGAACTTAAGATTGAAATACAATATCATGATTTCTATTTTACACGCATGTATAAATTTATTTTACAAGTAGAAAGAAAAATAAAAATCTCATTACCCTTTTTGGATTATTTCAAAATTACCCTTAGTGATTATTATTAATTATTTAGTAGTGATTAAATAATTCCAAAAGGTTACTGAGATTTTTATTTGTATTTCTATTTCTATAAAAGTAGCCTATACAGAAAAGAGATGAATTTATTTCATTTTTTCTGTTTTACACGCAGGTATAATCTCTTCCTTAGTAATTGGTTAGGTTGCCAGAGGGTAGTTTTGCATATTTAGGAGTTACTTTGTGGTTGATGCACTTATGATTGAAGGAAATATCTGAGGATATTTTACAAATGTTCAGTCTAGTATTCCTGTATGGATGGATGAGCGTTGCTCGGTGGGCGTATTCGATTTTTTCTTTATAAACACCAGTTTTTTTTAATTTTAAGATATTTTTATATCATTTTTTCAATTCTAACTTCTTTCTTCTAGAATCAATATTACAAGATATTAAGAAAAAATTTTGGCTTCTGAAATCAGCTTCCAATTGTGAAAAATTAGGAATATCTACCATTACACAATAACTAGATACGTTTTAAAAAGTTGTATGTTGCCGTTACAGGCGACAAATAGGCATTTCAACTATCGGAAATGATTAGATTCATTAAATCGAAGAAATAGTTGTGCCAGATACAAAAAGTTCAGCTGAAACTGAACCGGATTTTCTATGAAATATCATCGTGATTCAAGATATTTTTGTATATTATTTTAAATATTTTTTAAATTCTAACTTCTTTCTTCTAGAATCAATATTTCAAAATACTGACAAAAATATTGGCTTCTGAAATAAGCTTCCAATTGTGAAAAATTGGTGATATACACCATTACACAATAACGTGAACATTTGAATTACAATAACAAGAAACGTTTTAAAAAGTCGTATGTTGCCGTTGCAGGCAACAAATAAGCATTTCAACTATCGGAAATGATAAGATTCATTAAATCAAAGAAATAATTGTGCCAGATACAAAAAGTTCAGCTGAAAGTGAACCGGGTTTTCTATGAAATATCATCGTGAACCAAAATAATGTGTGGTCTTTTCATTGGCTCAAATAAGGTACATTCTCTATCAAATAATATACATACGAAAAGTAACCTCATAACTTGATCAATTTGAAATTTATTTCTCACAAAAATGTAGAATAATTCGATGAGAAAACTACATCAGTGTGTTACGTTTCGAAGATGAACGAGCGACTGACTCTTAATCGCATCCAGATTTTGTGAGACATGCTGTGAATAATTGAGGCCGGGTTCATTTTGAAAAGAAGAACTGAGAGCTGTCTATTATTCAGGGGATGGCCAGAACATAATGTCGGATGAGCGGAGATTTGCGAGCGGTCGAAACGCCGCGTGCGGGATTAATAATGTAGGGACGCAACGCAGCAGAGAGCATTTCGCCAGTCGTAAGAAAGCGATTACGGATTAGGGGTGACAAGGCGTCGCCTTGTATCGGAAGCCGTCTATATTTTATCGTTACGATATTAATAACACTGCGGCAATGTGCGGTAGACGAGAGAAGGGTAACCATGTTATAATGCAGGTACGAGGTGACAAATGGTTGCCTAGGCTTCTTGTCTCCCCCCCCCCTACCACCTAACCACTCATGGGGTACACGACATTTCCCCCCGCTCTCCCAATATCCTAACTGTGATAAATTATTTGACCAGGCGCCTACCAAGCTTGCTTCACCTTCCCACCCACGACCTTACATCGGTTATATTAGTCTGCAACCCACCCCATTCCACTCCAGACACGATGTCAACAATTTTAAAACGACAACAGAAAGCGTGAATGACTTGGGCTCATTCATGCCTTCACCATATTACAGCAACTGCTTCTCTTCAGCCTGCACAATAGTTGACAATACATCACGCCAAATCATCGAGAAGGAATATTTGCCACCAAAATGTTGTTGCTCATCATCATCATCGTTTTCCAAGTTACAGATCAAAGCATCCACTGGTTGAGATGAACAATATTTCGATGGTTTTTATTTTACGTGATGAAAGTTGATCATTTTATAGAACTTGATCAAATTATAAGAATTGATTCAATGATTTATTTTAGAGAATGATTCTGATTCTATGTATGATTTTTTGTGACAAAATATTATCATTTTCTGGAACTTGGAACAGAATATATCAAATTATAAGAATTGATTCAATGATTTATTTTAGAGAATGATTTTGACTCTATGTATGATTTTTGTCACAAAAGAAAGTAATTTTCTAAAACTAGAAATAGATTACATCGAATTATAAGAATTGATTCAATGATTTATTATTTCCCTTGCCCTATTACCATAGGTAAGAAAAGTATTGCTTTCCGAAAAAAATTAAGGTACCCCAGTTTCTAAATTTCTATACGTTTCAAGGTCCCCTGAGTCCAAAAAAGTGGTTTTTGGGTATTGGTCTGTATGTATGTGTGTGTGTGTGTGTGTGTATGAGTGTATGTGCGTCTGTGTACACGATATCTCATCTCCCAATGAACGGAATGACTTGAAATTCGGAACTTAAGGTCCTTACAATATAAGGATCCGACACGAACAATTTCGATTAAATGCAATCCAAGATGGCGGCTAAAATGGCGAAAATGTTGTCAAAAACAGCGTTTTTCACGATTTTATCAACAACGGCTCCAACGATTTTGATTAAATTTATACCTAAAATAGTAATTGATAAGCTTTATTAACTGCCACAAGTCTCATATCTGTAAAAGTTTCAGGAGCTTTGCCTCATCTATGCAAAGTTTGATTCTAGATTCCCAATTATCAGGCTTCAGATACAATTTAAACAAAAAATGTTGAGTGAAAAAAATTGATCATGAAAATCTCTGCAATTAATGTTCAGTAAAATTTTCAACTAAAATTGAAAATAAGCACGAAATTCGAGAAATGTTATTATTTCAATTGCAAATTGTTGGCAACTGTTGATTCTATTAAATGGTTCACTATGAAGAGATAGCAGACCTCGTATGTCTCCAGCGTTATTGCTCTGTCACCAGCTGGCCAGATTTTTGTTTATAAGCAGACTTAAGATGCGCGTGAACACTAGCGTCAGGTGATCAATTTTCATAACGACAAGGAAAGTTGTGTGCCAGACCAGATTTTTTTAGATAATGATTTTGATTCTATGTAGACCTATGTTTTTTTACAAAGACCTAATAAAATTTGGGGAAAATAATAAAATACCTGTTGCTGTGCAAAAGAAATAAACAAGTGATTCATTTAATAGAAAAGGATAAGATAAAACTTCACTCAAATGTCATGTGATAGATACCTTTAAATGGCAAAGGAAGAAATTATTATTATTAAACGAAAATCCAAATTAAATGCTGTAATTCACCTCGAAGACTTCTACTACTGCAAATATTGTTTACCCTGTTGTCAATATTTGCATAGCAGAAGTCTTCGGGGTGAATTACAGCATTTAATTTGGATTTTCGTTTAATAATAATAATTAATTCATTAGCATTTGAATAATTGCAATATCTCAGTAATTTCCATATGCAAAGGAAGAAGTTAAGAATGCTTTGTGTTTTAAAAGGGAAGTGTATGGCAAGCCACATTCAAGATACTAGAGAGATTTGTGGGACAAATCTTATGAATATTATTCTTTTACTATTCGTGATCAGTTCACTTCGATTAGTATGTTCATTTCAATCACTGGTATTGTATGATTTAGTATTCTCTTTAAGTTAGACTAAGAACTATAGTCCATATTTTTGTGTTTCATACACTAGAAATAACGACACTTCCTTCCTAACTTTCAATTATTGTAGTATACCGTTTCACTTTTATAAAATAAATCACAACAATTTTGTTTCATAATAATCATATGATACGAACTAACATTTATCATTTCAGTACACAATTCTGGAATGGTTATACCTAGTTCCACACATCCTAGTGAATTTTATAATTATTACAAGTTTACAACATTTCCGCCACATTAATTGTAATCTCCTACATTTCAGGATACCGACATAAAAGAGTCTACGAACCAGGATAACCAACTTTATTACGACAAAGTGTATTACCTGTTTGGTGGAGGGGGTGGGAGAGGAGTGCCGTAAGACGTGTAATGGGCTCGTTAGAAAACTCTTTCTGCACTCATCTCATTCGCTCTAATGATTTAATGCTCGCGTCGGAAAATAAAACTCAAACAGCAGCAGACACGATGTCATCTTAATCTGGAGGGATAGAGAGGGTCGTTGCGCTGCGTTGCCAACGGGCGTTCCGAGTAAAAAGAAAATATCGTTCTATCTGAGTTGTAACAGGGTTGGTCGACTATATAGCCGTGTTGTTAAAACAAAGCAAGAGGCTTCGGTTCATCGCGTCGTTCAAGATTAGACGGTGGTGCCGCTTCCACAAAAGAACAGTTGAATAGAGATTAATATCGAGTTAATAGCCAACATATCACCTTGCAACAGCTTCGGCCCGCTCAACAGCTGACACATTATCTCACTTTACTGGTCCTAAAACAAGCATTCTTACTTAACCTGCGGAAAGTTTTTGCCGCACTTTTAAGCCTACGACCTTTTTCCACTCCCATTTAATACGCTAATCAACACTTATTTTATCTTAGTTTCGCTCAACAATGTGCACGGAGTCCCATGTGTATAATTTTGCGCGTTTATCACCCACACAATGGGTTGTTTAAGGAATGGCTGTTTTCAGAAGGAATCGATAAAATAACCGCAAACTAGTTTCTGGTTACTGCCTCAATTATTAAGTATATTATCACAATAAACAACATGGCAATCAATGAAAAAAGAACCTCAAACTAGTCCTGGTTCTCTTTTTACCAAATTCCCATTTTTTTCTCGTTTGCCTTAAAGCTGAATTAACCCCTGATTGCTGTAGGATAGAATTCTCAATGAAATGTTTTCATCAAAATCAACCCAAACTTTAACTTGAAGAATATATATTATGAAATGTAAACAACATAGCAGTGAATGAAAATCATATAAAAAATATTGAATTTATATTTGCTTAATTTTAATTTACCTATTATATTTTTCAATTACCTACCGTATACAATTAATTATTTTCTCCATATTGTTAGATGTGATACATAATTATCATAAAATGAATATTGTTTGAGATATCGGGAAAATTGGTCTACTCATTTATTCAGAATGCCATCCAATAGGCTCCCAATATAATAAGCATGGGAGTACAAACCCGAAGGAAAGCGAGGCATAGGAAGACCACAAAAGAAATGGATTCCGGTACAGGCCAATAGAGCCTAATCCTTGTAAGAAGAAGATGATGATGATGATAATGATGATATTGTTTGCTTTATGCGACTCCTCCCCGCACACGGACCTGTCATCCAAGCGGGGAGCCTATTCATATATATTTATTATATTATGTAAATTTTATTGTATTTTAAATGAATAAATAAATTAGATTTGGTTACTGCCTCAATTATAAATTATATTATCACAACAACTATCAATAGACAACAAGACTGTTTGACAACAACAACAAGCTACCAATTTGACAATGCTTGATTTGAGTTCAAATCTTACAAGCATCATTTGAAAAACATGTTTTCTGTAAGGTATTTGAATAATCTAGATTCAAAGGAGCACCCTGCATCTATTTCTAACACGCCTTTGAGGAACAGATAATTTCTAAGATATATTTGTGTCTCATACACGATCATTTCTGGAATATATATTAAAATATTGAAGAAATAATTTGTCATAACATCCTATGACACATCCTACAGTATTGAAATTCAAAAACATCAAGCATCATTTGAAAAACATGTTTCCTGTAAGGTATTTGAGTTATCTAGATGCAAATGAGCACCCTGCATCTATTTCTAACAAGCCTTTAAGGAACAGATAATCTTTAAGATATATTTGTTTCTCATACACGATCATTTCTGGAATATCTATTAAAATATTGAAGAAATAATATGTCATAACATCCTACAGTATTGAAATTCAATGTAGAAGAATGGGGAAATCAACCCTTGAACCATAAGACCGCTCTAAAAAGGAAACTGTTTGTTTCTCATACACGCTCATTTCTGGAATATCTATTAAAATATTGAAGAAATAATTTGTCATAACATCCTACAGTATTGAAATTCAATGTAGAAGAATGGGGAAATCAACCCTTGAACCATAAGACCGCTCTAAAAGGGAAACTGGATTACAGGTTAAGCAACTTGAAAAGGAAAACTGGATTACCAACATTCATCAAGAGCTTTCATATCCTCATCATTTATCAGAATGAAATTTCCCCAGAATTTTCCTTCGACGAAAAATATGAAACATTTTTAATGTCATCAACGTAATCAACTGGCTTTTGGCACAAAAATGATTATTAGAGTATTTGAACAAGGTGCATTATCCTATTGGGAGAGCTGTGAAAGTAAAAACGTGTAGCTGATGAGTATTGACTGGCTGCAGAGCAGAGCAGAGCCAGCAGCAGCAACAGTCAATGCAAATTATGTTGATTTCGGCCGAAGCTCGAATCACAGCTGCATTGGGATGACGGCCAGCTGGCAAATGAAGGCAATAAATTGTGTAAAGGTGCTAATTGCGCTAATCAAATACTAATGGCCGCCGGCCTGTCGATATTTTGCCCGTCCTCGCGCTATTCTATAATCCGGCGTTCGACACGTTATTGCATTTGCTGTGTTTTTGATAATGACGCGTCCTCGGCTTTGTCATGTCACAAATTCAAGCAAAATCCAAATCCACAATCCTCTGACAGACCCCCTCATACACCAGCACTCAGCATCCCTGTATTCAATAACTCGACATTGAAAATATTAGTATTAATCTACAAATAGAACTAGATTACGCTAATCTGATTGAAAAGGCTTTCAGTATTTATCATTATGAACTCATCCGCTTTTTAGTCGTTGCGACGGTAATACATGTTTCAGGTTCATACACCACGTAGCAGCTGAGCCAATTCATCAACTAGATAATTTATGGAGAATATTGTATTACTGTAAACCGAAACTAGTGTGTACTATTTGAAAACATGAGTATAATTGATGTTCAAGCTCAAATTTCAAGATAATTGCAGCAACACATCAACGTACTCATGTTATACCAGCCACTGCTACATCACTAATATTTTCCACTGTTATATTTGTCCTTCTACAATTTCCTTCTTTTTAAATAAAAAACTAGTAGTTCTGTGAACAGTACTCAGTAAGTTACATTGACCTGTTGCTATGTTTTCTCAAAAATTAATAAATAATTCATCAATTTAAAATGTCTAGAAAAAATCCTAAATAAACATAGAGCTTTCTGTCCTATCATACCGTGACGTGTCGTCCCGGAATGTGAGTGTGAGCGCTGTTATCAGGTCTGGCTGCCGTCGATACGAAAATCCAATCAACCCATCAGAGAACATTCTGTGTTGTCGTGTTGGCGAAAAATCGGTGTGTTGAAATTGACTAAATAAACTACCATAATGCTGATTTCCTACAAACTTCATTTCTCACTTTTCATGATTTTAGAAATCAATTTCTTTTCAATAATATTTTGTTGCAATTTTAATCATCATATTAAAATTGAAAAACGTAAAAAAATAATGTTTTCTATCAATAACGTACTCCAAACTAGAATCATGGCCTCAGCTTATGGAAAGATACATTTTCAAGATGTTTGATGTTTTTGAACGGGTAGTATTATAGTCCACTAGACAGCTGATTTATGATGAATATTCTATAGTCTGATTTTTTCGGTAATATTGGCGTATGAAGGAGACTCCTTTTTCCTTTATATTATCCTTGAAATGCAAAATTTCTAAAAATCTCGTATATACGTCGACGCGCAATTTAAAAAGGAACATACCTGTCAAATTTCATGAAAATCTATTACCGCGTTTCGCCGTGAATGCGCAACATATAAACATTCAAACATAAAGAGAAATGCCAAACCGTCGACTTGAATCTTAGACCTTACTTCGCTCAGTCAATAAATTATGATACTCAGCGTCTAATGGTTTACTAATGGTTTCGATAATTTGTTTTGAGCACATGAAAACTTTCCAAGACTTGTGAGAAATTCCTATTCGCATTCAGCCTTCAAATTACCTTGTAATGCTTAGTATTTGTAGTATGGATTCCAGCCTATACTTGTGACCATACAGTAAACTGGACCGCTATCTATTATTGTAGATTCGTGTATGAACCAGAATGTATTGTAACTTACTTGAATAAATTTGAATTTGAAAAAAATTGAATTTGAATCTACATTCGCCCATCCAGAGTAGATGCCCGAATTCAATTCAGAAGGTAGGTAGTTTCTCTACAATCTCGTCAGGATAGTTTGCTGTAGGAATTCCCAGTTGTTTTGACCCTCTTCCTAAGCCTTTGATAACAGGACTACTCAATAAAAAGGGATAAGATGGAATCATGTTTTTAGAACAGAATTTGAATAACAAAGAATTTGGAGAATTGTACATTTGATTGAGGAATGGATAAATCTACCCAGTTCCTCGGAGTTTTTTTGCAATCTAATCTTAAATGGAATACCCATATAGGAAATATATATAATAGAGTACTAAGAGGGCTTTTTATGTTGAGAAGGTTGGCTGGAAGTGTGACAATAGAGGTCTTGAAAACAGTTTACTTTGCGATTATCCACAGTCACCTAGCTATGGTATAATTTTGTGGGGAAATAGTCCTTTGGCTGGTAAACTTTTCCTGCTACAGAAGAGAGCCATTAGAATATTAAACAATGAAGAGCCACGTAGTCATTGTAGACCATTGTTTATTGAGAATAAAATTCAGAATTTTCCTTCGACGAAAAATATGAAACATTTTCAATGTCATCAACGTAATCAACTGGCTTTTGGCACAAAAATGATTATTAGAGTATTTGAACAGTGTGCATTATCCTATTGGGAGAGCTGTGAAAGTAAAAACGTGTAGCTGATGAGTATTGACTGGCTGCAGAGCAGAGCAGAGCCAGCAGCAACAGTCAATGCAAATTATGTTGATTTCGGCCGAAGCTCGAATCACAGCTGCATTGGGATGACGGCCAGCTGGCAAATGAAGGCAATAAATTGTGTAAAGGTGCTAATTGCGCTAATCAAATACTAATGGCCGCCGGCCTGTCGATATTTTGCCCGTCCTCGCGCTATTCTATAATCCGGCGTTCGACACGTTATTGCATTTGCTGTGTTTTTGATAATGACGCGTCCCCGGCTTTGTCATGTCACAAATTCAAGCAAAATCCAAATCCACAATCCTCTGACAGACCCCTCCATACACCAGCACTCAGCATCCCTGTATTCAATAACTCGACATTGAAAATATTAGTATTAATCTACAAATAGAACTAGATTACGCTAATCTGATTGAAAATGCTTTCAGTATTCATCATTATGAACTCATCCGCTTTTTAGTCGTTGCGACGGTAATACATGTTTCAGGTTCATACACCACGTAGCAGCTGAGCCAATTCATCAACTAGATAATTTATGAACAATATTGTATTACTGTAAACTGAAACTAGTGTGTACTATTTGAAAACATGAGTATAATTAATGTTCAAGCTCAAATTTCAAGATAATTGCAGCAACACATCAACGTACTCATGTTATACCAGCCACTGTTACATCACTAATATTTTCCACTGTTATATTTGTCCTTTTCCTATTTCCTTCATTCTAAATCCTATTATATTAAGCGAGCAATTTCTGTATTTATATATCTGGTTCTTTTTATATCTGGTTATTTAGGTTTAACGGATCTCGAAAACGGCTGTAACGATTTTCAAGAAATTTGGAACATAGTAGGTTTATGATATAAAGATTTGATTGCTCTAGGTCTCATCCTTGGGAAAACTCGCTAAACGACATTAAAAGGATAATTCATCCTTGGCTGAAACAGCTGGGGATAGTAAGAAAGTATGTGAAAAATAAAAATATCGCATTCCCAAAATTCATAAGATGACGTATAGCCAGCTGTGAAATTTAATATAAACACGATAATTTTAGAGAATAAATTGTGTCTCTGTTTTGTCATCATAGACAATAAAATCGATTTGATCAACATAATCTGATTTGTTGACATGACATGATAATCCTCCTAAACTATAGTATATCATAATTTTCAAAGTTGATAATTATTTGACAATTTTAAGTGATTAGTGAGTGTTATTTTGTTATTAAATTTGGTTTGTATATAATCTAAATTATAATATTTTGTTTTCAAATGTTTGAACAGAAAATCGAACCTGAATTCAAGTGTATGGATCATAACATACTTTCTGGACTATTTATAGTGTATAAATCAAAATTCGGGAAAGAAACAGTATTGGGCTGTGCCTGTTAGTACTTCCCCAATCATTTCAAAGAATTGTGTTCGGTTTATCAAAAGTCAATAAATAAAAAACGAGCGAAGCTCGGTGCCCCGATATTAAATTATGATACTGAGCGTCACTTTACACTTGTTTTCGATAATTGTTTTTGAGTACATGAAAAAATCGAAACTTGTGAGAAATTTCTATTCGCATTCAATGAGTTTGGTGTGATGGACGCAAGACAACTCTACTCCCTAGAAATTATTTGCAGACTACACAAAAACACAGAAAGCTTTCAAAACTGAAACCATTGTCACAACACAAGAAATAGAAGCCTTCTTATCACAAACGTGGCTAGGAAGGCAACATACCAACGACACTTCAACCACCTAGCACCAAAACTACACAATTTACTTCCTGTACACATCAAGATAATAGAAAACTCAAGAAAATTCAAATGCGCCGTTAAAAACTGGATCATAACAACTGGAAGACATAATATAGAAAAAATAATTTCGAACAATATGTGAGCTCATTTACCCAATGTATTTGCACCCCCACTCTAAATTTCATGTATTACTACTACACCTGCTCTAGAACATTGGTTTCCCATAGTTGAGTAGGTTAATTTCCGAAAAAATGCAATTTATTCATATTTGTAGTAAATTTTATTTTTGAATATTGTGTACATTTTATTGATTGAATTGCTTATTAATATACGAAATTGGAAATAAAATTTATTATTATTATTAAGCCCAAGGTAGTTTGGGAATCTAAAGGTGCGTACAAATTTACGCGCTGAGAACATGAGCAATTCACTTTTAATCAGCTGATGCCAAGCTTTTTATATCTGTATCTTACCGTTTCTGTAAAAATACAGATATAATCAGCTGATTAAAAGTGAATTGCTCATGTTCGCGGCGCGTATATATGTACGCACCTTAATGGGAACCTAATTCACTGATTCTTCAAGTAGTGAATGGTTGAAAACGTTATCTGTTTTTCAGTAGTATCTGCCTAGAATTAAACTAAAAACCGTTTATAACTATGATAATATCCACTCAACCAAGTCCAGAAGCGTCCAAGAATAGTCCTAAGAGTGGGGAGATAGATAGATGATTTGCCTTTATTTTTACACGTTTCAACGTCACAAGTGTGGTGGGCGAAGTCGAATAGAATAGCGTGTCAGAGGCTTTCCAAATAAACATTGTAAATTTCGAGAATAATAATCATGTAAAGAAGATGCCCACATGAAACAATGTATCTAACAATTCGAATAAGGAGAAATGATTTATCTTGAGAGTAAGCATCACACGTTCTGTATCTAACATGACACTTCACAAAACCTGGTTTCATAGGCGCTCGAGCCAGTTTGTTGCAAATGTTGTGCACAGCAAGCAATCTCCTTGCTTTCGCCTATCTCAATAATTATTAGAGAAGAACAATTGCTGGCTGCAAGTGAATCCCAGTTCAGTCATTAAGGAAGCGCGTTACCCGAAACTCGCTCTATAAAGGGCGCCGCACCTGCGTTACTGTCGCTTTTATTTCCCGAAATGCAAATAAGTTGGTTACTGTAGCGACTACTGTTACCATTTACTGTTGCGACTATTATTTCGGTTATTGATGTAATTGCTGGATGATGTTAATTGCGAGTGCTTTAATTGTGCTCGCTTGTGGCCTGCTCTGCAACTCGCTTCTCATTTCTTTATTCTCGTTTTGGGATGATCTTCAATTGCAGAATTCATGCAGTTTTATTGAGAAATATATAGTAATATAATGTTGAATAAAACGAGTTGATATTGACTAAAATGTGAGTGTTTTTGTGTTTTTTCTGGCTTCAAATTTATCAAGTTTTTAAATATTTTTCAATTTATTAATGCAGTGTAATAATCATTTATTTCATCTTTCTGATCAACCCAGATACAAAATGTTTAGTATCCTATTATATTAAGCAAGCAATTTCTGTATTTATATATCTGGTTATTTTTATATCTGGTTATTTTTAAATCTGGTTATTTTTATAACTGGCTATTTTTATATCTGGTTATTTTTATATCTGGTTATTTTTATATCTGGTTATTTATGTTTAACGGATCTCGAAAACGGCTCTAACGATTTTCACGAAATTTGGAACATAGTAGGTTTATGATATAAAGATTCGATTGCACTAGGTCTCATCCTTGGGAAAACTCGCTGAACGACATTAAAAGGATAATTCATCCTTGGCTGAAACAGCTGTGGATAGTAAAAAAGTGAGTATGTGAAAAATCAAAATATCGCATTCCCGAAATTCATAAGATGACGTATAGCCAGCTGTGAAATATAAACACGATCATTTTTAGAGAATTGTCTTCTGTTTATCAATAAATAAAAATAACGAGCGAAGCTCGGTGCCCCGATATTAATGTATATTTGGGCTGTAAATTTTGTCATCTTTATAAAAGTGTTTTCGTAACCTCATTTTGACTATTTTTATCAAAATTAGGGAGAGAAACAGTTTTGGGTTTATCCTGTTGATTCTCTCCCAATCATTAATTTGATATTGTGATTGTGGAATGTAATACATAAATAGATAAAATAAATAAATAAACCACTACATCATCAACAATCTTTATTGGCAATATCAAGACGTTTTATTTATTTTGGATATCTACTTTATTACCTTCACAACAACACAGAAATTTAATTTGATGTTATTTGATGTTGAATGGTGTAATAGAATGCATATATTGACCCCGGTCTATCAACTGTGATGGAGACAAAACTGAACTGAAGATTGTTGAGATTTTGGATGGAGATTGCAACTTTTTTATAAAGTAGTACCTGCATTTATATGTATACGAAACACAACTCGTCATCGTAAGTGAAATTCGTGTGATTCGTTACTTTCAACTTTGATTACAATGGAGAAATACATATAAAGGTGCGTACAGATATACGCGCCGCGAACATGAGCAATTCACTTTTAATCAGCTGACTATATCTGTATTTTTACAGAAACGGTAAGATACAGATATAAAAAGCTTGGCATCAGCTGATTAAAAGTGAATTGCTCATGTTCGCGGCGCGTAAATCTGTACGCACCTTATGATTTCCGTCATAGGAAACCACAGTCACAGTCACAAGTGACTCAATTCATACACTGTACAAACTGAACTGCAGTAATCATAGAAATATAAAGTAAACGTGAAAATGTTCTGGAGCTCATCAAGAGAAAAACCATAATTGCCTCAAGTTCAAAGTGAGGCAATGTGCGGTTTTCGCCATTCATTTTCTCTTGGAACTCTGCATCGAAATCATGCAATATCACATAGCCACTATATAATGGACTATGTATAAGTCCATAATAATAATAACATAGCCACTTTCTCATTTCAAAAAATGAATTTGGATTTATAAGAGGTACAAAAATATGTTGAAGCGACAGAGCAATTTTTCATTTCAATTAGGAAATATACTCTGAATAATTAAAACTAGCTGGTTTCAAAGATTACAATACAACAGTTCATGAGCGAGTTCTCCAACCCAGGGGGCCACTCATGAAATATCAATTATAAAGAAAAAAGAATTAGTTGATCCAGAATAAATTGAAAGTTTTTATCTAAATGCCTAGGTTTGCTCATTTTTCACATTTTTTCAATCAAAGATTTCTCACATTTTTCGAGTTTACGAGTACTTTAAAATGACTGTGATAATAGTTTCTATGATTTTAGTTTGTCCACGATTTATTGTAAAAGTAGGTATAGATTAAAATTAGAATAGGCTGTATAGACTGTGATAGAATTGAAGTTTGGTAATTGTTTATTGATATTTCTGTATTATTATTTTTTTTGTGAAAAACCGAATAGCTTTGAAGCCTGCTCCTGCACTGCATGTTGTGTATTATCTTTATTTATGTATTTTTATTGTAATTCTGTTAGAAATTTTATTGTATTGACATGGCCTAGTGTACTGTAGGTATTTTCTGGCTGTAATAGAATCATTGAATCATTTTTAACTCTAGAATTAGTTGATCCAGAATAAATTGACAATTTCTTCTAAATTCGTGGTTTTGCTCAATCCTGATTCATCTAGAAAGATTTCTCATATTTTTTTGAGTTTACGAGAGCTTTTTAATTCTAGAGGTAATACCAAATCTAAAATTCATCACTGAAACACATCTATTCCACCTCTCTATAAAATAGTCGGGGGAAAATAATCGACAGTTGACCTAGATTCATGATTAGTACGTGGAATGGAAACAAAGAATCATGAAATTAGAATGAGGTATGTAACAGGGGTTCCCCATCAACAATCACTCAGACCAGATCTGCTCTGGACATTTAATCTGGCCGATTGCGGCGGTGGTGGTTAGACAGTTGGACGTTGGCCAATAAATCAAACCTGATTGAAATCGAAACGAGACCACACAATAAAAAATAGCAAACACTGCTCACACGGCTCGAGACATACATTTGACGAGGGTGTGGCAAGGTGACGCGAGAGTGTGCTTTCATCAAGACTATGGTGAGATTCTCTTTAATCTGTCAGCATTCCCTTTAAATCCTATTATACTAGTAGTTCTGTGAACAGTAGACCTCGCGCAGTTATAACGACGTCCCAAACCATAAGCACATCCACACTGATACACTAACTATTTATTTGATCAGATCATGCTTACATAAGATTTAATTATCATATAACGCTTTCCGGAATTTAGCGCGAGAAAACCAGAAGAGATCTAGGCGCCCAGACAAGCTGTTATAAGTTCTTTGCATCCTATTTAATAGTGCATAAAAATTGCATTCAATGAGGCATGCAATTTATAGTCTACACAGCTGCTAATTTTCTACCAAGTTACATAATATTGAATTATTGAGATAACATTTACATATTGAGATATTGAATTGCATGCGTCATGGCATGTAATTTATAGTCAACTCGACAGCTGATTTATGATGAATAATTCTATAGTCTGATTTTCACTCTAATATTGACGTATGAAGGAGGCTCCTTTTTCGTTTTATATTATCCTTGAAATGCAAAATTTCCAAAAACCTTGTATATACGTCGACGCGCAATTAAAAAAGAAATATACCTGTCAAATTTCATGAAAATCTATTACCGCGTTTCGCCGTAAATGCGCAACATATAAACATTCAAACATTTAAACATCTGAACATTTAAACATTAAGAGAAATGCCAAACCGTCGACTTGAATCTTAGACCTCACATCGCTCGGTCAATTAAGCGACCAATTTCTGAATATCTGTTTGTATTTTTATATCTGGTTATTCATGTTCAACGGATCTCGAAAACGGCTCTAACGATTTTCACGAAATTTGGAACATAGTGAGTTCATGATATAAAGATTCGATTGCACTAGGTCTCATCCTTGGGAAAACTCGCTGAAGGACATGAAAAGGATAACAATTATTCATCCTTGGAAAAACAAATGATAATTTCGTCGTCTGTCGAAACAGAAGATGTGTATGTGGGAGAGAGACAGTATTATTTCCAGCTGTGTAATCAATCAGCGGGAAATATCATCTAGCTGGACAATTTAATCGACTTGATCAAAATAATCTGATTTGTTGACATGACATGATAATCATTCTAAACTAGAGTATATCATAATTTTCAAAGTTGATCGTTATTTGACAATTTTAATTGATTACTGAGTGTTATTTTGTTTTGGTTTGTAAATAATCTAAATTAGAACTTTTTTGTTTAAAATGTTTGAACTGAAAATTGAACCTGAATTCAAGTGTATGGAACATAACCTACTTTCTGGACTATTTATAGTGTATAAATCAAAATTCGGGGAAGAAACAGTTTTGGGCTGTGCCTGTTAGTCCTTCCCCAATCATTTTAAAGAATTGTGTTCGGTTTATCAATAGTCAATAAATAAATAACGAGGGAAGCTCGGTGCCCCGATATTGATTTGATTATATTCAACATAATAAATAAATGAATAGATTCTGATAATATTCAAAGTTCAAGTTTTCATGGAAGTTTAGATACACACTGATTGTTTCAGATTGCACCCTAGGCATCAGGTACACCGTTGCACACTATTTATGGATAATGTGAATGGGTTAAGGAGAAGTTAGTTGAAGATAGTAAGTTAAAAGTTGGTTTTGTTGATATTCTATTAGAAGTCAGCCTGTACAATATTGGGGTGACATTCTCTTTAACAAGATTTCGGTTGATCAAGAACCACCCCAGGTAGGCAACTTCAGTACATCAAGTGTTCAGTACGTCAAGTTCCTGTTTCTTTCAGAAAAGGATACAGTATCATATATTTAATTATCGAATGTTGTTAAATAATTCTGAATAATACCTGCAACATCTAACATTTTGCAAAATTCTCCCTAGCCCATTCTCATTAATACCTAACTATTTATAGTCAACCGCACGCGAATAGACCGATGGAAATTGGAACGGATGTTCACCTTCACAATTTAACGCACTCATAAGCGTTGCCAATTCGTCAGGTGTATTATGAATACATTATTAATTCTCATCTACTCTAGAACATGGTTCGCTATTGTGGAGTAGGACAATTTCCACACAGAAGACACATTATAAGAAATTTCTGAAACTGACTATTGCATGTAATTGTAAACTATCTAATATTTTCTGTAATTGATGAAGTATTTTTAGTTTTTTTTTGGGAAATGAACATTTATTTTTTTATTTGATTGTGGACAACGTTGATCAACTCTTACTTGACGACTTTGCACTCATCTGTTCCAATTTTCATCCAAAATTCCTATTAGTGTGGAACAGAACAGTGTAGCTGACTGTGTATCGAAAACTTGATGCCATGAAAACTTGACGTAATGAATAGCTCAACTTCCCATTTCTTTCAGCATCTCCTTCAATATCTCAAGTATCCATGGTCAAAATAGTAGTCTACTTGAAGAACTGAAAACTAGACGAACTGATATACTCCCCAACAGTCGCATGTTGGTCCGTATCCGTTTCCGCTCATTAATTTGAGCGCTGCTCCCAATACTAGCTCATCCTGTACAGAATTTTCCGCCCAAGCGAGGCGGGCACCTAGGCCAGTATGGAAATCGTGTAACGATTTTTCCTTCCGACGTCTGGCCGGGGCGAAAAAAAGAATTATCATTCGTTCTTTCTTCCGGAAATTTCTTCGGAAAAAGTAACAGGAAGGAAGAGCAGATAGACGAATGGAGTCGACGGCCGAAATAAAGTTGGCCGAACGCAGCGCGGCCCGGTTTTTATATGCAAAGCACAAAACAGTCATATTCTTCCCAACTAACCCCTCCCTCCCCCTCGCCCACAACATCACCAATTTCGCCATATTTTACAGTTCGCGGCTGTTGGCACCAGTCTTATTATTCTGCTTTGCTCTTCTTATTTTCTAGCCCACTGCCTCAAAATATCGCCCAAACTTCGACTACCCACACTATCCGCACTTTCAACCTCGGAACGAAAGCATTTCAAATACCGTTCGAGTTTAATGTCGAGAAATTGTAATTCACCAAAGTTTTCTTCAGTGAGGCGGAATGTTTTGCTTTCTGTGGACGTTACTTTCAATATTGAAAGTGAATTTTCCAAGCAGTTCAGTTCAGAAAAATGTAGATTTCGAAAAATTGAAAATTTGTTGATGAATTGAAACATAATGGAATTTTCATTTTCTATTATCATATAATTTTCAGAACAATAAATGAAAAAATTGTATTGTTGCAAATGTTTCGTTCATTGCATGTGACGCTTTGAGACTGAATAGAGAATTATTGAAGTTTATAATAATTTTATTTAACAAGGGTGATCAGTACAGAACGATTTCCAATATTAATAAAAAAAGTCAAATCAAATCAGGTTTCATCCAATTACATCACTTACATAACAAATTCTGTTACACAAATGATATTACAGATCATTGAATAAAATACTGTTTTCTCAAGAAAATTATTGTCTGCAAACTGGAGTGAAATACAAGCCACAATGAATTTGAATTTATTACTCATTGCATGTACAACAATAAAATTGTCAATCGTCACAAAACAAAGAACAAAAAAATGATATAAATATATAAGCCACAATGACCACAAATATATCATGATAATAATGCAGCCTCTCCTTTCTCGATTTTACATTTGAATTTTCCATAACATTTTCATTACATATAGTCTGCTCACTGGTGGAAGATGAACAAAGAACAACTTCTCGGGATTTCTGCTCAAACTACTGTTTGCAAGGCCAATTCTTTTTGATGCAATTGCGGAAAGTGGACTCGCTCACAGTTTTGCACATTTTTTTCTCTCTTTTTCTACTTTCTTCTCAATACTTCCTTTTTCTTCTCCTCTTCATTCTTCATTCCTTACTTTTATACCTCTACCTGCCTATTACATGGGAAACCATAGTTGGCTAGGTATTTTTCCTCCTTTCTTTCTTTTCAGCATACCCCACCATGAAGCCTGTTTTTGTATTTTATTTGAAATTCATTTTTTATTGTGATTTTTTTGTGTTTTGATTTATTTTATGTATAATTATTGTAGTGTGTTGATTTGAATAAAATGGATTGATTGATTGTCTTGTTTGGATCTATTATTAATTAGTGAGTATTCGAGTCCACTTGAGAATAACAATCCCAAGAGAACAGTTGAATATCATTAGCGGTAGTAATTCTGTGCATTAACCCCTATTCAGAAGTGCCTCCCAAATGTTTCAGGCACATTTATTTCTCTAATTTATTGTCTTCCAGTCAAGACGTTAATTGCAAGCTGAATTATTCCGCTATTTTTCCTCTCTCTCTCTCTCTCTCTCTCACTCGTATTGCCTCCATTTCGAGCTGTATATTTCCACGCTTCACTTGAAAAAGAGCAAGGACCTGAAAAAAGTGGAAATTCCTGTACAGTTTAGTAACAAGTTGCCTCTAACTCTGCTGTCATCCATTATTTTTCCAAGTTGAATTTTCTAGTTCCTAATTGAAAATGACTTTCAGTCGTCCTTGAAAGTTCAGCATTGAGCTGCAACATTATTTATTTATCTTCTGCAACAATTGGATCGGCGTTTCGATCATGTTCCATTTCCGCTTCCATGACTATTCCTTACTGACAGTTAGAATTCGAAACGAGCAACGGAACTGACAACTGAGTTGGATTCAGTGGTTGTAGTTAATTTAAAGCATTAGAGCTTGTTGTATTTTAATTATTAGATATGTCAGTGAGCACAAATTCGACAGTGACATTCGAAATTGGAATATATGACTGTAATCGATATTTTATGCATGCTTTACAAAATACTAGAGTGAGCTGAATCTCAATATCATATCAATGACTTCACATTCAATTCGTACTTGATTTGAATTTAAAAGAAATTGCTTATTAATAATGCTGTCAAAAAATGTTATTATTTCAATTGCAAACTGTTGGCAACTGTTGATTCTATTAAATCATTCACTATGAACAGATAGCAGACCTTGTCTGTCTGCAGCGTTATTGCCCTGTCACCAGCTGTATCAAATCTTTGAATAGTAGACTTGAGATGCGCGGGAACACTAGCGTCAGGTGATCAATTTTCATAACTGCAAGGAAAGTTGTGTGAGTGCGCCACACCAGATTTTTTGATTTTGTATTGAAATTTTTCAAGTAAGTGCAATATTTCTAAAGTTTTTAATTTATTGTGATACATTCTGTGATTCATTTAGAGTATAACATCAACCTTCAAAATTCAAAATTTTAAATCATCATTCCTGGACCGAAAATCAAGTAACGAAGCAGTGTGTGATTACATAACCTTATCTTTTGGACAACATGAACATTTTATCAAAATTTTTGGAGAGAAATAGTACAGGCTCAGCCTAGTTCTTCCTCCAATGTCATAATTGTATTGTGATTATAGTATTTTATACAATCAATGAACAAATAAAATAAATAAATATTAGGGAAGTTCTTGTCATAGTTATGAGAAAATTCAAGAAGTAAATGCATATTTATTTTGAAATAAAATACAGTAGTAAATAAAATAAAATAGTATACCTAATTCTATCCATACTTTATTATATACTAGCAGGTAACCAGTGCTCTGCAAGGATGTAATTAAAGTCTTGACGTAATGAAATCTTGAAAATTTAAAATAGGCCATAACCATCCTCAGTAAATAGAGAATCTTTATATAAAATTTCAAGTTAATCAGTCCAGTAGCTCAGACGTCATGATGCGTCATTCGTGAATTTCCTATCCCGTGCGTGTATAAGCCAGTTCTTTCCTTCATTATAATATAGGTCACTTATTCAGTAAAGAGAATCTTATTCCACCTTCAACCTTCACAAAGATGCATTATTTATCACGGGCCACTCCCGTGTTTCGGATGGACACTAAGCCGTCGGTCCCGGCTGCCTAAAAAGCAGTCGTTAGGTCATGTCAGAGGCCCTGAAATTGATCAGTTGCGACCTGAAAACTCTGACACCAGACTAGAGCCAGCCAGGTCACTCGATATTATTATTATCAGTGTCTGAAAATATTTTATTTCTTTGTGATACTGTAGTTATTATTTGTTATTTTGAACAATGAAGACGTGGAATGAGGGAATACCTAATTAATAATGAAGATTTACTCTTAATTCTTATCTTGCTATTTTCTGTTCAGCTAGTTAACTGTTCAATAGCTGAAAGGATGAAGTGTTGTTAATGTCAACTTAAAATCATCTACAACCCAACTTAAAAATACATCTACAACTGTTATTTATGAAAACTCAGGAACTCAGCTTAATCAATTGAAATTACACAAACTAACTATTGATAACACTTGACTTATGTGAAAAAGCTGTTCACAGATTGAATTTGCGACAATTTTATTCTTTATCGATTCATACAGAAGTACATCATCAAAAATGATAGGGAGAGAAAAATAAGGTAACCTTGTGCTATTCCTCTCCCAAATTCCTCTCCTAGAACGATCACATGACAACCATCCCTCACCCATCCCACCAATACAAACCTATAAACCTGTTATAAAATGAATTGTTTATATATATTATATAAACTCATGTTATTTTAATAATCCACTGCATACTGCCGTATATTACTGAAAGTTGATTACCCTGATCTACTTTCAGCCTACTCCATTTTATTTATCAATGATTTGATCTTATCTACCTATATAATTATTTTACGTTATTAATTTTCTGTTTTTTCTCTTAAATATTCATATTAATTAAAACTTTTACAATTAATGGAATTAACGTTTTGGTAGAGAGTTAGTGGGAAGGATATTTTCAATATTCTTTCCGATGAATGGACATTGATATGTCCAAAGCTCCGCCAATTTATGAAGATGCATAACAATATAATTATCTATAGTTATTATATTAGAAATTGCTTTTTCATATCATATTATACAGTTCAATAATAATTTTCTTACTCTATATTATGTAAATTCATCTATAATTTTGCTGTATTGTAAGCTATTGTATATAAGTGTATAAGCCAGTAAATATTGTAATCCACATAAATAAAGTACTCAATCAATTAATCAATCAATCAATCAAATTTAGATAAGGTTACACATAGTCCGAAATGAGCTATGTTTTGTAGTTGTTCACTTCGCAAAATTTCTAGTTCTTAATTATTTTCACAAAGTAGATTATGATAAATGGATTCATTTCAATCCTCTAGATTGTTGGGACAAAAATGCATTCGAATGCGTAAATTGGCGATATTCCGAAAAGTGGATCGATAAAGAGAGGAAGTGCTGGGAGAAGATTGTGTAAGAGAGAGAAAAAGGCTTAGTAATCGGCAATAGCGATGGGTAATGCAGTTGATGTGGTCGGAAATCGGTTCTATAAGTTAAGGCAGGCGGCAGTCCAGGTCGACAAGTGAGCCAGCTAAGGCCAGGCCACCAAGAATAAACTCTTGTTGGAAAAGTTGAGAATGCTTGCCAAATTTATGGACAAAGTTCAAGTGGCAGGAAGTTGTGAGCGAAAAAAGAAGTTAACGTGAGTTAAAATGTATCATTGGAGTTTTGGAGAGGGTGTAGGCAAGAAATCTCGACCAGAGCCAAAATAGAAAGAGTGAGACGTATAGAAAGTGCCCTCGAGAAATAAGGACAGAAGAAGGGCGACTTCTCGTTTTGGACTTTTGACTTATCGCGACTTACCTCGAATAAATCTCCAACGGACAATCAGCACCAATACTGTGTTGCACTTCATTCTCTAACTTCAACTCCCCAGCTTATTCAGCATTTCTCCTCACTGCATCATTGTTGGTCTTGGCCATTACTCTTCTGCCTCTGCTCTACTTCAGTCTCACAGTGAAAGACTGTTTGAATAGTGGGTCTTTTGTTCAAAACTTTGTCAAATATCAATCACCAGCTACATTACTATTTCTCAAAATTCAATCATCGAAAGAGGTAATACAGTCACTGTTCAATTGACTGAGCAAAGATCACATTGGACAGCCCATCCGTTTTGTATTCTCATGTTTGATTCCTGCCCCAGCTCTGAAATTCTTTTTTGTCATAGTCATTCATTCTCAGCCGTTTTCCCTGCATGAAATCAAGTCGGTAAACAGCTGTTTGCAGAACAAATAAACATATTATTCTCAAAAACACTTCACTTGAATGAGCTACTTTTATAAATTACTAGCCGTCAGGCTCGCTTCGCTCGCCATATCCGTCTAGCCAGGGGGCTCCGCCCCCTGGACCCCCGACTGGATCGTCCAAGAAGGAAATCAGCAGGCTCGCTTCGCTCGCCTGCATTTTCCATTTGAGCATTTTTATCATATGTTAGGACAATCCAGTCGGGGGCCAGACTAAACGTCTGGCTAAACGGATATGGGCGAGCGAAGCGAGCCTGACGGCTAGTAATATAATATTCCCATGATTGAAGTGGCAGTACCCAATCAATTTTTCCGCGATAAATGCATTTAAATTCTCAACTTGGTGCCAACCTAACAAAGTCAACTCAACTTAATGCCAACCTGACAAAATTATTAATTTAGTTGCCAGTTAACAACTGTTTTGAAGAGGTACTCTATCTAGATTATAGTTCTATAGTAAAATATGATAAGGAAATTTCAATATTATAATTAAGAGATTGGGAGAAGAAGAATATACATGCTAAAAGACGAACTTTAAAACCCTTAAAAACAACCCTTAGAGTTAAAATATTGCCAAAAGATTTCTTAGTGCGCCTCTAAAGGGCCAACTGAACATACCTACTAAATTTGAACGTTTTTGGTCCGGTAGATTTTTAGTACTGCGAGTGAGTGAGTGAGTGAGTGAGTGAGTGAGTGAGTGAGTCAGTCAGTGAGTGAGTGCCATTTCGCTTTTATATATATAGAAAAAAACAATATTGAAACTTGAAGTACCCTTTTATAAAAAACTTTAAAATATTACGACTAGTTTCCACCATAGGTCATTTTCAAGTTGAAATGTTGAAATGTCTACATTTAAACTTGAAAATGACCTATGGTCGAAGCTAGTCGTTGAAATATTTTAAATAATAAAGGGTACTTCAAGTTTCAATATTGTATTATTAATATGATTCTCATTACAGCATACTCTACTGTAATGAAACCAAGTTTTCTTTACAGTCGAGTATGTTTCCTAGTTCCGAAAACAGGAACAGCAAAACTGCTACAAAGAACCACGTTCAGCGCTCCAGGTGGAAGTTTTGTCAGCTTCCATAAAATTCCTGATTCGGAATTTGTAAACTAGGTTATGCTTATGGAATGCATGTAGTAACTTCAGCACAAGCAGGTGATGTTTCCTATTTCTCAATTATTCTTCTTTAGATTATTATGACAAAAAATAGTGTGCGTTACTCGGACATGAATGTCTTTTGCAGTGCTCGAATGAAATTCTAGTCTCGGCTAACGCCTTACTAGAAACATCATTCTCGCCTGCAAAAGACCCATTCCCGTCCTTGTGACGTAAGATACTATTACGACATTCCCATGTTTGATCCTTGCCTCAGCTCTGAAATTCTTAAGGTGCGTACAGATATACGCGCCGCGAACATGATCAATTCACTTTTAATCAGCTGATTATATCTGTATTTTTACAGAAACGGTAAGATATAGATATAAAAAGCATGGCATGAGCTGATTAAAAGTGAATTGCTCATGTTCGCGGCGCGTATGTCTGTACGCACTTTTTATTAAAGACACACCCATTCATTCATGAAAGGATGACGTTTCGTTAAGTAGGCTAAATTAAAAATTATTAGCTCTAGATAGTTTTATAGAAATGATTATTTTCAACTGTATGATTCACATCGATCAGTGGAGCCAAGTAAAATGTTGTAACTTACATTCAGCTACCTTCAATTGTGTAGAGATTGATAAATTACACGGACTAATTTATTATTGATACCACTTATTTGGAAATGTTGTTCACATATTGCATCTGCGACAAATGAGATACATGGATTCACTTCACCTCTTATGAATGAATAGATGAAACAACACAATGTTTAATTTTGTTCCAGAATATAGAATGAATGACCGAATTATGAACGTACGTACACATTATTATTTTTTCCATTTAGTTATGCATGAAGATTAAAAATGATTTTCAGTAGGTTTTGTCCCATAAAGGTTTCCAAAGAAGTTTTTGTTGGTTTTCAAAAAGACATGAAGAAATAAGTGGTCAGTTCATGTCCTTAAGATGTCACAAGAACGTTCCCATTGAATGCCCTACTTCACAAGCCAATAGGCAGAAGAAGTATTAGTAGACCGAGGAAGAGATGGACGCCGAAACAGGCTTGAAAAGCCTATATATATATATATATATATATATATAATATATATATATATAATATATATATATATATATATATATATATATATATATATTATATATATGCACTCATAGACCAGTACAAAATTTAAAAACATTCAAAGATTCAATAACTTATTTGGCCTATGTAGCCGGGAGACATTGCTGTGTCTGGCCTGCAAAAAATGAGTTTCAAATTGAGAGTTCAAAATCCACTCAACTAAAACTTTCATTTTAAGGTTGGAATACATTCGAAATCTTGCGTTTGAAATTTCTTCATGTAAAATTCACTTCCAAAAAAAACGTTTTGTTCTTAAACCTTTAGAGCTATTTGATAAACACATATAAAACATAATATTTGCCCAAAAAATGAGATAAATATTAAAATTTGTTATAAAACTGGGAATTACTTCGATAATACTTCGAAGCTAAAATTGATAAATCATCGATACTGTTATGTAATAAGTGTCACTTCATATGCGACTGTTGGCCTCAGTAACTACATTTTAGCGCTACAGTTTTGTAATCAATTTTATATATCACCATCTCAAACAGGTTTAGTAACCTCGAGATGCAAATACTCAATTGGCATTGCATTTTATTTTGTAATAGTATTTTCTCATGTTGTAAAATGTGTATTGCTTTTATTATGTATTTCCAAGATTAAATGAAAAAGACTAAGAAATTGTCAAAAAAACACTGATTTATTGATAATTAGAAAGACCGGTTTCGGTTATTACACCATTGTCAATCTCTGATAAACTAAAACTAAATACAAGAGCAGCAGAATTTATACTAGTAGGCGAGTACTGTTATTGGTCGAGGGCATGAACGCCTGCCATTGGCCTAGCTAGACAGGAGGTCTTTTTCTTAGTCTTTTTCATTTAATATGAATAATAACCACAATATCAACTTCTCAACTACACAAAAAGTATTTTCAAGATGTTGTGAATTTATATTTCTGCCAATAAAACATTTTCATTTTCAATTTAAAAATTTCAACTCTGTTGCTAAGGCAAAAAGCCTAATCCATGACGACGATAACGATGGAAAAAAGGAGTTTTTTGTTGGTTTCAAGTTCCACATTATTGATTGAACTAAACGTTATTATTATGAACGAAACGTGAGTACACCAATCAGCAACACAAAGTGGGCATTAACAGAATGAAACAAAAATACTCAAACAGCTCCCTGATATGAAATTTCCTTTAATCTAACTTAATGTATCTGAGCGGTTACAAAGAATACATGTTATATGCAAAGTTTTCTGTGCATGAGAAGAGGGCAAATAACCTGTACAGGAGGGTGCACTGGACAGCTGATGAGAGCAATGAAATTTAATTAAATCCAGATAAGAAGAGCAGGAGAGAGCCGGAAGGGAATGCATAATAAGGAACGCCGTTTAAATGGAGCCGAATATCTTGAAGAGGAGGGAGGGAGGAGTTAAGGAAATATGCTACACTAGAGTACGATCAGACTCCTCAAAAGAGCTCGGATGGGGGGGTGAAGTGGGGGAAGTCGACCGTGAAATTGGCCATCATCTTAAATGGACGTCGATAAACTTCCCCTCTCCATCACTCCTTACCCTACCGACGTGATACCCAGCACCCTTTCTGCCCTTCCACCGACACAATTCACGAACTGAGCTTATTTAGTTGGAATTTGGTTTGTCAAATCCTATTCATCCTTTTTTCCAATGCGGCACCAGAATACAATCATTGGTTCACATATCTGAACTATACACATACTTTCAAGAAGGAATCCAGAGTGTATGTCCAGTGTTATCTATGATAATGATGACACTGAGCCAGAAATATTTCATTGACCGAGCGAAGTGAGGTCCAAGATTCAAATTTTCAAATTATGTCGTTGAAGAACAGGCGGGATTTCGAATCATTAATTGTTCTATTTAAAATATTGAATAATCATTTAGACATTCCGAATATTATCGAACTCTTTAGTATCTTTGTTCCGTTAAATAGACTTAGATTAAATATGTTTTTTGCTTTGGATAGAATATAGACTGTACATAATGCAAATTGCTTCTTACAAAAAACTGTTAGATTGTACAATTCTTTGAAAACGATTCTAGATATATTCGCTGATAATTTGCGCAATATTAGTGAACAATGTTATCAAGCTCTTAAATTATAAATGCTTAATCAATTTTCAGACCATAAAAATTAAAATTTCAAATTCTTCTTCTTAAAATAGGCTTGCTACCTATTCTCTTTTTTCAATTAGCCTTTTTTTCTACAGTCTTTTTTCTATTTTCTATTGTGTCTTGTGTTATTTCCTATTATCTTTCTTCCAAACTATTTTTATTGCTATTTTTCGTTTTTTTTTTCTTACTAATTTAGTTTCAGTTTGTGTAAACAATTGATTTTCAATGAGGCTTGTTTTGGCATAAAGCTGTAAGCCTCTATATGGTGTTGTAATTTTTCTATTGATGTAAATAAATAGATAAAAGAAAGATTCAAGTCGACGGTTTTGCATTTCTCTTTATGTTTAAATGTTTATATGTTGCGCATTTACAGCGAACCGCAGCAATAGATTTTCATGAAATTTGACAGGTATGTTCCGTTTTAAATTGCGCGTCGACGTATATACAAGAATTTCGAAAATGTTGCATTTCAAGGATAATATAAAAGGATAAGGAGCCTCCTTCATACGCCAATATTAGAGTAAAGATTAGACTATAGAATTATCCATCATAAATCAGATGTTAAGTGGATTATAAATTGCATGCAATGACACATGCAATTCGATATCTCAATGTAACTTAATTAAAAAACAGCTGTTGTGTGGACTATTAACTGATAACTTGAAGTAGCATAGCATTTTCTCCCGAATTTTCTCGGTAAGCTTATGATGATAGTAGCATATAGCTGTTTACATCAAATTATTAGCATTGTCGATACAACAACCCAAACAGCCATTAGTCGTTTATACACCGATATCTCGCCGACACGACAGGACAGGACAGAATTTACTCTGATGGACAGTATTAGAGGAGACTGTGGTTTATAACTGTGCGAGGTCTACTGATCACATAACTACTAGTCTAACTAGATGTTTGTGCACTAACCTTGATCCGATATGAATCAACTGATGATCTTTGTATTATCCAACTTACCCAAAAATTTATTTATCTAAAGGAAGAAGCAGACATGAAATGATCCTTAGTGATTAAGTTTACATGAAGAAAAAGTCAATCATGGTGTTAGTAATTTCAGTTTTATTCGAGCAGCCGTCGGGGTTGGATGGTTCTATAGCTACTATTATTCTAAGTCACCTACAATACCAACAAATAATGTCAAGCCCTTTGATTTTTAAACTAAAATGAAACCTACAACTTTTTAGTATAAACAAGTATGGTTGATATTTATTTGGTAGATTGATTCAACTTCTTAGCGAAGTCAACAAGAAAATCAAAGAATGAAAAGGAGGGAGAGATTCTAACTGGTAAACAACAAATTCAACAATCACAAAAATGGATAAATGCTGAGGAACAATGACATAATAAAAACAGTTATTATAAGACAATTTCTAGAGCACTAGGGAAATATATTTATGAGTAAACTTGAATTATGTAAAAACACTTCACTTATATGGGCTACTTTGTACAAATTGATAAAAACAATATAAAAATGTATAGTACCCTTTATTAGTAAAAACTCTAAAATATTTCAACGACTAGTTTCGACCATAATTTAGGTCATTTTAAAGTTGAAATGTGGAAAATAAATAAACAAGTTGATATTTTAAAGTTTTCAATAATAGAGAGTACTAAAAGTTTTTATATTGCTTTTATTAAATTATGTGTATATTCCCAAGAATAAAAAGCTTTTACTTGTACTTGATACCTTTGTATTTCCATGTATGGAATTATCCACATATTTCTTTACGAAATGTTTCAAGTTTTCAAATTCCAGCACAAAGAGTCACTTTCCTTATTATTTTCATTCATGAGCTGATAAAATTGCTATAAAAGTTTTTCAAATGCCTTTTCAAACCTATAGTCTCGACTAGTCTGCTCTGGTCAAAAGTTTTGTGTGTCTAATTTGTCAATTATTGTGTAAGAGTATTTTCACATATAGATAAATTCATTTCCTGAAATATTTGCAAGAGTAAAACCGATCAATAAATGATGATATTTAAAAAAATACCATTGTTGTACTTGACGCCAGATCTTTAAAGCTGGTAGAACCAGAGAGTTCCACCAGAGCTGCCTTAGTTATGATATAAAGTTCAGAGATGAGATTAGCTTTACATGTACAAGTAAAAAAAATGAATCTCATGGGATAAGCTGGGAACGATATTAAACTCAAATGGGGATGAAAATTATCAGAATAAAACAAGATTATAGCATTAGGCCTGGATTTTCCTGAGCGTTAATTACAGTTGAACAAGGGAAAACTCTTGCTCGCCAATAGAAGCCAGGCCATTGGGCGATGATTGCACTGCGTCTATCATATTCAAAACACATACGCGAATGCTCCTGCGAACCCCTATAACAGTAACAGTAAGCTTTGTTTAGGCACAAATCGGTTATACCGCATTAAACCCGGGTCCAGTGACAATTTCAAGCGCTATTAATATGGTAACGACAACCCAAATGAGTTTACTCCATCAACTATTAGCTTTATTGCCATTGAGAACAGCCGTGCAAAATTCAGACAGATTTATACAAGTAAACCTAGATTTATACAATTCATCCTAGATTTTATACAACTAAATTTAGATTTTTACAACTAAACCTTGATTTATACAACTAAACCTAGATTTATACAACTAAACCTAGATTTATACAACTAAACCCAGATTTATACAACTAAACCTAGATTTATACAACTAAACCTAGATTTATACAACTAAACCTAGATTTATACAACAATAACTGATTTATAACCTATTGGACACCATACAACAGTGTGTTCAACAGCATAACTGGAGCTGGCTCAATTGGAAACTATACAAGAAATTTCCAGCTACTACTGGCTTCTATTTCTCTATGTTCTCAACAGCCGTGCAAAATTCAGACAGATTTATACAACTAAACCTACATTTATACAACTGAACCTAGATTTATACAACTAAACCTAGATTTATACAACAATAACAGATTTATACAACAACCTATTGGACAACATACAACAGTGTGTTCAACAGCATAACTGGAGTTGGCTCAATTGGAAACTAGACAGGAAATTTCCAGCTACTACTGGCTTCTATTTCTCAAGTCGTAGCTTCAATATTGATCTATACAACAAAATTTTGATCTACCTCTCCAACACAATGTGAAAGCCTTCCTGTGTTGATTTCTGAAATCTTAGCAGAGTGTAGCTCTATTCTAATGAAGATCCAACTGGAAGGGTGCATGGGTTTGATCTTCAGAGGAAAGAGTGGAGTGAAATCAATCGAATACGTGTGGAAAAGGGCGATACGCTCAGGAGCAAAAGAGATAGGGCCTACAGCAGTCAGATTTGTGTGAGTGTGGCCAAACACAAACCATGAGCCACATAACTGCTGAATGCCCAATCCATTCTTTTGAGGGAGACCTAAGAGAGCTGCATGAAGCCACCAACAGAGCTATAGACTGGTTAAAGCAGCTAATAGTAGGATTGTGAGTGACTTTGGAAGAAGAACTGAATATTTTTATTTAACTGATATTTTATGTTTTGGAGACGAGGGTCTAAGCACCTGATTGTTATTTTATTTCCTGAAAAGAAAAAAAAAATTCCTACAGATACCTTGAAAAGTGACCATTTCTGCACTGATTGCAGGCCGCAAAGAATCACTTTTCCGCACTAGTGCGCAAAGTAATACTTTGCGTACTCCAGATTTACAGCATGACAACGCAATGAAAATTATTCATATAATTTTGACAAGATAAATATTTTAAACTAATTGATAAATTATTAAAATAAAGATTAGAAGAATTAGAAAATTTAAAAATATAGAACATTTATTTAGGTCTAATAATTTGAAATTAAAATTTTTAAAAATTTGAAAATTTATAAATAAAAATTATAAAATTTGAAAATTCAAAAATTTTTAAATTAAGAAGAAAACTATTTTTTATTGAATTATCAATTTTAAAATTAAATTTTTTATTAATTACAAAATCATACAGACAAACATTGGATGGATTTCAGGACATTCTACCCATAATTACTCACTTTTCATATTCAACGGTAACTGTAGGAAACATTTTAATGTAAAATACGTGAGCAAAGTTCCTTTGCTGCACTCAAGAAACCATTCCGCACTCGTCTACAGCTTGTGCGTAAACTTTCTTTCGGTGCAGCAAACTGTCGCTTTGCGCACTAGTTGCACAAATAACTATTCAAGGCGTCGGACCATACGATTTAATGAATAAATGAATGGTTTCTAATGGAAAGTATTCAAGTTTCACCCTGTTATAAGATAATGAGGCCTTGTCATAATTTCTCAAAAAATGATATAAATTGGCCTGATCAACATTGAACTGAATAATACTACCGTAAAAGAATAGTATTCTATTTTATTCAGTAATAAAAAAATAGTAATACAGGTACAGTGATAATAAGTTTTCAGGAAATAAGAAGTTCATCAGTTCAGGGATACATTTTTTCAAGCTGTATTTCAAGCATTGCCTAATAGAATTATTTTTTTTTATTTAATCAATGAGAATTACACGACTTACAGAAAAGTACCACAGGCTTAAACACCCAAAACGGTTCCAATTCAAATTTATACAACAGTCCAAATGTAGCTAGGTTATGTGTCACTTAACATTCTTCAATGAATTGAATAGAATTGAGATACTTTGTTTCCAAATTCAAGTTGAATAACTTGGTAGCTAACTTGAGCAACAGGGAATTTTTGGAAGATGAGTTTCAAGATTGTGGAAGTTTTATGTAGTAGTCATTCACAATGTATGGAATAATAATATGTGAGTGAACATGATATGGGTCCATTGAAACCTTTTGCCTTGATAATTGAGAAGGATAAGGAGCGGACAATAGAGTTATGAGGTGTTGAGATATGAGGGTGTTCGGTAAATAACCTGCCTCATGCGATGCTATCTTTTATTTATTAGGATATTGGAGAAGTTATGATAGCGACGTCTAATGTACTTTTTCGCGGTGAATGGAGCGCGCCATAGCAACGCAATGCTTCACCATACAGCCATACAGGCTTTTAATACAATATTATGACCTTATATCGAGAGGGAACGGTATATCATTACGAGCGGTCGATAATTGAAAGTCGTAAATCACGATGCGAACAACCAGAGGCGAAAAGCCGATTGGATCAGTCGCAAACTTCTTTGCTTCGGCCGTTTTTATTATTTTAATGGCGAATCTTATCGACCATTACGGACCGGATATTGCGGCCGGACTGAGACAATCCACTGCCCATAACAATAGCAATTGATAAGAAGAGTCGACCATCTCACTCGCTCATCTCGCTTTTCGGCGATTGCTCCGCTACACTCACTCACACCCACACACATTCCCGGCCCGTATTTTTACGTTTTCGCCTTTTACAATATTGAGCTTCTTTATTACATCTTTTCCTGTGCGGAAACCATTTTCCCCAACGGCACGATAAATTCAGAGCCCTACGGTTATGTTCTAAATATAAAACATATCCCAACTCATCGCATCTTTCAACTCTTTCTGTGTTTCTGGTGGTCCAGCCCGCCAGGAAATATGGATATTCATAAATAGGGAGAGACAAACATATGTATGGGGAAACAGTGAGTGGACGTTGGAGGGAGAAGAGGATGGATTATAGTAGCTATTTGTTTGAAAATATTGTTAGTCGACTCATAACAGCGATATGAAATTCAATAAAATGCCATGTCTAAATATTGAATATGGAGATAAATTATTTGATATTGTTCTAAATTTTTATATTCAAATTTATTTGCCGTACATGACACTATATAACATAAACAATGACATGCAGTCATTGATCACAATCGATTGCATAAACATGAGATAACGTCTTCTAGTATACAGTAATACCATAGAGAAACAATAGGGTAAGTAGATATCCCATGGTATAGGGCGTTTATGTCGCAACTTTTACTGTTATATCAAGCTGGTAGTCCACGTAGTTCTTTCCTGTGAAGCTTTATGACGCTGGTAGTCTCTCATATTGTGCCGTTCAAACACTCTTACCCGGTCAAAACAGTAAAAATCGACAATTATCGACAGTAATCGGCTTGAGATAACAGTAAACGTTCCGACATGAACGCCCTATACCATGGGATATCTACTTACGCTATTGTTTCTCTATGGTAATACGTAGTCATTAGTTACAATAAATTCAATGAAAGATCTCCAGTGTATCTACATCTATAGAATCCTGAATTTCTTTTTAATAGTACTGAATAACAACAAATTTGACAGACAAATTCAACAATTTTTAGCTTAATGTTAAATTTATCAGAAAACTCAAATAAAATGAATATTTGCATATACAGATCTGCTCCGACCAAGAACAGATTTGGTCTAGAATCAGCCCAAAGGAAGTTTTTAAAAAATTCGATTGATAGTTTTGTATGAAAAGGACCTTCATAACAACATTGAAAAAGAAAAAGGAAAATTAATAGTTCTCTTTACATACTTCTTTGTATTAAGGTGCATACAGATATACGCGCCGCGAGCATGAGCAATTCACTTTTAAACAGCTGACTACATCTGTATTTTTACAGAAACGGTATAAGATAAAATTATAGATATAAAAAGCTTGGCATCAGCTGATTAAAAGTGAATCGCTGCGCGCGTAAATCTGTACGCACCTTTATGTGTAATTGAAACTTCAGTAAAGTATCTTGAAAGTGTTGAAGGTTAAACGGGAAAGAATTCTTATAACGCATCATAATAACACTGAATCATCAGTTATAATCCTTCTATACTAGATATCTCACCAATTGGAATCCAATGAGGTTGAACACTTTTGAAGGAGGTGTAACAAGAATTGAATGAGAGAAGACGAACTCTTCAAAGAGAATCGAATCGGAGATGAAGAGAAATAGAATGGCAAAGCGATGATTCCACAGTAGATTTGCCATTTGAAAAGGAGGAGCTAGGATTCAGTAATCGACTCTCAGTGCACGGCTGAAATAACTTGGTCCAAGGAGAGAAGGAGCAGCAGGATTGGCCCCGACCCAGCAACACTTGTTGTAAGACGATGAATGTAATTTGGCCGCCGTGAGGAGAATCGTCCTAATGCTGTCGCTGATCAAAGACACTCGTTAGCGGAACCGGGGCCGGGTAGGCAACCCGCCGTGCATTGTGCGTTGCGGGTTGCGGGCAGACGCTCACACGGCGCTCGCTTCCTCCGCATTGTTACCTTCCCTGCCACTGCTACAAAAGATCCAGTTCTGTTCATGTGGCTCTACTTTAAACCAGGCAGCTCTCTATCAATTACACCGCCGCAGCCACCTTTATCACGCGCGTTCCACATCACTCTAAACCCCTACCCGTCCCTAATCTACAATTCCGCAGAAACAACAAAGGGCCGTCGACTGACAATCCGCCCACTCTCTCAATTTTCCGATATCGTTTAAATCTTCTGCCATTTACAGAAGTCTGCCAGTGCATGGAGACGAGCTACACAGAAATACCGCTTCTGTTTTTCAAAGCGGGATTCTCTCCCGCCGGCACTCACAATTAGGACAACACATTGAAGTCGTGCCAGTATGATTCTGCCAGCTTCTTGATTACTAATTTGTCTTGGAATTAATCGGCCTGGAAATTTATTATATGATTTGTAATTACCTTTCGAATTAAAAATTTATTAAACATATTTTTATGTGTTGTAAATTATGTATTATATACGTTTTATTATTGTTCTCTCGATATTATTGACATATATGTAGCATATTAATGACAAATAATAAGGAGGAAACCTTAAATAGAGGTTTCCAATAGCATTGTTTGTGCCCTGAAGAAATAAAACTTTTATTCTATTAGAATGTATTTACAATGTATAATATTTTTATTTAATTTGAAAACCAGCAATCATCAGTTCAAGTTCCAGAGCGATAAGCTAATAAATAGGATACCAGACGATTTCATTAGGGATAAAATTACAAGTAATAAATTAAATAAAATGAGATCCTGGGTAAAAGAGAATTACTTTTTTAAAATCGAAAACTAAATTATTATAATTATGACTTGTTTTTAACACGCTCAGTTTAAACTTGGTTTTTTTGATACCTAAAAGAAAAAATTTTTTTTTTTAATTATTATTATTATAATTTCTATATTACCTATTTCTATTATTGGGCTTGTTGATTTTTGATTCAAGAATTGATTTTGTGTGTTTATTTATACATATTTTTGGTTTTTGGTTTACTATCTTTTGGTTTGTATTTTGGAATATTATCACGGCAAATGTACCAATAATTTAAAGAATATTTTCGAACTCGTGGCTGGAGCTCAAGGCTTCTTTTCCAGCCACACAATGTATATTAGTTGATAAGTGTTATTTGTAAATTTCTAGTGAATTGGTAAATAAATAAATAAATAAATAAAATAAATAAAATAAATTTTAATTATTTGACGTTTCCGACAGCATTGTTTGTGTGCACTAAAGGAATAAAAATCATTCTTATCCTTAATTGAATGTAGTTTTACTGAATTGTTTGTTTGTTCAATAGTATATGACATTGTAAGTTCGGAAAATCACCCACCAAAAATAATTATCCTTTCTCATCAAACTGAATCTACTTAGAGCATACATTTCCATAACCCTGAGTTCATACTTTATATCAGGTTTTATCTCATGATGCGATTTCTATCTGATGATGCGAGTACGATGAGCTACACGTGTATTACCTACCTATACATTGTAAGTGATGATCTACTACGTGTATTACCTACCTATACATTGTAAGTGATGATCTACTACGTGTATTACCTACCTATACATTGTAAGTGATGATCTACTACGTGTATTACCTACCTATACATTGTAAGTGATGATCTACTACGTGTATTACCTACCTATACATTGTAAGTGATGATCTACTACGGTATTACCTACCTATACATTGTAAGTGATGATCTACTACTTGTATTACCTACCTATACATTGTAAGTGATGATCTGTAATATCATTTGTATAATGGAATTTTTCATGTGAGCGATACCATTGAATAAAACTTGATTTGATTTTGATTCTAACATAATTTTCAACAATCAATTCACCTAGATGAATTCTACAACACCTATCTACGACCATCAAACCTATTGGAACTATTGATTATCCTTTAAAAATAACGGTTTCCCAACGTCAATCCTCTACACTCTAAAATAAACTACGACAGAACAGGTGAACGAGTGATATTAATGTCCCTTTCTGATAAGAAAGTGAAACTGTTTCATGTAGTATTTCTTGGAATACATGTTCCTTTTTTTTCGTCGCTCGGGAGACTCTCTAAGCATAATGAAATTAAAACTATCATCTTATTCATCACCACTGATATTCAGAGTACGCTGGTAACCTCTGCATCACCATTGATCTCAAAGAAGCAACGTGAATCGTCGGGATAAGCGGATTTCGGGAGCTGAGCAGCTTAATCGAAAAGAGAAGCGCAACAGGCCAGACGAAAATATCAGAAGATTTCCAATAAAGCAACACTATTAAAGGTAACGATTATCGAACTTGAGTGCGCCGTTCAGAAGATACTGCGCCTCGTCAAAGCCGCTACAATTTATTGTTCAATTGTAATAACATCGTGTAGCGCTCTCAAAGGATCAATAGAAGAAAACGGAGGCAGATGAGAGAGAGGCAGGTTTGGGAAAGAGACAGTATTGTGGCGGAAGAACGAAATCTGCTTTACTCTCTCAACAAATTATGTGTGCTCAGAGAAAGTGGGCTCTCTCCGGAAAGAGTCTTTTGAGAAGGAAAGAACAACTAGTTCATGTAATGGCGACTATGCAGATAACCTGAAAGCCATCCAAAGTAACGATAAGGGGCCTTGCAGTCCAGGAGGGTCTCGGCACGGCTAAGCTCGCGGATTAGATGTTCTCTTTCTCTTTCACCCATAAGACACACTTTCTTTGCACGAAACGGCTTCTAATGGACATTATTTGCAAGCGAGCGAGGAGCACCAGCTACTGAAGGGTGAAATGGGCCCATTACTTAGGATCTGCCGCCATTTTGGGGCACAGTCACACGTCTCTTGCCGTTTGATTTCACGTCGGCCATGTCAAGCGCACTAATGACCTAATCTATCTGGCACGCCCTGCATAAATTACATCTTCAACATTTTTTGACTGCACTGCACCCCCAATCCAGCCTCTGATTTGAATCACAGGTCTCGTGAAATTGAAAGTGTCCGACGCATCCCATGCTCCTTCAAGATTATTTTTCAGTATACAAATCTAGATTCACTCTATCAAGTTTTAGCGAATAAGGGAGACGTTTTGACTTGAAATTCTGTAACGTTACAATTATTTGAGAAAGAAACGGTTTATACTAGTATCTCATCATTCATTATTAATGGTCAGTAACAACAATTATTCTATTGGACTCTTCTTCAGTTCAAAAGTTATGTTGGATTACCCAAATAGGCCCATTTAACCAAACCAAAGAATCTGCGTTTCTTCTGCCTGCAGTGGAGGAGAGAGAGAATGAGGGAGAGTAGGTGAGGGAGAGAGAGAACGAGGGAGAGAGAGTGAAGGAGAGAGAGTGAAGGAGAGAGAGCTTTGCCACCGCCCGCGATGCAGGGATTCAAAAACATTCCTGAACTTATCAAAGTATCCATTCAATCCATCTATGATTGGATTGCAGTTTTGTAATGCTGCAATTGAAAAACATTAAAATACACTATTATATTAAATGAACTAGCCGTCAGGCTCGCTTCGCTCGCCATATCCGTCTAGCCAGGGGGCTCCGCCCCTGGACCCCCGACTGGATCGTCCAAGAATGAGATCAGCAGGCTCGCTTCGCTCGCCTGCATTTTTCATTTGAGCATTTTTATCATATGTTAGGACAATTCAGTCGGGGGTCCAGACTAAACGTCTGGCTAAACGGATATGGCGAGCGAAGCGAGCCTGACGGCTAGTAATATAATATTCCCAGGATTGAAGTAGCAGTGCCCAATCAATTTTTCCGCGATAAATGCATTCAAATCTTCAACTTGGTGCCAACCTAACAAAGTCAACTCAACTTAATGCCAACCTGACAAAATTATTAATTTAGTTGCCACTTAACAACTGTTTCGAAGAGGTACTCTATCTAGATTATAGTTCTATAGTAACATATGATATGGAAATTTCAATTATAATTAAGAGATTGGGAGAAGAAGAATATACATGCTAAAAGACGAACTTTAAACCCTTAAAAACCACCCTTAGAGTTAAAATATCGCCAAAAGATTTCTTAGTGCGCCTCTAAAGGGCCAACTGAACATACCTACCAAATTTGAACGTTTTTGGTCCGGTAGATTTTTAGTTATGCGAGTGAGTGAGTGAGTGAGTGAGTCAGTCAGTGAGTGAGTGCCATTTCGCTTTTATATATATATAGATGAAAGAAGTTCCAATTTTGAAAGAGAAATATATTGATGAATTTCGGTTATAGGGATATTTTAGCTATGAGAAAAAATGTTTCCTTTATTGCCAAAATTTAACAACGTAACAAATCAAAGGTTAATATATCAAACACTTATCACAAGAAAATAAAATAAAATTAACTACTCAGAACTGAAGAACTAAAAATTGTTTTAGGCACCACCAGCAAAAGAAAAGTCTTTGACCGCTAGTTGAATGCATGTTTAGGATTCTCAATCTTGAATTTTCTTGTAAAACCTGAGGTACAGTGATCATAAGTAAGAAAACTACGATTCTCTTAAGAGGGTATAAATAATAATAGAATTACAATTCTCTTACTATGGACAGAATAATGAACAACAAATACATATTCATGCTCGTATTACTATTATTCACGGAATATGCCGAGAAAATCTGCTGAGCAATGCACTACACATACCCCTGGCCTCGGGCGACGTGAGAGGTATTTTCAAATTAACGGGGGTGGTAGACCAAGACAGGAGGAGGATTGGGATGATGTTAGCTGAGATAAGTTCGCCCTACTCCTAATGTTCGAAAAAGGATGAGTTAACGTATCTGATGGAGATAGGGCAGCAAGAACCGAACAAAATGGTTTCGGCGAAGCGTAATTTGTTTTTTGGAAAAGCCGTGAAGAACAACAAGAGAAGAAGGGAACGGGTTATGGTTGTGAGGGGGGGTAGGTGAAAGAAGCGATGCAGGGTCACGTACGTTGACAACGGAAGCTGATTACAAAGAACTGGCTGGCTAGCTCTCTGTAGTTTGGTTTTCAATTTGGAGAAAGGAGGTCTGCCTCCAGTGGAAGAGTGAGAGTGAGGGAGAGAGAGCTTTGCCACCGCCCGCGTGCAGAAGGCCGAAACGGAACTTTCAAATTGGATTAGGCTAGTCGAGAGTCGGATAATTTCTTTCCCCCCGGTGAGCAGCAGCTCGTTAAGGCCGAGTGTGAACTTAGCCCTAGCTCTTACCTCTTACCCCTTCCCCACCCCACTCCATATCGAAATCTCTCACAACAGAGAGATGTTAATTTATTTACCTGCTGGCTTCGCAGCCAAGTCCCTCTCTCTCTTGCATGGCGCCTCACAGAAATGCGCTTGATTAAAACTATTAGTTTTGCCGCCAACACGAGTCAGCGGCTAGCCAGCCAAATTCCGCTGCTTCATACAACTCAACCCAACTCCTCTCGCCATTCCCCCACCTCTTCAACATTCTGCTCCAATCAACTACCCCATCAACACCAACATTGAATTCCTAGATACAGTAGCATCTTTCTCTCAACTTCTTCAATTTACCGTGTGCAGTTTCTATGGGATGAATTCACCAAAGATTGGAAACTTTTTTACAAAATATAGCTTTGATGACCGAATATTCACCTAGTCGTCAACAGATTTCTGTCATCAAGTTCCCACAGAGCCCAATCATGAAAGTAGTGAATATTATTTTCAAAAGAGATAAGATATAAGAAAGGTTACAGCAGTAACACTCCTAAAAAGCTACAAAAAAGGTTATTGAATTAACACTGGTCCCCACCAAACATCACGATCAGGTCCACCAGTATAAACACCACCAAGAAACATAAGGTCCTCAGCCTACTATTTCTTTGAACATACCTAGCCTATACAGTGATGTCAGGCCTGTCAGGAAATAAAAAAGAAACGTTAACTTGACCATATCAAGATCACCAACTTAAAACATGACAGACTTTTCAGGGTCGGCAGTTAAACAGTTCAGAAGAGATACATTGAAAATATGAAGTATGAAAATAGAAAGAAAAAGAAAAATCCGCTGATGAATCTACAGACTACAGACTCTATTTGATTCTACAAACTTGATATTATTCAATGTATCTCTTCTGAACTGTTTAACTGAGGCCCTGAAAATTCTGTCATGTTTCAAGTTGTGATTAAATATTTCAAAAAGGGTACTAAGATTTTTATTTTTCTTCCTATTTCTATAAAAGTAGCCCTATACAGAAAAGAGATCAAGTCTGTAAATCTGTAGGTGAGGGAATACTCTTGAATTAGAATATATAGGCTTATGAATCGGAAAATCGTAATAACAATAGTGGGTGGAAAATTGAACCATACAGTCGAATGGTTCCAATAACTCATTCTTGCACTTTGGAAATGTGGATTTGAGAAGTACTTGGAACATCCGACCGAATCTCCAGATGAGTGGGCAGAAACATGGTATAGGGTTCTGCATTTCATCAATAAACTCTCCTCTGTTTATATATAGCACATTGAAAGATTATATATACGAACATTGATATTATAGAGAATTGAGAGATGAGTAGACGAATTCGAGTAGAAAATAAGTGAAGCGGAAGGACATGGCGAGATGAGGGAGGGGGAGGGACAGATTCAACCCTTTAGCGGAGTGTACACAAGAGTGGCACTATGGCCTGAAACAAGCTGACAGAGAGGGTCAGGCTAGGTGGAATACATTGTCGGACAATGAAGGGAGGGAGGGAGATAGCAGGTCCGACCAGATGGGACATGAACGTCGCTTTCAAGAAAAATGCTGACTTGACCAAGAAGAGCGATATTGGTTCCCCCCTCCACCAGCACACAACAACAGGCGAAGCCGATATTTTGCCGGGGACAAAGTAAAGCGATTTCCAGAACAGTACGGCCTACCAAGGAAAATAAAAAGAATAAGTCTCCTCCTGACTTCTTTTTGTTTGGATCTCGATTATCTGAGTTAAGTATTGCGGGAAGAGATGCTCGGCCGACCGGAAGACAGCGGCCATTGCTGGGTCCCCTCCCCCCACCATGTTACCACCCCCCCCCTTTAACCATCATTCATACTACACCCCCACCCAATATACCACCGACGACAACCTGCCACAATCGTCTTCATCAAACTTGAGAAATTTCATTTAGCAGAACCACTATCAACACTAAACGGCAAAGTAGGTAATATAAAACTGTTATTAGATTCTGATCACTTTTGATTAATAATCAAATTGTGGCCAACACTTCTACATATAGTGAGGTCCACGTTATAATGGCAGTGGAGAAAGATAGCAAAACAACATTGCCGATCCTCTGTCTTGTCAATGTCTTCTTTAGACGGTAGCTGATACAGGTTTATTGACGTAATATTAATTGTTCATTCTCGTTTAAAATAATCAATAATATTTTATTAAGCAACGTATAGTGAGGTCCACGTTATAATGGCAGTGGAGAAAAATAGCAGAACAATGTTGTCGATCCTCAGCCTTGTCAATGTCTTCTTTAAACGGTAGATGATACAAGTTTATTGATGTAATATTAATTGTTCATTCTCGTTTAAAATAATCAATAATATTTTATTAAGCAAAAAATTATATTTTTCAATAATTTCATAATTAAGATGAAATACTTTGTTCATTAATAATTAATTCTACATTGTTAAAAGACGATCTGGCCAAAGAGCAAAGCGAGAAAGAGATAGCGCTATCTGCTTTGTTGAATGACAGACAAGGATAGCAGAACGGTGCACCATTTTTTTCTCACCTTTTATAGAGGTGCAGAGATTGATGAAAAAATTGAGTTTGAATGTTCAGCTTGCTGGGTCAGAGAGAGAGGTGAGGAGTGGGTTGCTGAGATGCTGAGGTCAATTCCTCGTTGATGGTTGGAGTTTTGATTGGAGAAAGTCTTCTGTGACAGTGATGATCTCTTTGTTTTTTACTACTCCTTGAAGTTGTGTGTTTAATTATTTCCTCCCGTTACTATTTTTTTCTCTCTTCCTAGAATGACTTCTGTATGATAAATTGTAGAAACTTTTTTTTCCATTTCATTTCATTTTCATACTTTCATTTCATTATTTGCTGTGCTTATTTTTCAGAGGGACTTTTCGTAAAAACTTTTCATTTCTTTCAATATTTGTATTGAATATTGCATTTTCAATTGTTTTACTTGTATTATGTGTTGAGAGAGAAATTATAGGATAGTATCCTTGTGCTCTCATATGTATCTCAAATAAATAAATACCATTGCTAATCAAACACTGCCATTATAACGTGGACCTCACCATAGTAGAATTAAAACAATTTCATTTTCAAAAAAATGTTAAAGTATAGGGTAAATACGAGAATCCACTTGAAAATCTGATAACAATACAATTGAGAACGATGGTATTTTATTAAAATTGTCGATAATTTGATATTGATCACTATGTAACCAGTATAATCTGCAAGAGCCGCCAAAACATATTTCCAAGTGAAATGATCATTGACTTTATTCATTCAGACGAATAAATCCAATGACTGAATACAGAGTAAGGTTGGTCACACACCGATTAGTCAAGACAAGACTAGTCACGTTTAGTCACAATACTTCACATTGCTGCTTATGACGCAACACACGCTGATTAGTCATTGCAATTAGACAGGTCTTCATAAGCAACTATGTGAAGTATTGTGACTAAAGGTGACTAGTCTTGTCTTGACTATTCGCTGTGTGACCAGCCTAAGACTACAGAATGAGAATAAAATTATATCCCGAAAATCATCCACAAAACAATATCTCCAATTCGCAACTTACGAGTTGTTTATTCTATAACAATATTTATTCAATCACTTCCAAACTGTTTACTCTATAACAATATTCATTCAATCGTTTAGAATCACATAACTTCTGGAAAAGTACCACAGGTACGCCCAAAGCCCAATAAGTTTCTAATACCAATTTATACAGCAGTCCAAATCTAGCTAGGTTACGTCACTTGAAAACAAAATCTCTTACTACAAAATGGACATGAAACAGTCACCACCATATAGACAAAAATATCTTTATATTCTTTATTCATACAATAAATATATCATGGAAATGATAGGGAGAGGAAAAATAAGGTAACCTTGTGAAATACCTCTCTCAAATTTAGATAGGGTTACACATAAACTGAAATAGGTTGTCTTGTTGTCTTCACTAATTCACAAATCTGCAACCAAATTTGAAGCAGTGGACAGTCCCCAAGTAGAGGGAAATGGTAGGCAGGGTCTACCTGCCTAAAATATCTTTATATTCTTTATTCATACAATAAATGCATCATCGTAATGATAGGGAGAGGAAAAATAAGGTAACCTTGTGCTATTCCTCTCCCAAATTTAGATATGGATAGACATAGTTCGAAATAGGTTAGGTCTTGTAGTTCTTCACTAATTCACAAATCTGCAACCAAATTTGAAGCAGTGGACAGTCCTCAAGTAGAGGGAGATGGTAGGCAGGGTCATGCATCAGGGTGTGATCGCATAGCAGGGATTGAGTTCAGGTTTAGGCGAACACCGGACTAAGTTGCAGCTTTAACGTTTTCCGCCATCCAGCGTGTAATGACCCGTGAACAGTGCCGCTGCTATGCGCCTTGTTATGGGGATTTGGCCGGCTCATCCCCGCACAACTTGCGCTGCTCTTCCCAGCCCAGCCTTCAGGCTAGCTGCGCAACTTTGTCCCCAAATCCTCCTCCAACTTGCTGCACCAACTTGTCGCAAGCATCAATAATCCAATGGAGTTGCTTGAATAATTGATGGGTTGCCAGTTAACGTTAATTAGACCAAGCTCTATCTACAGTGTGTCTGATAAGTCACTCCCTATTTTTATACAGCTATAATTTCTTTATTTATGAACAAATTTTGTTAGAACTACATTTGTTAGATAGATCACTCCTTGAGGTTGTTTTCAACACCAATTTCCATTTTTTTCAGTTTGAAAATGCCCCCTCTCTTGACAGTGGAAGAACAAGCCAGAATAGCAGCTTGTTATGAGTTCTGGGGATCTGTGGTGCGAGTACAATGGTGGTGGAGGGCTGAACGAGGGATCCATGCAACACTGGATGTAAAAACACTGAGATCTTTCTTAAGAATCGTTGCAACAGAGTAACGTGAAATACCACTTTCACGAGATCCTTGGTGCAGTGATTTCTTAGGGCTCCTTATGAACATTTCACGAACTCTGTCAACATTCTCTGCTGTCCTTGACGTTGATGGTCTTCCTGATCGTCTTGCATCTGCGACACTCCCTGTTGTTTGTAATTTGGAATGAAAATTTTCAACAGTTTTTGCATCCAGTTTTGCATGGATCCCTCGTTCAGCCCTCCTTCTACCATCTTTGTACTCGCACTACATATCCTCAGACCACATAACGAGCTACTATTTCGGCTCGTTCTTCCACAGTCAAGAGAGGGGGCATTTTTAAACTGAAGCAAATGAAAATTGGTGTTAAACACAACCTCAAGGAGCGCTCTATCTAACAAATGTTGATCCAACAAAATTGGTTCATAAATAAAGAAATTATAGCTGTATGAAAATAGGGAGTGACTTATCAGACACTCTGTATAACTAGGCCTACAACAACTTCATCGAAATTTGATTCAACATATTGGACACAATCTTGAATGCCATGAATTGCCCAGTTGACATTGATAAGAAAAAACTCTTTCCAAGTATCAATACAACTTTATCAAAATTCGATTCAACATTTTTGGACCCAATCATTGATTCGAAATGTAATATTCGGAACAACATGGTATTTATGTTATTTCCTCATATCTAGAATAATAATGAAGAAAAAGGACTGGCTTATACATATGGAATGGGAAATTAGCGAATAACACAACATCACGTCTGAACTACTGGACTGATTAACTTGGAATTTAGCATATAGATTCTTGATTTGCCCAGGATGGTTATAGGTCTATTATGGATTCTTCAAGATTTCAGTAGGTGAAGTTTCCAGTTTGACAAGTTTCAGTTTGTCAATTTTTTAATTAGACCCCGAACGGGTTACCTGCTGCTATTAGAGAATAAATAAATAATCAGTTTATCGAATCAAGGCATGCTGATTTCCCTCATTGCAGGTTTTTGCTTATCAGACTCGAGTACTCTTGAAAAATAAAATGTAAAGATTTCAAATCAATATAGATCAAATATATTCTTTATTCAAGAAGTTGGATCTTCAATATGTTGCTTCAAACAAGTTACATCCTCAATATCGTACACTCCACTCGACAATATTTGAAGCGTCAGATAAACTTGAAAACAACAATAAAGTTTCTCAATTAAAACCAAGCTCATCAAGTTGAACTGAAACCTAGTTGAACTAAAACCTAGTTGAACTAAAACCTAGTTGAACTAAAACCTAGTTGAACTAAAACCTAGTTCAACCTTAACTAGAACTTCATTATTCATCAAGTTGAAATCCAAACCAAATAACTAGCAGAAAGTTAGTTTTGTATGGTCTGCATTGATTTACTATGAAAATAGAAGATTTTGGAACAATACATTTCATTGTTGTACTGGAACTAGATGTTTTAGGTTCAGATTATTATGTTTTAGTTTTAATTATTTATAAAGTTGAAATCCCAACCGAATAACTAGCAGACGAGAATATTTAAAGCGTTAGAAATACTTGAAAACAACAATGAAGTTCTCAACTAAAACCAAGTTCATCAAGTTGAACTAAAACCTAGTTGAACATTAACTAGCTAGAACTTCATTATTCATCAAGTTGAATTGGAACCCAACTAGCAGAAGATTAGTTTTGTGTGATATACTATGTGTGACTATACTATGAAAATAAGTTAATAAAACAAAATAAATTTTATAGCACCCTTTATTCTTTAAAAAACTTTAAAGTAGTTGAACAACTAGTTTAGGTTTACACCATCTTCAGGTTCTAAAATAAAATATAATTTAATAACGGTCTCCTAATTAATATAAAACGAACATATGTTTAAATTCATATGACTAATTATTTCTGGTAAAAGTTATTAAATTTAAATTTATATTTTAAAATTTTAAATTTATTATTCACTTTTAATTTTATCAAAATAGGATTATTTAAGTCAAATTGGATTATATTTATTAAATTATTCCTATTTTATTTTAGAACCTGAAGATGGTGTAAACCGAAACTAGCTGTTCAACTATTTTAAAGTTTTTTTAAAGAATAAAGGGTGCTATAAGATTTATTTTGTTTTATTAATTTAAAAGCAGCCCATTTTAATAAGTGTTTTATGAAAAAAGATATTTTAGAACAATACGCTTCATTTTTGCATTGGGACTAGAGGTTTTAGGTTCAGATTATTATGTTTTAGTAATTATTATTCATTTATTTTGTTTTATTAATTTAAAAGCAGCCCATTTTAATAAGTGTTTTATGAAGAAAAGATACTTTAGAACAATACGCTTCATTTTTGCATTGGACTAGATGTTTTAGGTTCAGATTATTATGTTTTAGTAATTATTATTCATTTATTTTGTTTTATTAATTTAAAAGCAGCCCATTTTAATAAGTGTTTTATGAAGAAAAGATACTTTAGAACAATACGCTTCATTTTTGCATTGGGACTAGATGTTTTAGGTTCAGATTATTATGTTTTAGTAATTATTATTCAGCAAGTTGAAATCTCAACCGAATAACAAGCAGAAGATTAGTTTTGTATGATGTTCATTGACTTACTATGAAAATAAGATATTTTAGAACAGTACGCTTCATTTTTGCACTGGAAATAGAGGTTTTAGGTTGAGATGAAGCTAAACGCACAAGCCTGCGGTGAGCAAGAGCAGCAGCAGCAGTCGCCTCCCTCGTTTAGCGGTGGCTGGGAATCACGTCCATGAGGCAACTTTTAACAAGAGCATACTTGGTTTTCACCGACAAGAAGTTTGGTGGGAAAATTTCAAAGCATTACAAAAAGCGTCAACAATATCAAGGACGTCACGTAGCCGTTGTTTCGGTTGCGGTAAGAAAAGGTGGCCATCTCTTTTATTCAGCACACTTGCCGCCAACTTTTGCTTGCCGAAGAAGAAGAAACCATCTTTATAACAACAAGAACTGAACTGCTGGCGTTATCTGCAAGTCGGACGAAAAGTTTTTAAGCGCTAATAAAAGTAGTTTTGTTTATCACGGTGCAGAGGTCGGCGGTTTATTGAGGATTCTCGGCTCGCACGCTCGTCGACAAAAAGAGAACGGACTTTTGCAACTCCGACACCCCGTTAGTCCGTCTTTGCCTCCTCCCGGATCGCTCATCAAACTACCTACCCCTCCACCTCAACATCCTCCTCACCGCACCGCAGAACAGACAAAAAGCAACTCTGCATTCTGTGCATGTACTTCGCAGGAGATTGCCCATCTCCCACCCAGATTACCGAGTTTCGACTTCGCTTTCTTACACGACAACACTTACAATCGACATGAACAAAAACTGCAATACCAACTTTTATCTAGAGTTGAATGGAAATTTCGTGAGTTGTACGAGTTGAAATGACTGATAAGTAGATTGGGTAAAGATAGGCTGAATAAGAGTCGTGATAAGTAGTTTTGTATAAGAAGAGTGTATTTGTGGGATATCAATCTACTGCTCTACTCCATAATAATGTAGAATTGTAGGGCAGTCCTTGATGTTGCCTCGTTACAAATAATAGTGATCCCCGAATAAGGCAGCCGACCTACCCAACATTTTTTCATTTGTCATTTTGATTCCCAAAATTCAATCGTGCAGTTGGAAGATGTGTGGAAATGTTTTCAAATGTATTACTAGTGTGAGCTTTAAAAGAGGTTTCGTCTATAGTGGCTGAGATTAGGACAGAACATACGATTCTCAGTACCTACTCCTATTGAAGTCTGATATCACCCTATTCGAAAATATAATATCCTACAAATTCATTGAGAAAATGCTATTTTTCCTTCACAAATCATAGAGATTTTGTTTGTTTTCAATTATTGAATGACGAATACGAATTAGAGAATTATGGATGAATGATTTGTGAGAAAAAGTAGCAATTTCTCAATGAATTTGTAGGATAATTTATTTTCGAATAGGGTGATATCAGACTTCTATAGGAGTACTGAGAATCGTATGTTCTGTCATAATCTAACCTACTTTAGAGGAAATCTGTCTTAAAGCTCACGCTGGTTATACATTTAAAAACATTTTCACACAGCTTACAACTTCATTTACTCGAAATTCAATCTTCTAATACCTGACTTTCAACCAATTAGTTATAGGATAGCTATAGGAATAATTTAATATTAGATTATACTGACATGTCACCTGTCATTTGAGTGAAACTCAAATTTTGACGTTCTTGTGATAATTGTGAATAAATAAATAAATAGATCATATAAAAATGAGCATTTCATCCCACAATTGAATTAAGTCTTCTAGTTCCCATATTTCAGGAGGACATCTTTTGCTAACAAATCTTAAAAATACCACCCTGGAGTACAACCCTTAAGGGAATCAAAATTCTCGCTAAATCAACACAAAAAAGGGATACCACCATGTCCAACCCCTAACGGGAGGGGGCCCAAATTTTTGAGTGTTGTTAGCTTGGACAGGAATGAATTGTCAGCCGTTGGCTGGTACACAGTCGACTGTTTAGACGAGCAATTGGGCGTAACGAGCAACAAGCTGTACTGGAAGCTGGAAGCTGGGAGATACATAGCACAACATAGCGCCCTCACATATACATAGAGATAGATTACATAGAGATACATAGCGCCCTCGGTGGCAGCCACCAGAACGAGAGCGAGTCTGGCGTCTCGCTCTCTGCTCTGGCATATGCATGTTGCCAGCCCCGTTTTAATTAAACGGAACATGTTTTAAAAGCGAATTATCAACAGCTGTTACTGTTGGAGGCGGCCTTATTACAGTACCTACTACAATGCAGCTACAGCCTGTTGTTCCAGCGCTGACTCAGACTCTACAACTCGGTACACGCTCCCTCCAAAAATCGATAGACGCGGATTCACGGTGAACAATGCTAGTAGAAGTTACGATATTGTCTCGAAGTTATCGATAAAATTTAGGGAGGCTAAAGTATTTCTAAGACTACACGAATGGACAGAGAGGATTCGAGTCTGTTTGTCAACGATCCTCCTAAAAAAGGATCCTACTTGGATTCGAAAATTCTGAGCATTATCGAATTACTGCATTACCGAGTGTATCTATCTTTTTAGTTTTACTAATTTTTTTGTCATTAAAATTATAACTGGCTGTTTCCGCAGCCAATTTATTATTTGTTTTTATTTCTGCAATATCAACATTAATTTTATTTTATTTTTAAATTTTTACAAAGTAGCACTGATTGGGAGAGAAAAACTAAGGAAAATCCTTGTACCATTTTTCTCCCAAATTTAGATAACATTTTAAAAGTCCGAGTTAGGGTTATGGTTTCACTTTTCTTAAATTTAGTCCATTTTCACTAAAAAAAAACAACGAAAACTAAGAATTTTAAATTTTGATAACATTTATTCATATCATATTTTCTATCTGTATTTTTTCAAACTTAATAGTTCATCGATTTAAATTCAGCTAATTACGCCAGGCACTCACAAACTCATGCTTAAGCCTACCTGTGAGTCTCTCACAACGTAAGGGTATTCTATAAATGTACTTTAATGTACTGTATGATTTGTAAATTGTGAGAATACATTGATTTGATTTGATTACCAAGATAACTGGTTATCATGAATGATGTCCTTGTGGAAACCTGTACTTGATCTAAAGTAAACTTCATTCCAATTATGTTAAGTAAAAGTTTTCAAAAGTATATGGAAAATTGAAGAACAGTGTCAATGTGTAAATTGTATCAACTCGAATGCTTACTACATGAAATATACTACGTATTATCATTATTGAATACCCTTTACTATTTACTAGGCGTAGTGTTTGCTACATATTAATTAATAAACTACTTTATTTACCATAATCTATAAACTACCATAATTCCTCAAGATTGAATCTGGTACTTAATTTTCAAACTGTACGTCCACACATCTCTCATTAACAACCTCCTCATTACTCACACACAAGCCTAGAGCTCAACCCTAATAGTATGACTATCTCATTTCTCAAATCATTATGAAGAAAGGTTCATTTTCAAAATGTTATTCAGTTCAATTCAAACTCATTCGTCTTATGAAAAGGTATCTATTTATTTTTAAGAGTTACCAAGCAGAAATGAATCTCATATCACTCTGTAACTGAGCAACATTTTAAAAATGTTTTTTAATAGTATTTATTAAATAATAGTTCAATTTCCAGAGGAGGAGAGCATTTATGTGATATACTATTTACATCACTGTAGTAGACTATCACTCTGCAGCAACTGATCAACATTTTTAAAATGTTTTTAAATAGTATTTATTAAATAATAATTCAATTTCCAGAGGAGGAGAGCATTTATGAGATATACTATTTACATCACTGTAGTAGACTATCACTCTGCAACTGAGCAACATTTTTATAATGTTTTTTAATAGTATTTATTTAATAATAATTCAATTTCCAGAGGAGGAGAGCATTTATGATATACTATTTACCTCAGGGAGAGTATAGATACTATCCACTCACTCTGCAGCAACTGATCAACATTTTTAAAATGTTTTTAAATAGTATTTATTAAATAATAGTTCAATTTCCAGAGGAGGAGAGCATTTATGTGATAAACTATTTACATCACTGTAGTAGACTATCACTCGGCAACTGAGCAACATTTTAAAAATGTTTTTTAATAGTATTTATTAAATAATAGTTCAATTTCCAGAGGAGGAGAGCATTTATGTGATAAACTATTACATCACTGTAGTAGACTATCACTCGGCAACTGAGCAACATTTTAAAAATGTTTTTTATAGTATTTATTAAATAATAGTTCAATTTCCAGAGGAGGAGAGCATTTATATGATATACTATTTACATCACTGTAGTAGACTATCACTCTGCAGCAACTGATCAACATTTTTAAAATGTTTTTAAATAGTATTTATTAAATAATAGTTCAATTTCCAGAGGAGGAGAGCATTTATGTGATAAACTATTTACATCACTGTAGTAGACTATCACTCGGCAACTGAGCAACATTTTAAAAATGTTTTTTAATAGTACTTATTAAATAATAGTTCAATTTCCAGAGGAGGAGAGCATTTATATGATATACTATTTACATCACTGTAGTAGACTATCACTCTGCAGCAACTGATCAACATTTTTAAAATGTTTTTAAATAGTATTTATTAAATAATAGTTCAATTTCCAGAGGAGGAGAGCATTTATTGATATACTATTTACATCACTGTAGTAGACTATCACTCTGCAGCAACTGATCAACATTTTTAAAATGTTTTTAAATAGTATTTATTAAATAATAGTTCAATTTCCAGAGGAGGAGAGCATTTATGTGATAAACTATTTACATCACTGTAGTAGACTATCACTCGGCAACTGAGCAACATTTTAAAAATGTTTTTTATAGTATTTATTAAATAATAGTTCAATTTCCAGAGGAGGAGAGCATTTATATGATATACTTTACATCACTGTAGTAGACTATCACTCTGCAGCAACTGATCAACATTTTTAAAAGTTTTTAAATAGTATTTATTAAATAATAGTTCAATTTCCAGAGGAGGAGAGCATTTATTGATATACTATTTACATCACTGTAGTAGACTATCACTCGGCAACTGATCAACATTTTAAAAATGTTTTTTAATAGTACTTATTAAATAATAGTTCAATTTCCAGAGGAGGAGAGCATTTATGATATACTATTTACATCACTGTAGTAGACTATCACTCTGCAGCAACTGATCAACATTTTTAAAATGTTTTTAAATAGTATTATTAAATAATAGTTCAATTTCAGAGGAGGAGAGCATTTATGTGATAAACTATTTACATCACTGTAGTAGACTATCACTCGGCAACTGAGCAACATTTTAAAAATGTTTTTTAATAGTATTATTAAATAATAGTTCAATTTCCAGAGGAGGAGAGCATTTATGTGATAAACTATTTACATCACTGTAGTAGACTATCACTCGGCAACTGAGCAACATTTTAAAAATGTTTTTTATAGTATTTATTAAATAATAGTTCAATTTCCAGAGGAGGGGAGCATTTATGTGATATACTATTTACATCACTGTAGTAGACTATCACTCTGCAGCAACTGATCAACATTTTTAAAATGTTTTTAAATAGTATTTATTTAATAATAATTCAATTTCCAGAGGAGGAGAGCATTTATGAGATATACTATTTACATCACTGTAGTAGACTATCACTCTGCAACTGAGTAACATTTTTATAATGTTTTTTCAATAGTATTTATGAAATAATAGTTCAATTTCTGGAGGAGGAAATATGATATATATTATTTACATCACTGTACTAGACTGGAAATCGAACATTCTTGGAATACGGTGTTCGCAACGGTATCAAGAAATCTTGACTCGATGATATCCTCAAATTTCCACAAGTCATCAAGTTGTATGTACATCATGAAACACGACTTTTCCAAACTCGGAAAAATAGCTTCGGCCGACTTGAGAAGAGCAGTAGGTTTCGTTGCCCAAATGCGCAGCACTGTTAACAAAGGAGCAGGACTAGCATTGTAAATTAGCAGATTGGCAGGCATGGGCTGGTGGAGCGAACAAATGCAAATCAGGCCTCAAAACTCGAGGCATGCGAAGGCAAGGCAAGGCAAGGCAAGACAAGACAAGGCAAGGCACGGCAAGGCAAGGCAAGGCAAGACAAGGCAAGGCAAGGCAAGGCACGGCAAGGGCCTGATGGCATAAGACGCTGCTACAGGGGCAGATTCACACTAAACTGTCAGCATTGGTCTAATGGGAAGCATTGAGATTATTTCATGAGGAATTCTGACAGAAGTGAACCACAAGCTGGGAGGGAGTCGGCTAATTGCGTTGAGCTAGCGGAGAGCACAGTAGTACAGTAGATGTCAGTAGTACAGTGCAGCACAGTAGAAGCGTGTGTGCCCTGACTGGAAGATGACTGCTGCTGCTGCTGCTGCTGTGACTTGTGCATGTAATTTTGTTGCGACGTGTGACTACAGTGCAGGTCACGAGGCTCGTTAGCAAGTAAACGTCGCTTGACGGTTAGTGCAGTTTGGTGAAATGGATAGGTTAGCTGGAGGAAAAGAGCTGAAGTGACAGCTTGGAGCCGCCAAAACGTGACAACGAAAAATAGAGAATGAGACTTTCGAAACTTTATCATGTAATAATAATAATACTGTTATTATTATTTGAAATCCGTGTTTTTTTTGGTTATTAGATATTCATTTTGTAAGATGTTTTCTTTATTAAGTTTTCTGATTATTTGAAGTCGGTAATTTTTTTGGAATTCGATGGTCGTGTTGTAAGATGTTTTCTTTATTATGTTTTCGAATCCTATCATATCATATCATAATTTCTTTATTCATAAATTTGTACAGTGTATACAATGAATAGTGTCATAAATATATATCTTTGATTAGATACAATTAAAAATAAAATACATAACAAATAAACATCTACAGAATACAACAATACAAATACAACATTATATTAAGCGAGCAATTTCAATATATCTGTTTATATTTTTATATCTGGTTATTTATGTTCAACGGTTCTCGAGAACGGCTCTAATGATTTTCACGTATTTGGAACATTGTAGGTTTATGATATAAAAATTCGATTGCACTAGCTCTCATCCCAGGGAAAACTCGCTGAAGGACATGGAAAGGATAATTCATCCTTGGAAAAACAGATGATAATTTCGTCGTCTGTCGATAACAGAAGATGCGTGTGCCTGTGTGGGAGATCAGCTGTGTGATCAAATAGCTTACCGTATGTTGCGAGAAATCTAGAAATTTTAATTGACTCGATCAAAATAATCTGATTTGTTGACATGAGATGGTATATATTATCATAATATTCAAAGTTAATCATTATTTTCTAGTTCTAAGTGATTAGTGAGTGTTATTTTCTTATTCAAATTGGTTTGTAAACAATCTAAATTAGAACTTCTATTTTTTCAAATATTTGGACTGAAAATTTTACCTGAATTCAAGTGTATAGAACATAACCTACTTTTTGTAATATATTTAGTGTATAAATCAAAATTCTGGGAAGAAACAGTTTTGGGCTGTGCCTGTTAGTCCTTCCCAATCATTTTAAAGAATTGAGTTCTGTTTATCAATAAATAAATAACCGATAAATAGTGCCCCGATTTTTATTTGTAATCGGTAGTATATTGTTATTCGATATTCGTTTTGAAAGATGTTTTCTTCACGAGTTTTGTAGAATTGATTTGGTGATTCACCAAAAAAATAATTAAATTTTATACAAACCAAAACTGACAGTGGAAGTACGCATATATATTTCCATTACTAGTATCGAAGAGTGCAAACATTTCCCTGAAGATATAATAATACAATAATTAAAAAAAATACACAAATTTCAATTTGGATTAGATAGGAAATTTGAACATAGGCCGAGACATGTGAGATGTAAATCACAAATTAAATAAATCATTTATACTATTATTTAGCAATCCATCACTTGAACAATGCTGAAAAAATATCATTTGAAAGTAAATAAAAATAGAAATCCAAGTACACTTTTAAAATAGTTTAGTCAAAACATGCTATATCATATGCTATATTATAATATAGCCGATTAAACTATTTTAAAAGGGTACGTAGATTTATATTCAAGAGTAGCCATAAGGAAAAAAAGACAATCATTTGAAAAATTTATTTTTACTCCTCAGTTGAATCTGGAACGAGTAACAAGTGAATTCCCTTTACAAAGTTCTTTTGTATTAATTCTACTTAGTGGAATAACTCTGACTTCACAGTTTCCAGCTAAACTTCACAAGACATTACACAATTTTAATTATAACTTTTGTTTCTTGCACGATACGAGCGTAACTAGTTTCCTACAAGAAGACAACTTCATGTAATAGGATTTTATCGCAACAATAGAGAACCGTATTCTAGACTAGAGAAAACTTAGTTTTACAAGCACTTAGTACGACAGTATCAAATTTCCAGCTGCATTAAATAAGATTGTGATACCTTTTTGTGTGTTGTCATTCCTATACTTCAGCAAAAATTATGAAATGAATTCTTTGAAACAGTTTTGTTTCCTTGCATTCGATAGAAAATACAACACTTAATAACATCCTTGTTCCATTGGTGGAGGAATCATCTACTTTTAGAAGTTCCACTGAAAAGATTATGAGTGTTGTTTAACACTTGACAAATAAAATATATACGAAAAAAATTATGAGAGAAACAGCAAAGAAGCCTAAGCATAATTATCTGAAATCAATTCATAATCAGGAATGATGATTCATCAGGTACCAATTGATTAAGTCCACCTACATTACTATTTCTTTGTAAAGCGATTTATTTCATACTACAGATAAATAAAAACAATAAAAAAACTTATAGTACCCATTATTACTAAAAACTTTAAAATATTTCAACGACTTGTTTCTACCATAACTTTGGTCATTTTCAACTTGAAATGTAGAAAATAAATAATATTCATTTATTATAATTGACCGAGCGAAGTGAGGTCTAAGATTCAAGTCGACGGTTTGGCATTCCTCTTATGTTTAAATGTTTGAATGTTCAGATGTTTATATGTTTATATGTTGCGCATTTACGGCGAAACGCGATAATAGATTTTCATGAAATTTTACTGGTATGTTCCTTTTTTAATTGCGCGTCGACGTATATACAAGGTTTTTGGAAATTTTGCATTTCAAGGATAATATAAAAGGAAAAATTAGCCTCATTCATACGCCAATATTAGAGTAAAAATCAGACTATAGAATAATTCATCATAAATCAGCTGACAAGTGATTACACAGATGTGTGGAGAAGCCAGTCTATTGCTGTATTTCCATAAGATCTATAGTTTCAATCAGGTACTTGTGGATGAGAATACTGCGTGAGGTATACTGTTCACAGAGCTACTAGTAAATAATAATAAATAAAATAATATTTATTCATTTTCTACTTTTAGTAGGTACCCTCTATTATTAAAAACTTTAAAATATCAACTTGTTCATTTATTTTCAACATTTCAACTTGAAAATGACGTAAGTTATGGTAGAAACTAGTCGTTGAATATTTTAAAGTTTTTAATAATGAAGGGTACTACAAGTTTTTATATTGTTTTTATTCATAGGTACCAAAGAAGCCATATAAGTTAAGTTTTTCATACTAGAGCTTTGTAGAACGATCCAATTAATTAATTTTTATGATCCATGATTAATGATTTAAGGAAGAATATGTTTTAATTCAGGCCTATTTTATATTTTAGGCCAACCGATGATTTTCTCAAAGTGGATAATCGTTTGAGCATTGATGTACAATATAATGATCATAACTCCAAGTGAAGTTGTAAATGAAATGTATTGGTTCAATAATTATAAAATGTATTGATATTCGATTTGAGTGAAATATTTTTGTTTTCAATTATTTTTTGAATATCGAAATTTAAAATTTTTAGTTTAGTCGTTAGTTTTGAAGTGGAAATTGGACTTTTTGAAGTGAAAAGTGGAATCTTAACCTCTTTTCTTTTTTGAAACTTTTATTTTATTTGTAAAAATTTGGGAGAAGACAGTTTTGGGCTATGCCTGTTGTTTTCTCCCAATCGTATTATATATTAGAATTATGATTTGTGATTGTCAATGAAATAAATGAATAAATAAATAAATATTCGTATGGTATTTATTGATTGGAAGTCCCACCAAAGTATTGGTTTGAAAGCAGTCTATTCAATTAGAAGGAAATAATTTTCATTAGTTTCAATTTATTAAACATGAATGAACTCACAATTTCTATTTGAATAGAACCCCAAGCCTACTTCGATATCATAACTCTCATCTTCCTATAAATCATTCATTCCATTTTATTAAACGATCATTTTTCAAATTCAGCCCCACTCCAGGCAAAAGCAAATACACCATTCATACTTTTATTCATCACAAAGAGATAGAAAGACCGCTTTCTGCCACAGCAAGAATTATTGTAATATCAAAAAATTGCTTAGGAGTAGAAAAAAGATGCGGTTCACTGCGCACCGAAATAATACAGTTGGAATGGACGGAAAGTTCATATAAAAAAGGAAAAATGGAAAGAAAGAGCGACGGTGGAAGGGCGGGGGGAGGAGTAGACTAGGCAGAAGCGAGTAGCCAGTTGCCGAATTTCCATTACAAATTTCCATTCTGTTGCTTTGGAAGTTGGAGTAGCTGCTGCTGACTACCAAATAACCAACCGACCGACCGACCGCCTTCAGACAAGCAGTATACATACCTCGACCCCACTACACCCCCTAGCGACCATTAATCATGCGCCTTGTAAAGAATATTTGAAATAAAATACGCTGCAACACCGCTTGTGTTCTGTCCAATAATAATAATTTTCAATGGACTACAACTGCTGAGCTATTCAATGAAACATTCATACATCAACAGCCGACACAAAGCACTGGGGCTATAAACTCAAATATTGTGAGATGAATCAGCCATTAATCTATCTTAAAAAATATCGATTTATTGACAATATCTTATTCATTCATCACCTCAAATTTCGAATATAAAGATTCATTGCTGAGATAATAATGTTACCTGAATTTGGGAGAGAAATAGTACAAAGTATTCTTAGTCTTTCTCTCCCAATCTGTGCTTCATTGCAAAAATTAATAAATAAAAAAGAATTTAAAAAAAGATAGACAGCAAAGAGTAATACTGAATACTGGTTATATTAGCCAATTTAATATAAATGCAGTACCCATATTTTAAATATATTTGAAAAATATGAGTTATTATATATATTACACGCATCTTCTTAATTTGTTTGATTGTATTTTAATGGAAATAAAATTTATTTATATGTGAAATGACTAAAATTTTCATTAGGCTATCATAACAGTATAATTGTAATTTAGAATGTAGGTACTCAATACTATTCAACTGTCGGGAATGAGTTGATAAATTACAACCCAGAAAGTGTGAAATCCGGAAATAGTATCTTACGTCACAAGGATGGGAAGGGCCCTTTTGCAAGCGAGAATAATGTTTCTAGTCGAGGCGTTAGCCGAGACTAGAATTTCTTTCGAGCACTGCAAAAGACATTCACGTTCAAGTAACGTACACTATTTTTTGTCATAACAATCTAAAGAAGAATAATTGAGAAATAGAAAACATTACTTGTTTGTGCTGAAGTTACTACATTCATTCTATAAACATAACCTAGTTTACAAATTCCGAATCAGGAATTTAGTGGAAGTTGACTAAACTTCCACCTGGAGCGCTGAAGGTGGTTTTTTGTAGCGATTTTGCTGTTCCTATTTCGGAACTAGGAAACATACTCGACTGTGAAGAAAACATATGGTTTCATTTTATGGTTTATAATGTTCTGCAAACAGCTGTTTATCGGCTTAATTTCATGCATGGAAAACAGCTGAGATTGAATGACTATGACAAAAATGATGTAAAAAGCTATTAAATATGAATGAACTCACAATTTCTATTTGAATAGAACCCCAAGCCTACTTCGATATCATAACTCTCATCTTCCTATAAATCATTCATTCCATTTTATTAAACGATCATTTTTCAAATTCAGCCCCACTCCAGGCAAAAGCAAATACACCATTCATACTTTTATTCATCACAAAGAGATAGAAAGACCGCTTTCTGCCACAGCAAGAATTATTGTAATATCAAAAAATTGCTTAGGAGTAGAAAAAAGATGCGGTTCACTGCGCACCGAAATAATACAGTTGGAATGGACGGAAAGTTCATATAAAAAAGGAAAAATGGAAAGAAAGAGCGACGGTGGAAGGGCGGGGGGAGGAGTAGACTAGGCAGAAGCGAGTAGCCAGTTGCCGAATTTCCATTACAAATTTCCATTCTGTTGCTTTGGAAGTTGGAGTAGCTGCTGACTACCAAATAACCAACCGACCGACCGACCGCCTTCAGACAAGCAGTATACATACCTCGACCCCACTACACCCCCTAGCGACCATTAATCATGCGCCTTGTAAAGAATATTTGAAATAAAATACGCTGCAACACCGCTTGTGTTCTGTCCAATAATAATAATTTTCAATGGACTACAACTGCTGAGCTATTCAATGAAACATTCATACATCAACAGCCGACACAAAGCACTGGGGCTATAAACTCAAATATTGTGAGATGAATCAGCCATTAATCTATCTTAAAAAATATCGATTTATTGACAATATCTTATTCATTCATCACCTCAAATTTCGAATATAAAGATTCATTGCTGAGATAATAATGTTACCTGAATTTGGGAGAGAAATAGTACAAAGTATTCTTAGTCTTTCTCTCCCAATCTGATTTCATTGTAAAAAAGAATAAATAAAAATGAATAAAAAAAAGATAGACAGAAAAGAGTAATACTGAATACTGGTTATATTAGCCAATTTAATATAAATGCAGTACCCATATTTTAAATATATTTGAAAAATATGAGTTATTTTATATATTACACGCATCTTCTTAATTTGTTTGATTGTATTTTAATGGAAATAAAATTTATTTATATGTGAAATGACTAAAATTTTCATTAGGCTATCATAACAGTATAATTGTAATTTAGAAGGTAGGTACTCAATACTATTCAACTGTCGGGAATGAGTTGATAAATTACAACCCAGAAAGTGTGAAATCCGGAAATAGTATCTTACGTCACAAGGATGGGAAGGGCCCTTTTGCAAGCGAGAATAATGTTTCTAGTCGAGGCGTTAGCCGAGACTAGAATTTCTTTCGAGCACTGCAAAAGACATTCACGTCCAAGTAACGTACACTATTTTTTGTCATAACAATCTAAAGAAGAATAATTGAGAAATAGAAAGCATTACTTGCTTGTGCTGAAGTTACTACATTCATTCTATAAACATAACCTAGTTTACAAATTCCGAATCAGGAATTTAGTGGAAGTTGACTAAACTTCCACCTGGAGCGCTGAAGGTGGTTTTTTGTAGCGATTTTGCTGTTCCTATTTCGGAACTAGGAAACATACTCGACTGTGAAGAAAACATATGGTTTCATTTTATGGTTTATAATGTTCTGCAAACAGCTGTTTATCGGCTTAATTTCATGCATGGAAAACAGCTGAGATTGAATGACTATGACAAAAATGATGTAAAAAGCTATTAAATTGGCTGATTCGTTAGATTCAACTTGTTAAGCGTTATTATATTATGAGATATCTTCTACAATATGTACTCACTTTTATTTAAATTTATCCACAAGAATTATTTTATGATATTAATAAAAGTAAAACTGATTGCGGTAAAGATAAATAGGATGAAAATAATTATTATCATTGACTTTGTCAAGGAAGTATCAAAACTGAAAAAAGTCATTTATAGATATTATGTGAAATGACTAAAATTATAATTAGGCTATCATGGCAGTATAATATTGTAATTTAGAAGGTAGGTACTCAATACTATTCAACTGTCGGGAATGAGTTGATAAATTACAACCCAGAAAGTGTGAAATCCGGAAAATGATGCACAATGTGGCTGATTTGTTAGATTCAATTTGTTAAGCGTTATTATATGAAATATCTTTTACAACATGTACACACTTTTATTTAAATTTATCCACAAGAATTATTTTATGAAATTAATAAAAGTAAAACTGATTGCGGTAAAGAGAAATAGGATGACAATAATTATTAATTATAATAAATTGTGTTATTATCTTACACTTTTACAACACTACTCAAGTTTCGAGAGTACTGTTGTAAAAGTGTAAAATAATGGCATAATTAATATCAGCAGTTAAAGGATGAAAACAAAAGAAGAAATAATTATTATCATTGGCTTTGCCAAGGAAGTATCAAAACTGAAAAAAGTCATTTATAGATTTAGCAAATTTAATTCAGTTTATGTGTTTTCACTTATCAACATGGAGTTGATGAACAATAATTTATTGAACCGCTATGAGTTTAAGATGATGAAATATTACACATACAGAAAATAAAAGAGCTCTGTCAGAGGAATTTGTCGAAAAATTTACGTCAGAAGTGCTGGGCAAATAGATTATATAGAACTGCTAAAACTAAAGGAGACAAAGTTGGTTTGTTTCATATTTTTACTATTTTGTTGTAAGAATAGGAAGGTAGTAAAAATGTTAATCATGTATAACACTGAAGTATAAATCATGTTGTACCGTTCTAACTCATTCATTTAGTGTAAATTCGATTGATACAAATCTGGAGCAAGATGAATAGCCAACATGAAGAACGTTTTCGCCACCTTGATAAATTCAGCATCAGCACTAATCTGCCAGACACTCGGCGAGATTTATTAGCCGAAACCAATTCAGATATTCAAACGGTTCTAATCTTATTAGAGCTAGATTCGAGCGACCTATATAAACCACCAGCTGACAATGCAGCGATAAGAACCAAGCGACACAGAATTCGCCGCCTTTTTAGGAATGATAGCAAATCCTTTCAGTGTTAAGAGACGCGGCACACGTAAAAGGATTGCAAGTCCATTTTGGCGAAAACTTGGTAAGAAACTCCGAGTATTGACCCATACATTATTCTCATGGAGCAGTATTTCCATCCAAATCCCAATCCACTATTTTCTTCCTCGTAATAAATTCTGAGATCAAAATAAATCCTAGCTGGAAGCCCAGCCATGCAAACTTCGCTCCCTTTTTACCAGTTGCGAGTCCGAAAAACAAATACATTTTGCAATGGAGATACAGTCGTATATCAATGCTTCCAGCGAAAAATATGAACATAATGAAAACTTTCATAGTTCTTTCCACACATAAAATTTTGATCCAGAACATTTGAATGCTTTTTGAGACACGAGATATGTAAAACCCTATAAGATTCTGCAATTGTTCATGAGGAAACCTTGAATTTATAAACGTTGAGTTCGAAATAATGAAATATTTTTGCGATGCAAATACTACATCAAACGAAGTAATATGTAGGGCCAAACGAGAGCCATTCTGTCGATATTAAAAAGCAAAGCAATTCAAAACGCAAGTATCAATAAAACTGGCCATTACCTATCTCTTTTCTGTATAGGGCTACTTTTATAGAAATAGAAATAAAAATAAAAATCTTAGTACCCTTTTTTGAAATATTTAATCACTGTGATTATCTATTTCAAAAAGGGTACTAAGATTTTTCTTTTTCTTTCTATGTCCATTACCTCTATACCCGATTCATTTCATCAAATATCAAATGCAAAATGAAAAAAACAAGATCGAAAAAGAGCGGAGAATTTTCTGATCCCTCAATGAGAAAAGCAGAACTCTTTCACACGTTCATCAATACAGTGAAGAAAATAGTTTGTTGATTAACATACCTTGGATTATGCAGGAACACCATAGAAAACTCAAAGAGATAGGAATACATACCTGAAACAAAACAAAACGATAAAATTAATGATAATGGAAACAGGATATGATTGATATAATAAATAGTGTTTTGCAAATTCAAAATACCAAACAATTATTGATTTAAACATCCTATTATATTAAGCAAGCAATTTCTGTATATTTATATCTGGTTATTTATGTTCAGCGAATCTCCAAAACGGCTCTAACGATTTTCACGAAATTTGGATCATAGTAGGTTTATGATATAAAAATTCGATTGCACTAGGTCTCATCCTTGGGAAAACTCGCTGAACGACATCAAAAGGATAATTCATCCTCGGCTGTTTCAGCTGAGACTTTCGTCGTCTGTGGATAGTAAAAAGTGAGCGAGTGATTCTGTGGAAAATCAAAATATCGCATCCCCGAAATTCATAAGCTGACGTATAGCCAGCTGTGAAATATAAACACGATCATTTTAGAGAATAATTGTGTTCTGTTTATCAATAAATAAAAATAACGAGCGAAGCTCAGTGCCCCGATATTCAATATATTAATTATTGAACTAGCCCACAAATCGTCAATGTTGAAACTAAGTAGAAATACCAAAGAACGGAGCAGAACTGATACTGTTAATCAATGTAGCGAATATTGTAGAACATGGATTTTTATATTGTAAGAATTTAAAACAACTTGTAAAATTTAGACTAATTTTCATCTTGCATAGTGTAGAAAAATCACTTTGATTTTAAAACCCCGTCACTTATATTACAATAATACATTACATGATATCAATATAATGTAAATGATTCATAATAATGAAACAATAAATGTCTTAACACAGAAAATCAGTGTTTGGAATGGTAATTAAGAACAAATTAACTGCAAGCTGTCGATAGACGGATCACCACAGAAACTTTGAAACACTTTATCAACGTAAGACAGTGCGCATAGTGCAGTAATAGGGCTGCAAACTTAACCAACTGCTACGCCAAACCCACTTGCTAACGAATTTATTGCCATGTTAATTCACAGGCCAAGCCAAAGTTCTTACTCGGCTGCTGGGAACAGTTCAAGTAATTCAAAGATTTCAGGGAATTTGAAGCGGTTAACCGAGTCGAATATATTCGACGATGTGGGGTTTTTGGAAATCAACAGTTGATTTAGTTACTAAATTACACACTTAGTTACAAAGGCCCAGTTGCACAAAAGCTGGTTGAATTTTAATCCTGATTAATTTATAAATTTATTCATTCATTTTCTTTACATACAAAGGCTCACAGAGAGCCATAAAGAGCCTTATTTACACAATTAAATGAAACAACAATTTATATACATTTTGAAATATAGTAAATAAAGAAAAGAAAGCAAAAAGAATTTACACAGTTGAAATAATCAAATTAATTACATTCATATAAAGGAAAATGTGAAAAGAAAGCAATAAACATTTACTCAGAATAATCAAATTAATTTCATTATTATAAAGAAAAATGTGAAAAGAGAGAAGGTAAAACAATCCTTTCCAAAGATTCTAGAGGAAAATACAATTACAAAAAAAACGATTTAAAGATTACAGGAAAGAAAATAATAACTAATAAAAAAAGCTAAGTAAACAGAAAAAGAAAAGTCTTAAACTAGGAGAGTTCCAACCAGAGTTTACAAAACAATTCATCTCAAAAACGAGCGTCTTATGATAGATTCAGTTCACAATGTTTCTTATATTCATTGAATGAGTTCGAAAACGGATCATTTCATTCATTTTCATTCATTTATTGACACACTTTACAATTTACAATAATAAATGTGTTCATTCAAGCTATTAAACAGTCGTAAGGTTTTATAAAGAAATGAGTTGTAATGATGGTTTGTTCTAGCAAAGGGAATATCGAACAATATATTCCTTCTAGGTCTTGCATATGGTACACTGAAATTAATGAAACTGATAAAATATGGTAAATGGACGTTATGAATAATATATAACAACAATAGGGCATATAATGATCTCCGCACCTGCAATGACCGGATATAAGGATCTCAATTCACTAGTTGTGAAATTGAATGGACAGAAGATACGGAATTTCTTGACGAAAAGGTGTCTTAGAAATCTATTTTGAATCTTCTCAATTTCGTAGCTATCAGTACATTAGCAGGACCCCACACCATAGATGCATACTCAAGTTTACTCCGGACCAGTGCATTAAACAGTTTTATACTTATCACAACAAGTAAAAGGTTTTGAATTACGAAGTATAAAACCAAGTAGCCTATTAGCACTGCTAAGAACGTGATTAAATTGGTCTTTAAAATCAAAAGTCGAGTCCATCAACACTCCAAGATCTCGAATACAATTGACATACTCTAGATTGATGCCTGCTAATGAGTAAGCGTAACGATCATACTTCCTCTGTCTCGTGTAAACCATAAACTTAGTTTTTGAGATATTAAATTTGAGTTTATTTACAATTCCACGAGTACCAATCAGAGAAACCTTCTTATCAAAAAGGCATTCTCTGATTGGTTCTCGTGAAATTAATCACGGTTAAAATTTAACCGGCTTTTGTGCAACCGGGCATAAGAGTTATGGGATGAAAATAATTTCCAAATGTATGAATAACTCAATTGCTGCAGTGCTGCACAGGATGTCAATTAAAAAGAACATATGGCGGACCGAGCTTCGCTCTCGAGTACAAAAGCATAAAAAATTTATTACGAAAGAAGAAATTATAACAATACTCATAGTTCATACAGAAATGTTCTATCTGATCACAGTGAATTGAGATTAATTCCCAGAGGAATGCAAAAATTAATTTTACCTGATTAATTTCACGTGAACCAAATCAGAGAAACCCATTTCAAAAAGATGGTTCTGAAAATGAAAATTGAAAATGTTTTATTGGCAGAAATATAAAATTACAACATCTTAGAAAGACATAATAAAAGCAATACAAATTTTACTTGAGAAAATACTATTACAAAATAAAATGCAATGCCAACTGAGTATTTGCATCTCGAGGTACTAAACCTGTTTGAGATGGTGATATAAAATTGATTACAAAACTATAGCGCTAAAATGTAGTTACTGAGGCCGACAGTCGCATATGAAGTGACACATATTACATAACAGTATCGATGATTTACCATATTCTAGCTTCTACTGGAATTAATCAGGATTAAAAATAACCCGGCTTTTTTGCAACCGCCACTAAGTACCTGATTGAATGATTACAAATGTTCAACAGCTGAGTCATAATTTTGACACAGTCCCACACACATGAACTCGCTCACTCACTTCCATCATCAACAGACGACGAAATAATTATTATCAGCTGTTTTTCCAAAGATACTAAGGATAATAATATACAAGGATACTAATCATCCTTTTAATGTCCTTCAGCGAGTTTTCCCAGGGATGAGACCTAGTGCAATCGAATTCTTATATTATAAACCTACTATGTTCTGAATTTCGTGAGAATCGTTAGAGCCGTTTTCGAAATCCGGTGCAATACAAACATATAAACAGAAATTGCTCGTTTAATAGTATAGGATATTGCTGTTGGTGAAAATTGTAACAAAATAACATTGAAAATGTAGTTGCTACAAAAGTTTAATAGTTATTTATTGCAGATTCATTGGACTCTAGCTCATGATCATGGTAACAAGGACTATGAAAAATAAAAGATAAAAGATAAAGTACAGAGGTGAGTAAGGGAGAAAGGAAGTGGAAAGGGAAGATGCGAGAAAAGAAGTGCACACTCAGTAGAAGGACGCAAACAGAATCCAAATGACGGAGCTGGCTAATATTTTCATTCCGGAGACACTTATTGATTCCGCTCTATATGTTTGTGTCTTTCAGTAGCTGCTCTGCTCTGCCTTCCTGACCAAGCAATCAAATTGTCACCGGTTCGTCCAACAGCGCTCTAAAAACTTCTCCAAACAATCTGCCGTCCTATCACTGCATCCTTCTCTTCCTCCTCCTCTTCTCCTTCCTTCTCCTCTACCTCCTCCTCTTCTCCTTCCTTCTCCCCCTCCTCCTCCTTCACCACTACCTCCTTATCCTCCTGCTCCTCCTACTCCTCATCATCATCATCCTCTTCTTCTTCTTCTTCTCCCTCCTACAACCCCACCTCTCCTTCCTTCACCTCATCCTCAATCTACCCCCACCGACTTCTTTTTCCAATCCGAGACTTTTCTTTGTTTTCCGGAGCCTCGATCAAATTTTCATTCCCGATCGAAAGCGCCAGCGTTGCGACCGATTCACAGTGAGGCAGCCGACGCAGCAGATTGCTGGCCGGCGAAATATTGCCTGCCGTAAAACGAAAATGAAATACGAACGCCCGAATAGCAAGCGTCATCGACTACGCACCAGCCTCCAATCGCTCTTCCAAAAAGGTACTCACTTTTTACACTCCCTCCTCGCAAGAAATATGCAGCTTATTCCATCGACGAACGACGAACGACCAGTTTCTCATTCTTCGACACAATGATCTGTCACGCGAACGACGACTTGCGATTCGAATCTATTGACTGGCGTATAACAGTGACATATCGGCATTATACCATCTGCCTGCCGAGATGGATGTCTGTCACAGCCGACACATTCAGATGGATGCATGTACAGATACTCAAGATGGAAACTCAACATGGATTGATTCTCAAGATGGAAACGTGCATGATATTTCATTGTTTTTTAATACTCGTAGACAAATTGAGATTATTAAAATCGTGGGTAAAACAAAACTATTATCATATTTATCACTCATCTACATATTTATTTTCTGTTCTGAATATGTTGATTGTTAATTTGTTTCCATAATAATGTAGTGTTAGTATGTAATGGGTCTTGCAAGACCTAGCAATACATTGTCATTTGTGATAAAGAATCAATCATAGACAAACAATAGCCTAAGTAGAAAGCCCATGGTATAGGGCGTTTATGTCGTAACTTTTACTGTTAACTCAAGCCGATTACTGTCGATTATTGTAGATTTTAACCGTTTTGTTGGGGTGAGAGTGTATGAACGGCATAATATGAGAGACTACCAGCGTCACACAGCTTTATGGGAAAGAATTAAGTGCACTATCGGTTTGAGATAACAGTAAAAGTTGCGACATGAACGCCCTATACCATGGGATATCTTCTTATGCTATTATTTTAAAATTGAGAACTGAGTTTGCTGAATCACCAATTTTGGCAATATTAATTATTTATGATTGTGTAAAAATTATAAAAACTAGACAGTTATTATATTATTTTTCTGTGCATTTATATTCTGTTTATCAAGTACTTGGATTATTGATAAAATTCAACATCCATAGATTATCATCCATTAACAGAATTGTATCAATTGTACTGCTGTTATTAGATAAAAAAATGTATTTCTTATTTTTAGAACTCGTGGCTGGAGCTCAAGGCTTCTTTTTCCAGTCACGCCAAAAACTATTGTATTAATTTTTAATGATTATTTTTATTTCTAAAAATATTTCTTGTATTTGGAAATAAATTCTATTATAATTAAAACAAATTATATTCCAAAAGCTAGCAAATTTACTATGACACTATTTTGTATATCCATGATTGGTATGAATAGTATTTCTTACACTATTTAGATTACACATTATGATACAATAATATACTGCGTTTCAACATTACAGTTGTGTTGTGCGTGACGTCTATAAACACATCTAGAAATTGTCATTTACAATTTATATTAGTGTTTTCAATACTGAGTTTTGATTGAACTGGTCTTGATCATTAATATTAATTTCATCTAATAAATCACGACTTTGATCAAATCAAATCAAATCAAAAATCAATTTATTCCCAAAAAGTTTTTACAAATTAAATAACATTTTACATTAATTTGTACTTAGTATATAAGGAATCCCCCTACAAGACTGCACGTCTGTGTGTAGGGGGGAGTTCAGGAACAGTCTCTATTTACAATTATTGAATAGTTACCGTAATTACAATTATGTTCATTTTCATACATTTTAAAAATAAAAAACAATAATACTACTAATAGTAATAATATTAATAAGAATGAAGACTTCCAACTGTGCATGGACTGCGGTGCTTGGGGTCCAGGAAAATCCAAGAAATTGATGAGAAAAGACAAGAGAAAGAGTATTTTTTTTTATAAAGGGAAGGTGAAAAAAAAGATATATATATACACATACATATACATATATGAATAGTCAAAGGAGACTGAAAAAAAAAGACTTCATGTAATTGAAAATAAAGAATTGTAAATGAAAGTTTCAAACTAATGTTTAGGTTACGGATGGTTGATCACTGTGCATAACGGGATTGGAGCAATCGTTCGGCCATCTCCCAGCCAATACGGTATAGCCACCTATCCACCCTCTTCCTGTACACCAGCAAACTGAGTGTCTCCGCCTCCTTAATCTCCTCTGGGATATTCCTATATAAGACATGAGCCAGATATGAGGGATTTGTTAGTTCTGAGCCATGTGCCAGCTGTGGAATTTCAAAGTTATAATTTGATCTGAAACGCGTGGGATAGTTGTAGTTGATAATTTCTCCTAGGATTTCTGTTTTGTATTTTTTATATGAATTAATAAAGATTTAATGAAAAGCTGTCTTATATTTAATACTGGAAACTCTATGAATAAAAGGATTGTTGGGTATCTATTGTCTTTTTTCAAAATTGTTTTAATTATAGACCTTTGCGTAACTGCTAAAGGTTCCATAACAGTGGAGGAAGCCCCTCCCCAAGCAAGAATTCCATATTGTACGATGGATTGAACGTAGGCAAAGTATACTGTTTTGCATTGCTCTATGCTCAACACATGGCTCAGCTCTGAGAAAGCATAAAGCAATTTTCTGAGCCTTCTCTTAACACACTGAACATGTTGCACCCAACTCATCCTGCCATCCAGAATCACTCCCATACCGTAGTATACCGTATACCTGATATACCGTAGTATTTGTACTACATTATACAATAGAAAAAGTATAACAAGATGATTTATCATGAGATAGGGAACGCTGTGCTGATTCAAACCAGTAGACAACATAGTTTTGTACATTCAAGCTAGAGGTTTCACTGTCTCACTGTTTAAATACTTCAAGTAGTATCACAGAGTTTTCCCTATGTTGCTGAATATGATTCCCACATGAGCTCTAGACTTGTGCGTGCGTAATGAAACTGTTATACTAACGTATGATTATACTTAATACTGTGCCGATTTAAACAGTACATTCAAACCGGTAGACAACGTAGGTTTATACATTCAAGCTAGAGGTCTCACTGAATACTTCAAGTAGTATTACAGAGTTTTCCCCTTGTTGATGATTATGATTCCCACATGAGTTCTAGGCTTGTGCGTGCGTAATGAAACGGTTATACTTAACGTATGATTATACTCTTCAATGTTTGATTCCATTACGAACTGCTTGTTAAATAATCACTTTTGAAAAATTAATTACGACATAGCAGTCAGGTATTCATAAATAAAAGCTATTAGCTTCTACTCACATTAGTGGAGCGCTTTCGGATACTAGGTCTTTCATCAACACTGGCTGTCACTATGATGATGAAGGGCCTAGTGTTCGAAAGCGCTACACTAATGTGAGTAGAAGCTAATAACTTTTATTTATAAATACCTGATAAATACCTGACTGCTATGTCGTAATTAATTGTTCAAAAGTATGATTATACTTTATTCAACAAAAAAGAGGATAGACAGGAAGAATATTCTGGATACAAGTGAGTGAAGCCCATAGTTTTTAATGCTTGATTAGTTTTTCTTCCTGGTGACTCTAAGAGTATAGGAAGTCACAGAAAATTTAAAAAATCAAACTAAACATAAAACATGCTTGATTAGTTTTTCTTCCTGGTGACTCTAAGAGTATAGGAAGTCGTAAGAAAATTTAAAAAATCAATCTAAACATAAAACAAACATCAATCGATTGTTTTCAGTGTATTAAAAATTAGAAATTAAAAAACATGTATCTGATGCCATGAACCTAACGAGTGTTTTTGTTTTCTGCATAAAAATGCAATTCAATGAGAGGCACGACAGTGAGATGATGGCAAATAGAACTGCAAGCTAACAAACACGGAGACCCGCTGTGCAGTGTTCTCTCAAGAGACCGGTCGACAATTTGCATTGAAGCCACTCGACCGATAAATCCCAACCATGTTGACGTCATTGGTGATTTAAATACAGCCATTAGCTAATTCAATACCATTTACAATACACTTTTTGCACACATGTGATCGACGGCCGGCAATGATCCCCTGCGCCATTTTGATTTTGCCTCTAGCTCTAACCACCACTGCACCAATCACAGAGGCTGTTACATAGTGCATGCATTGCATCGACATTCAATTCTAATTACAGCTGTTGCAGCGACGGATGCGTTCCGTTTTTTCTAGGCTTTACTACTCGAATAGTTACTCAGCTTATAGCCTGAGATAAAACTCTGCAACTATTTCACAGTTAGCCTGCAAAGTACAAGCTTTTCTCCATGTAAATGATACTAGAAATAATGTGATACACTGTAATGTGAGTGTTTATCACGGAAAGTGCACTATTCCTATTGCTAACTTTAAGAACATCAACTGAATTTAGGCTACTTTTCAAGGAAAACTCAAGTTTAATCTTTCATTTTCTACTAGCAGGTAACCCGTGCTCCACAATGGTGCAATTAAAAACCTGACAAACTGAAATCTTGAAGAATTTAAAATAGGCCTATAACCATCCTCAGTAAATTATGAATCCATAATCCAAAATTCCAAGTTAATCAGTGCAGTAGTTCAGATGTGATGATGGGCCATTCGTGAATTTCCTACCCAGTAAGTGTATAAGCCAATTCTTTCCTTCATTATAATATTAGATTATAGATAGATTATTGACCGAGCGAAGTGAGGTCTAAGATTCAAGTTGACGGTTTGGCATTTCTTAATGTTTAAATGTTTGAATGTTCAAATTTAATGTTTAAATGTTTATATGTTTTATGTTGCGCAATTACGGCGAAACGTGGTAATAGATTTTCATGAAATTTGACAGGTATGTTCCTTTTTTATTTGCGCGGCGACGTATATACTAGGTTTTTGGAAATTTTGCATTTCAAGGATAATATAAAAGGAAAAAGGAGCCACCTCCATACGCCAATATTGGAGTAAAAATCAGACTATAGAATTATTCATCATAAATCAGCTGACAAGAGTGATTACACATATGTGTGGAGAAGCCAGTCTATTGCTGTATTTCCATAAGGTCTATAGTTTCAATCAGGTACTTGTGGATGAGAATACTGCGTGAGGTCTACTGTTCACAGAACTACTAGTAAGATAGATTTTTACGTATAAATTATTACTGAACTTATCAAAATCAAAGAAAGGAAAGTGTTGTGTTGATTTGGTTTCTTGTCTTTAATGAAAAGATATTTGGATGGTGTTGCTGAATAAATTTAATGTTGGTTCACTTAGAGAGTATAGAATGTAATAGAAAGTATAGCATGTAATGGATAGAAGGTATAAAATGTATTACATTCCATACTCTCTGGGTTCACTCACGCAATTATAGTTTAGAATAAGTATAACAGAGTAGTAAATTTTCAGAAACTTAGTATTTTTAACAGTACTATAATATTTGTAATGTTGAAAATTGAGTCATTTTTTAGATTCTATAGTATACTAACCCATTTACTGTCCGATCGAAAAAGCACAATGTCTTGCTCTGTTCTTTAATTCGAATCTGATTGTTTCATTCATTTTAGTTCAACTTTACTTGGGCATATGATTGTAAAATCGAATATTTTTGATAAATCTGTAGTAAATAATCATGAAAAATGCCTTGAATAATGTCATAATTGACAGCTCTATCTCTTGTTCACCATTGCATATTTAATGGAGGCGCCTTTTATATATTACAATATTTCATATTCAGAGCAAATAGTAAACGGCATGAGTTTAATTTTGTCCATACAATATAATAATATGATTGGACATGACTAATTTCAGGTGATGCATTTCAACTGCACCGAACAATTTTTGGTTTTTAGACTCCAGTCGACTGTAAAGCAATAATGGAAATGAACGAGTGTGGCTTGAATCGAAACCGAGCGTCCTCTGCAATGCAGTATTCAACACTTGAAACAATTGGCAAGCTTTTGCCAACAACTTCTCGTTTTTTATTACAAATAAATATTTACGCTTGTTGGGTTTGCATAATTCAAGAAAGCGATTTTCAATTTCACCAGGGTAGAGAACTGAACTCAGCGATTGCAAGAAAATAATGATTGTGTAGAGCTTAAGAAATACTTTATTACCTAGCTGTGCCAAAAACGCGAATACAGTTTCACTAGATTTTCTTCCGTTTTGCTAGAACATTTCATTCTATTTCGATTTTATTTCGTTTCAACCACTTTTAAAAGGAGAACAAAGATTGTTTGTATACAGACATCATTGTTTGGACAAACACGGATTAGCCCATACCTCGGGATAGTCCAGAAGGTTTTTGCTTGAATATAGGCCGTTAAAACCCATTCTGTTCTAGTAATTTTCTAATTCCAACTCCAGTTCTGCAACTTTCAAACGCTGGTTGACTCGTCGCTCCGCGTTAATAGATAATAGGTGTTGTTGGTACTACCAGAGATAAATCTGTAGTATGTAAAGATACTGCTATAGATACTAAATCCATGTAGTAGTTTACCAAATCTGTAGTACCGGTATTTGGTTCTTTATGGTACTACTGTATGGTACTACCAAAATGGTACTACTAAATAGTACCATAGAGAAACAATAGCGTAAGTAGATAACCCATGGTATAGGGCGTTTATGTCGCAACTTTTACTGTTATTTCAAGCCAATTACTGTCGATTATTGTCTATTTTTACTGTTTTGACCGGGTAAGAGCGTATGAACGGCACAATATGAGAGACTACCAGCGTCATAAAGCTTCACAGGAAAGAACTACGTGGACTATCAACTTGAGACATGAACGCCCTATACCATGGGATATCTACTTATGCTATTGTTTCTCTATGATAGTACCGTATGGTACTACTAAATAATAGTACCGGTAAATAATACCGTATGGTACTACTAAATAGTACCGTATGGTACTACCGGTGACTACTTGAGACAAACACCACTATAAATGTTCAAGTCACTAGGAAAAGCTTGAAATTGCAGCGACATAATGGAAGCCAAGCTTTGTTTGTGACTAAACCATGTATAACTGAAAATCATGAGTCTCAAAATTCCTACCCTGTTCGTATCCCACCAAAAACTTTAGGTCCATATCTCTGATCAGCATCTAACCCATTGCCCATGCACAAGCCAAGGACTCATGTGGGTATCATCCTTAGCAAACAAAATATGGTTCAACTTCAACAGTTTGACTAATGTTCGTTTGAACAGTACAAAATATATTATAAGTCCACATAATAGATAATAATATGCTTTATGTCTTCTAAAGCAAATGTTAAGGCCGTGCAAAGGCTAAAAGTAAACTTTCTACTGGTGATATTTTTCAATTTTTTTCGATTTGTATATCATTAAGCTATCAAAATTAAAACGTTTTCTCAGGAAAACATTTTTTACCGATCATTAATTTTTGAGATGAGCGCCTAAAGTTTAAATTTTTGGGACAGAACATTTCAAATTCGGTATGAGATTCAGAGGATCAATTCTTCATAATATTGTTGATGTAGTAAAGCAAAAATTTTCTGAAAATATCAATTTTTGAAAAAGTTATTAAATTTACTAAAAATGACCAAAAATAACTTATAGTTGAGTTATTTTTTGTCATTTTTGGTAAATTGAATAACTTTATAAAAAATCTATATTTTCAAGAAAATTTTTGTTTTACTAGATCAAGAATATCGTGAAGAATTGATCTTCTGAATCGCATGGATTTATCTCTTACTGAATTTGAAATTTTCTGTCCCAAAAATTTAAACTTTAGGCGCTCATATCTCAAAAAGTTATGATCGGAAAAAAATGTTTTCGTGAGAAAACTTTTTCATTTTGATATCTTGATGGTATACAAATCGAATAACTTTGAAAAATGTCACCAGTAGAATAGAAAGTTCATTTTTAGCTTTAGTTTTCGAAGTGGATTTTCATTAGTATTTTTAATTTTCTATTTTTCAGCTGGTTACAATGTTTTGTAATAATGTAAATATGTATTAAGTTTTGCGAAATAAATTTTTTTTGAATTGAAAAATTAAATTGAATATAAATTATATTTACTCAAGAACAAGTGAGTTGAACAACTATTTTACCTATCCTATAATTTTATACGAGTGTTTATAGAATGTAAGATGAGGCCTGATAACAATAAACTTCTGGATAAAGGACACTTTGGGGAGCCATGAACTCAACTTATACAGAAGATGTTTGCGCTTGACAAAAATATCGGCTCTATTGGATGCGGACGACAAAGTTGGGCAATACTGCTGCAGTGGCACTGATGCTGTACATAGTTAGGAAACAGTTGAAGTTTACAGAACAGGATAGAACGAAAGAGTATCTGTTTGAGTTGAGAGGATTAATAGGAGGATGAAAGAGGAGGAAGAACGGAGAAAAAGGAGAAGATCTTCGAAATCCGCTTTGTTGTCGGCGAAATTTTTCTCGCATTTATATTCAGCCCGCATCGGAAAAGAAAAAGGAGAAGAGAAAAGAAAAAGAGAAGAGTGCAATCAGGACAGCCGGCACAAAACGAACTTAACTATGTAGGTCAGTTATCATCAGCGATTTCCAGCAATTCTCTTTCCCGTAATTCCGTTTTCTTTCTGCTCGAACGCATTTCGCCAAGGTAACGAGCTGCGCTGCTGAGTTGAACAGAGCATGCCGCCCACATAATTCCAAACAATTGCCAACCACGCAGACCGCCTCCATTCAATTGGAGACCAGTGGAAATATATAAAAGATAATCCTTCAAAAGAGGAGTCAGGTTAATTGACCAAAACAATCATTATTTCTTCGTAAAATGAATTAAGACATTGTTGTCGACTGTTTTCTACTCTTTCTTTTTTTTCAACTCATTATAGATGTTAATGATGTCTCATGTGATGAACCTTTTTAAAATTATTTTTGTCATAGTCATTCGATTTCAGCTGTTTTACATCCATGAAATCAAGCCGGTAAACAGCTGATTGTAGATCAAATAAACATATGATTCTCATTACAGTATACTATACTGTAATAAAATCATATGTTTTCTTTACAGTCGAGTATGTTTCCTAGTTCCGAACTTAGACCAGTTATAGAATAGACACGCTGGGAAGTCTAGCCTCTGAAGCCAACATCTACAGCCAAATCCACCCTCTTGACGTCACAACCAAGCTAACAACAATGCATTGTTCAACAACAATGTAAGTTACACACCACAAACACTTACACAACAAACTCAAAAAAGTTTTCTATTATCTCTTTACGATGCGTGAAGTCAAGATGGGTGGATTTGACTGTAGATGTTGGCTTCATCGACTTTCAGTATGAATATACAATGAGCCGTGTCTATTCTATAACTGGTCTAAGGTTCCGAAATTAGAAACGGCAAAACTGGTACGAAAACCGCCTTTTACAACATACAACTTACAACATATTTCTATTATTAATTGTTTATCGCCTATCTATTGATTCATTTACAATTATCTATTATCATTACAACAAAATTAAAACAATGGAATCAACTACTTGAAACCTCAATGCACTGATAAAAATGGGATAATATTTATTTATTTATATTTAATCAATAGGTTAGCACAAACAATATCTTATTGGTAATATATAATCAGTATTTTGCAATCTATTGTGAAAATTAATCAAATATATATAGTTTTTCATTGTTATTATAGGAGTTCGAGACTAATAATCTATTATATTTTGATTCAAATCTATAAGAATGATGTATGTGAAGGTTTGACTCATTGGTTCGGCCTTAGAATTTGGTTGAGAAAATTAGTTTAAAATTATTATTCTCCGCACTTACATAATATAAAAAAGGATACTCTGCTTTTGCACTCTCACTCTTGACACTTTTGACACTTGAGCACTAACTAATTAGTGCGAAAATATTTATTGAATTATTAATTATTGAATAATTGAAGAAATTTATGGATGTAATGGATAAATTGATAAAATAAATAAAAAGCATACTATGAATATTGGAATCATATCCTATGTAATCTCACAACTATCCTATTGTCTTAATAAATAATAATTCATTGTCGAAGAATTTCCATACGAATTTTCTTTCCAAGTGAAATATAGTGTGAAGCAGAGAGAGAAAGAATATCAGAACAAGATGTGAGAAAGACATTGGAATGTGCACTCAAAGAAATCATCCAGAATAAAGATGCCTAGTGAGATAAACCGAATAAGACAGAATAGAAAAGGAAGATCAATGACGTCCCCCCTCCTCCTAGAAGAAGTGAGATGAGCGCCATAATGGCTTTTCGTGTGTTTAAGTATTCCCAAAGTTGCGCCGTCAAACAGCGATTTCCCCAGCCCGATAAATAATTCACTACAGCAAAGTTGGCTGTGTAAACAAGAGTACCCTTTCCCTCCGAGTTCGGTTCAGTACTTGGATTTATCGGGCCCGTTACGGGGAAGAGCGCATATTTTTATTTGCAATATTCCGGAGGCATTTCAAATTCATGAACAAGCAGACTGAGTGCTGGTCAGAATGTGAGATAGGAAACAACAATGCCGAGAGAGAACGCCTGAGGTGAATTGGAGTCGGGATATCGAGAGGTGACAGAGTCATCGTTTTCTTATTTAAAGTAAACTAAAATGTTGAGCTCGACTGCTGCTGGAGTGGCATGGCATTGCCAGATTTGAGCGGCACCCGACTGATTCTATTTGCAGCCGGCAGAAGAAGATTTTCGCAGGAGAAGAAATCTCTTGAGGCCAGCCATCCATCTTCAACATTAAAGCCCTGCTGACAAAACTCCTCCCGAATCCTGCAGCCCCGATACTCTCTTTCATTCAAATCCGCTCTTCATTCCTCTCAAATCCGGCCTTACCACGTCAAACGCCTAATATTCGAATTTGCCAGCTCAATCAAACTGAACAGCAACAAAAACTCATCTCATCCACTCATCATTTTTTGCCCCTTCATTAATTCCATCTGCACTTTCATTACTGAAAACGCAACTAGGTAAACGATCAACTGTCAGCCAAGTTTTGTAATAAAAAAGATGAATTCTGGGGAATACTTTTCTAATATTCAAAAATTGAATATAAAAAAATGCCTGTTGTTACTTTCCCAATCATTCATCGTTGAGAATGACATTGTAGCCAATGTATCAATGTATAAATGTATAAATAAATAAATAATGATTAAAAAAAAATTGTTTGTCCATTTCTTACTCATTTTTATGGGGTATTTCAGAACCTGACAATCATTTTTATGGGGCTACTTGATAGATTTTTATTGAGATAACTATTGCTTGAATGTTGAATGAATCCTATTTTTTTTCTTTTGCATTAATGTTCATCAATCAGCCAATCAATATTTTGTGGGGCAATTTACCAAAGTAATATAAATAATATATAAGTGAATATTTACCTAAGTAATATACCTAAGTGAATATTTACTAGATAATAATAAAAAGATGGATGCAAATTCATAATTGTAAAAATTTAAATGTTTGTTTTTGTAGAATACAGTTTTGTAGTGACACTGTTTTATTTTTGTATTTGTTTTTTTTTTTTTACTGAGTGTGATGTCCACATGAGCTCTGGTCTTGTGCATGGGAAATGAGACGGATGATGATAGATAGATGATGCGAGATGACTGGACCTACTGTACAGCTTGAGGTGTGTTCCCAACCATCAAGTAGCCATCTATTTCATTTATTGGCAATCACAAATAATTATAAGTAGACAGATAGCAAACAAAATTGAAAACAAGTAACTGAACATTTTTTTTGCGGAGAACCAGGATATTTCCCCTCGAACAAATACTTTTTAACAATGATTTTTCCTTTTCAAGAACTGTTTTGTTCGTTCGTGCGTGTCAGTTGATCTATATGCCAATATTTGAGTAGTATTCCACTGAACTGTTTGTATTGACACCTCCTTCAAACACAAACATATTAGAGGAACTCTCTTTTCAAAACATTTAAAGTAATAAATTAGTACTGGTATACTGATCAAATAATTATTTATTTATTCAAGTTTTCAATTAACAAATTACTCAAAAAAATTCACTTATTGACATTCATCATTATCATGAAGGTTAGGAAGGTCACTTTATTGACCTTCATAACAAACAATTCATTGACCAGTATTGGTTAATGAACAGACATTTTTCTTCTGTTCCGGAATTCTGACTCTTACCAAAAACCAAACGTATTTGATTTTTTGCTTACTTATTATTTTACCATTGCTGTTGATGTTTTTAAATAAATTTCACTCCTGAAAAGCTGTTGGAGAAGAGGCTAGTCAGTGACTCCAGAACTTACTACAGTCCATTAGTATTTAACATATATTAAGATTATTATTTAACCTTGGCCTATGAATGCATATGCATATATATATACACCTGAAAAGTACTCTCACTTGAGGCTGTGCAAAGGCTAAAAATAAACTTTCTACTTGTGATATTTTTCAAGTTTTTCGATTTGTATATCATTAAGCTATCAAAATGAAAAAGTTTTCTCAGGAAAACATTTTTTTCCTATTATTACTTTTTGAGATATGATCGCCTAAAGTTTAAATGTTTGGGACAGAACATTTCAAATTCGGTAAGAGATAAATCTATGAGATTTAGAGGATAGATTCTTCATGGTACTGTTGATCTAGTAAAACAAAAAATTTCTGAAAATATCCATTTTTAAGATAGTTATTCAATTTACTAAAAATTACTTTTTGTTGAGTTATTTTTGTTAAATTGAATACATTTTTCAAAAATTGATATTTACAGAAAATTTTTGTTTTACTAGATCAACAATACCATGGAGAATCCATCCTCTAAATCTCATGGATTTATATCTTGCCGAATTTGACATTTTCTGTCTCAAAAATTCAAACTTCAGGCGCTCATATATCAAAAAGTAATGATCGTAAAAAAAATGTTTTCCTGAGAAAACGTTTTCATTTTGATAGCTTAATCAAATCGAAAAACTTTGAAAAATATCACAAGTAGAAAGTTTATTTTTAGCCTTTGCACACCCTTAAAAAAAGTTACTAATTTACTATTTGAAATAAGAATTCAATTTGATTTTTAATATTCTTACTTTTAATAATTATTATTATTTAACGAAAATCCTAATTAATAATATTATTCATTAATTAGCATTTGAGCAAATGCAATTTTCATCTGTAATCTTACTTTTTTTACTCTTACTATATATAATCGTAATTATGTTGTTACTAGCCGTCAGGCTCACTTCGCTCGCCATACCCGTCTAGCCAGGGCCCGACTGGATTGTCCAAGAATGATATCAGCAGGCTCGCTTCGCTCGCCTGCATTTTTCATTTGAGCATTTTTATCATATGTTAGGACGTTCCAGTCGAAGGTCCAGACTAAAAGTCTGGCTAAACGGATATGGCGAGCGAAGCGAGCCTGACGTCTAGTAATTTATATTACTATACCAGGAATAGCTCTGATTGAAGTAGCAGTGCCCAATCAATTTTTCCGCGATAAATGCATTTCAATCTTCATTTTGGTGCCAACCTAACAAAGTCAACTCAACTTAATGCCAACCTGACAAAATTTTCAATTTAGTTACCATTTAACAACTGTTTCGAAGAGGTACTCTCTCTAGATTATGGTTCTATATTAACATAATTATGGTATGGCCTTTTTTCAATTATAATTAAGAGAATAAGAAGAATATGCATGCTAAAAGACGAACTTCAACCCTTAAAAACCACCCTTAGAGTTAAAATATTGCCAAAAGATTTCTTAGTGCACCTTTAAAGGGCCAACTGAACATACCTACCAAATTTGAACGTTTTTGGTTCGGTAGATTTTTAGTTCTGCGAGTGAGTGAGTCAGTGAGTGAGTGAGTGCCATTTCGCTTTTATTTAATATATAATAATAATAATAATAATAAATTTTATTGCCAAAAACAATGCATACAAAATAATACTTAATCATCTAGAGCATAAACTAATAATAATAAAAATAATACAATTATGAATATTATATACATTTAATTGTCTTGACAATAAATACTCTCATGCAAGGGAAGCTTCCCTGTACGCATGGAGGAGTTGCTGCAGACCCTAGAAACTCTCTTATAGTAAAAAAAAATCATTCTATTTATTGAATTCCTTACATAATGTATCCAGTAATTATAACTAGGAAATGAAAAACAAGGCATTGAGAAACAAAAATAAAAGTCATACAACAAATAAAGAATAAGATGAAAGCCAACAACAGAGAAAATAGTAATTAAAATAACTTTTAGAATTTGAGAAATGTGATCTCTCACTGAACAACAAAAAACATAGCTTCGACCGCCTCCGGAAGAAGACCGAATAGCCACTCTCTGATCAATCTACTGTACAAGGGGTACGATTGGCAAGATCTTACATTGTCAGGCAAATTATTGAAGAATTTTGGACCTAAGAACAAGAAAGATTTTTGGAACATGGTGGATCTTGGTCTTGGCAATTGAGCTCTATTACCATGTCGCGATGAAGATCGCACAATTGCGCCAGCATTGCCACTCCTATTAAAGAACATCTGCAAAACTCTAAAAACGTACATATATCTAAGTGGCAGAATATTTAAATTTAAAAAGAGAGGAAAGGATTCATGCTATCTTGTTTTCTTCATCATTATTCTTACAAAAGACATCTATATATATAGATGGAGACAATTTTTGGGAGAAATCATGTATGCTTTCATGCTTTCATAGATAAATAAGTTGTACAGCAAAAAGGAACCACCTTCCTGATCTATTTTGGGGATTCCATGTTTTCATAGATAGATAAGTTTTACTGCAAAAATAAACCACCTGATCTATTTCAGGGATCCAAAAGTTCCCCGATAACATATCTTACAAGTTTCCATTATAATTTCAGAGAGTTCATTTATCAGTAAAGAATCGAAACACAAATTGGCGAGTAGATATGTTCGTAAGTTCATTCTCATGGAAACACACTCAACAGATCATTGAATAGGAAAGAGGCTTGATATGAGGGTTTTAGAGCGCGCATAATTAATTTGGCTTTGTAGAGCGACTGTCGACCAGACTGTTTTTAACTGAGAAAAATTGAAGGGCATTAAATTTGTCGCAGCGCTGTCTGGCCCAGCTAATCCCCTTTAATAAATGTCCTTACAAAAGCCACTGCACATTCAGTCCTCCCTGCACCATCTTGTCGGCTTATTAAACACACACTATTCGAGAATGAGTGGGATTTATTCTCGTTCATGCATCAATTAGAAGCCCTCCAAGTTGATTGCTAATCCGCCAAATTAGTGCTCACTTCATAAATTAATTAGAGTGATTACAAATGATTCACTAGCAAGCATACAGCGCTCAGAGTTTTTATAATGAATTGCCCCCTTTCAATGCTACTATAACATTTGGTCCAATATTATATTGGATAAAAAATCTACATACTGTCACACAATTCAATCAAATCCTACAATTTAATTAAGAGCCATATGCTGGCTCAAATACGCTACGATGAACTTAATTCTAAATACATTATGAGGCTATTTGGTTGAATAATATACTGAATGAAATAATTAGTGAGAGCTCGTGGTGATAGATGAATACTGGTTTAGTAGAAGGGTTTACATATTATAACAATCTCATAATGAAAAAGCTTTGTATACTTGATCGATATTTTATAGATTTGAATGTATCACTGTTTAATATCACCATTTATACTCTAGTATGGGATTTTCAACAACCCTGGAGCAATAAAATGATGCCTTCTAATTGTTCTTCATTTAATTTCAAGTAGATTTTCAGTAATTTGTTCCGTTATTTAGTTATTCATTTATTTGTTCTAATTGATCTTCATTTACTTTCAAGTAAATTTTCAGCTATTCTAGTTTTTCTAAACTCAGCACTTAAAATAAGTAGTCCAGTCACTATGCAATTTATAATGTAGTTCTGATTTTTTAATATATTATTTGGGTACATAAGAGAAGTCCAGATCCAGTTTCTTCATGCAAAATTTCCTTGTGCTAGATACAGAGTGGCCCAAAAACCTCGTATTTTCGGCTCATTTTCCAGTTTTCAGCTATTTCTGCCAAATCTCGTAATCGGACAGAAAAATTTGCTCTCGCCTTTTTTTATATTATAAAATTCTGAATAAAATGAAATCATTCGGAACTCTCTATCTCCAATGAGTGCTGAGTTATGATTTTTCAAAAATGAGAGAAATTTGAGGAAAAAATCAATTTTTGTTTTTGATCAACAATATCATCCGATTGTTACCATTTAGATGTATAATTCAAAATCCCTCTGGGCGTATTTTTGTGCTCTAAAATCTGAGATCAGGTAGAGCGCTCTATCTCATATAGATTTCCACGTACACCTGGCAATAATGCTCCTTGTATTGTGAAAAACACATAATTTTCAGCTTCAACCATCATCACCAACTACATTGTCCTCACATTGATATTTCGCACAATGACATTAGTTCATGAGATTATGTTCTATGAGAATCACCCGTTAGATATATTTCATTTCAGTATTTCCTAGTGGAGAGGCGCGCTTAAGGACACCTCAAGGATCAAAATTTCATACACTTATAACTTTTGACACAATGCTTAGATTTCATCGTACTATTCTTTTCGGCTCGTCAAGGCGGTTCAAAATCATGCATCATAAGTCAAATTCGGTCGAAAAATTGAAAATTTATTGTTGAGCCCATATTCCAATATACAAAAAATGGCCAATTATTATATAAACATAATGTATTATTAGGCTACCCAGCAATCCCCTGGTCAGAATATTTTATTTAGTTTTGTCACCCGATCAGCTGGATTGAACGTTACACATTAATTGTGAGGTTAGGTTGTTGGGAAGTCAATGACAAGCGCGCGATCATCCTTACATACATATTTCGAACCTCTAGCGAATCCTTGCGTAACATCTCGCGTAACGTTCATGATCGGAGCGTATTCGAGGCGCGTATATCTGTACGCACCTTTAGAGGCTCAACTGTGCAGTCAGCAGTAAATTCCTCTACGCTCTACGGTAGAGAGAGGAATGTTTTAGAATTGAATAAATTTAATTTTTCAAGAGTTCAAGAGCACTGTAAACCGGTATTCACGAGTCCAGCAACTAACGGCAGATATGATTAAACACTTTTATACGCAAACGTTATGTTACTGTTGGATGATGTGTGACTGACCTGTAAGCTGGGATGGCAGCCGAGCTCGAGCAGGGCCTTGACGACGGCGACGTGGCCCTTGTTGACGGCGATGTGCAGCGCCGTCTGGCGTCGCTTGTTGCGTGCATTGAGGTCGGCGCCGGCTGCGGCCAGCAGCGCCATTACGCCCGGCTCGTCGCCGAACGCCGCGTGGTGCACGGCGCGATCGCCGTCCTTGTCCTGCCAATGCCAACACAAACTCCATTATCTTCACTATCAAATATTGTAATGCTATTCTATTCCACAACGATTATTGATTGAGAATAATAAATAATCAAAAGCATCAAAAATCCTTATAGCATTCGCAATCCACCCATAAAAGTTCCTCTAAAGGACCTATAAAATACCACAGAGGACATTTTATATAAATGATTGATTTGTTACATTTTATTTCTTATTACTTTTCAAATACATACAACAAATACATATTTCTTATTACAGTTTACAACTTGAGAACAGACAGTTTGCGGAAGTATATTGTTCAAGATTCTAAGTTGAGCATGTTAAGAAGACAGTTGATGTATATGAGCTCTAGATTTATTAATATAATTCCATTTGATATTCATCAAAGAGTAGATTTGAAGGGAAAGAGGATTGGATTAAGGAAAAGTATTTCTTTACCCTGGGACCTGAATGGTGGTAATAATAGCCTATAATTATACCGTATATATTTTTATAAAGCAATCTCTATTTTATTTTGTAATTCCTGAGACTTGAATGGTAGTCATACTTTTTTATCTCTGTTTTTCCTATTTGAAAATCTTTTTTTCTCTCTCTCAAAATTCGTTATCACTCTTTTGTTTTTTGCAGTGAAGTATTTTTTTCTTGTCATCAACTCGATTTTGTATTGTAAATTGTATTTTGTTTTTAGTTTTATTTTAAATCGGACTTTTTGCGACTCCCACCAGCGGTCAAAGACTTTTCTTTTTGCTGGTGGTGCCTGGAAAAATTTTTAGTTTTTAGTTCTCGGTAGTTGATTTTATTTTATTTTCTTGTAAGAAGTGTTGATTTATTAACCTTGATTTGTTGCATTTTAAATTCTGGCAATGAAGAATTGAATTGAAATACAAATATATTCCACACTCATAAATACATTTACATAAATCAAACAAAGCTCAACATGACAACACAATCCAACCAAAATGTAATAATAATAAACGGTAAGTGGAAAAAACCACTGGCATAAGATGACTCTTGTTCGCCAGTGGGAGTAGGAGATAGGAGCCAGGAGGATTATCATACGCTTAACCTGATTTGAATTGAGTTAGCACAGAAGCAAATATATAAACAGAATAGAAAATAATAAAACGAAGAATCGAAACAAAATTCACAACAAAATAAAAAATTCTCTCGAGTATCTTATAACTATGGTACTCTCTTATTCATAGATACACTGATTCATATAATACAGTGTAAATAGAAAACATTACATGGGAAATAGGAAGAGGGAAAATCATAATATTCTTATATGAACAAAAAAAATCACAAAATATTTGAATTGAAAAATAAAAAATTCTGGCAAATCGCAATTCTTAAACGCAAAAAATCACAAAATATTCAAATTGAAATAAAAATTCTAGAAAATCCAATCTCTTATGTATTTGGGACAGTTTTGATATATGGAAATTCAATGAGATCTGTAGGAAATTTATTAATTATTTTTGGTGCTATATAAATACGTTGCTTACGGATTATTGTCAGATCTGAGTCATAACATTTATATTTATTTATATTGTATCTGGTTCGTTGATTTTCATTTATATATTTAAAAATATATATTTTTGTTACTCTGAAAGTATTTAAAAACGTTTAATACATAAAGCTGGCTGATTGTCATCACTTTGATTTCATTGAAGGCTTGAATAGAAGGTTATAATATGGGTCTTAATATGAAACCTTAGATTAATTTGTTCATCTAGGGACAAAAGTACAACTTCTCGCTAAGGAACGTTAGTCGCTTGGTGGCGTAGTCCAGAGAAAGAGTAATTTTCCTGAGAAAGTAAACATACTTTTATTGTACCAAAAGATTTTGCTCCATCTAAATTCATAGAAGTTTATTGTTCAACTTCCTCTCATCAATCTCCTTTGCTTCAAATAGATTGTTTAAACTACTGATAATAGCTTGTTCAACTAGCACAAACTATCATTCGTTTTCAACTATTTTTGAGGACACTACAGTCAAGTTTTTGAATAAATGTTTTTAAAGACTAGTACTCACGTGTGGAACGCTTTCGGATTTTTAAACCCATTTTCAACACTCTTAAAAACTCGATAGATTTGATGTGTAACTCATAGTATTCCTTCAAATTCGTAGTGCAGTCTCCCTTTTCAACACTTGAAACAATGAAAATTATTAAGTTTGTTTCTTATTTTTAAGATAGAAATTTTCAAGGTAACTCATTATTTTACAGTTTTAATTTATTGTAATTTCGTTATTTTATTTGGTTTTAAGCAATCTAAATCAAAAATTTCTTGTTTTCAAGTTTTTTTAATGAAAATTGGACTCAAATTCAATAGCAAATGGAACATAACCTACTTTTTAGACTAGTGTGTAGTGTATGAATCAAAATTCGAAGAAGGAACAGTTTTTTGCAGTGCCTTTGGTCCTTCCCCAATCATTCTAATGAATTGTATTTTGTGTATCATTGAATAAATAAATAAACGAACGAATGAATTATTGAATGAATGAAAACGTTGATTAATTAATTAATGTACAATAGTATAGAACTTCAACCACAGCTGTTAAGCTACTGGAGTTCTTTTTTCCTTCATAATACTCTTTCTATACTTTATTACTCTATTACTTTTCGTAAAAACTTTTCATTTCTTTCAATATTCTTCAAATATTGCATTTTCAATTGTTTTACTTGTATTATGTATTAAGATAGCAATTATGGGATATTATACTTGTGCTCTCATAAAATGTATCTCAAATAAATAAATATATATTAATCGTATTGTAAAAATATTTTTTAAACATGTCAGTGTTGTGAATAAATTGCAATTTCAATTTCGTTGACCTGACCTCGATTTCGACATCGGCCGTGCACCTGAGGAGGGCCTTGATGACTTCAAGATGGCCGTTCTGACTGGCGGCCTGCAGGGCGGTGTGGCCGCCGAATATGCCGTTGACGTCGGCGTCGACTCGCTTCAGCACTTCGTCGCACTTCTGCACGTCACCGTTCGCCGCCGACTTCACCAGCTCCTCGTTCACGTCACCTGACACGTGCGTCTCGAACAGCTTCTTCAGCAGAGCACTCAAACGTTCTGCAACAAATAATATAATCATTTGTTAATAATTCATTAAATTTAATAAATAGATAATTTTCTTTTTATTGTCACTGCCGCCTGCCTCAACGATAAAAATGTATTATTACTGTTGTGTAAAACAATTTTTCCCCTTTCCTTTTTATTCATTCCTTTCTAATAAATTTTCGTTATTTTCCCTTTTTTTTTATTGATTCTCTATCAAAATCTTATGTATATTTCTTATTTTCTTTTTGCAATTTGTATTTGTTTTCTTTCATCTTATACTTTTAAAATCTTTAAAGTGTAATATTTATATTGTCTAAGTTTATTTATCTCTGTTACTCGATTTTTTTGTAACTGGGTAACTGGACCCTCAATAGGTTTGTATTGGGAATAAAAATTTTTGAATTGAAATTTTTTTTTTTTAAATTATTAATTATTCATTTAGTAATTTTCTTATTTACTAATGTATTATCAAGTGCAATGCTTAATTTTTCATGTTTCTGGGGCCGATTGCTAACACTACGTTCAACTCTAAACCACGTATACTTGTAGATATGATTGCATTTATCATGTTTTTCATACGGGGTTTAAATGAACAGCTGACATTTCTCCGTTTAAACCAAGTATCTGCATAAGGGCCTAATCATTACCTCCGTACGGAGGTAGTGGCCTAAAGGTAGGCGCACACAGATCGTCATCGGACGGACGGCACGCATCGGACGATTAGATTTGATATTCGTCCGATCCGTCCGATGCGTGCCGTCCGTCCGATGACGATCTGTGTGCGCTTCCTTAATACGGCTAAATTAGAAATTCTACAAATTCAAATACTCAGCTATATTAATTTGGAATGTGAATTTCTCTGATAATCATAAGAACTGGAAACTATGATGACTATCAAAAAGGAGAGAAACAATTTTAAGGGAATCTTGTTGATTCTCTATCAAGTATTGATTTGAGTAAGTATTGGTAAATAAATGAATTAATGATAATCATTCTTTATTGTCATGAGAATTGTGACAGATGCTTGGGCATCGTCAAGTACTTGAGAACAAATATCACATAAGAACAAATGCCACATAAAAGCAAACATCACAATAAATGAACTGTGAAAAGTTATCAGATGAAACTGCTGAAAAATTTGACAAAATACATTTTGAAGGTAGTAAAATAAGATGTTAAGAATTCTATGTGTTATAGTATTCATAATGGAAATATCACTTTGAATAAATATCAAATTTTCTTTTGTAAAATGAAATTGACCAACTCCGCTTTGCTTGCCTTTTACTTGAGTAGGGTTCAAAAGAAACTGTTCAATGACTTTAATTGATACAAGTTAGTGTGGCATCCATGATATGATGTGTCTCGAGGAATGTTGAACTTCTATAATTTATCACCCCTTTTGAAACTTGAATTTTTTCATCATTAATAGTTGTATAACTATTTCAATATTGATGAATATTGTCTTTATTTGATTATGCAACATTTCTAAAAAAAAATCTGGAGAGTACAGAATTTATTTTCTACATAGAATAATTTACACTTTACAGAAGAACATACCTCCACTTGAGTTGGCCTGGGCTGATACGTCAGAAGAGGCGACCTTCTTGACAGCAACGGGGTTGTAGGTCCACGATGTTCCACACACTTCGACTTTCAGGTCGTTGTCATGATAAATTTGCTGAACTCTGCCAATTTTCCCCAACGTCTAGCGATAACATGGAAAAGAAAATAGTTTTGAAAATAGAAATCAACGCAGAAATACGGACAAAATATATTTTTCCTCCACCTACTGTCTAAAGTACTTACTTTACTCCCTGAAACATAATACTAAAGTGTCACTTTTTCGCTCTAGATAGTAAAAAACAGAAAAACTCCCTAGGGAGTAAAAGTGACTCCATTTAAATAACATGGGAAGCATCTCTATTTAAAAACTTACATGGTAATAGGTTAGAAGGTCTAAGCTCAGATGAGAAAGCGTAATAGAGGTGTCTGTCATTGAGTCAACTGAATTCAATACCACAACCAGAAATTTGATCAACTCATGAAATATATGTTTGTATGATATTATATTCTTAATATTGGTAGACGATAAAAATTTATACAATTTTTAAATATTTTATTCTATTCAAAATACCAGCCACAAATATTTTTGATCTGCATTCTGCAATTCAAATCTGAACCGCGTGATCTGGAGTCAGCCATTTTTGGTAGCTCAGCTGATATGATTGTTACAACTTTGGCCGATTGATAGCGCAATCGGCAGTGCCAATCAGACGACCGGTTTTTAGGTTTTAGATTTTAGATTATGTTGTTAGGAATCATTGTCACCAATACGTAAGTTATTAGAATTATTTAATTTGCAGTTTCTATAAAAAAATGTAGATGGAGGAAAAATGTTATGTACATCACGAGCGAAAAACACTTTTTCTCCCTCAGGAAAATTGTTGTTGTTCGCCTCGGGCTTCAAACTTTTTCCCACAGGGAGAAAAAGTCGTACTTTTCACTCTAGATATACAAATAACTATTTTTGTCATAGTCATTTAATCTCAGCTGTTTTCCATGCATGAAATAAATCCGGTAAACAGCTGTTTGCAGATCAAATAAACATATGATTCTCATTACAGCATACTCTACTGTAATGAAACCATATGTTTTCTTTATAGTCGAGTATGTTTTCTAGTTCCGAATTAGGAACAGCAACACTGCTATAAAAAACCACCTTCAGCGCTCCAGGTGGAAGTTTTGTCCACAAAATCACTGATTCGGAATTCGTAAACTAGGTTATGTTTATAGAATGCATGATGTAATAACTTCAGCACAAGAAGGTGATGTTTTCTATTTCTCAATTATTCTTCTTTAGATTATTATGACAAAAAATAGTGTACGTTACTTGGACGTGAATGTCTTTTGCAGTGCTCGAATGGAATTCTAGTCTCGGCTAACGCCTCGAGTAGAAACATCATTCTCGCCTGCAAAATACCCCTTCCCATCCTTGTTAAGTATAATACTATTACGAGAAATAAGAACCTGAACTTGTTTTGAATAACATGAATATCCATGGCTACTAGGCAGGCGTTTAGAGACATAGTGCCGGTTGCACAACAGCCGGTTAAATTTTAACTGTGATTAATTCCACGAGAACCAAACAGAGAAGCCGTCTTTTCAAAAACACTCTGATTGGTACTCGTGGAATTAATCACAGTTAAAATTTAACTGTCTTTTCAAAAAAGCCTTCTCTGATTAGTTCTCTTGGAATTAATCACGGTTAAAATTTAACCGGCTGTTGTGCAACCGGGCCAAAGTGTTGGCAAGACATTCTTGAACCAGATTATTGAGCACTGTTATCTTCAAAATCAATTGTGCGTTTACTAGACAAGTGAAGAGAAGTTTGAATTTGAAACTCGGTTAGGGTCTCAAATGAATTAATGAAGACAAGCCATGTAATTTGAAGTACCAGAATAACTATGACTACACAAATCAACCCTAGCTCTAGAGCGAAGTGCATTTTCTAGCAAAATTTCTCCAGTAGTTAACTAAAAAGTAGTAGACAAAATGATGATCATCTCATTACATCCCATTACCCACGTGCGAGCAAAGTGCTCATGAGGGCATCATCCGCAAAAAAGTATCAGATGTATCAAGTGCTTTAAAATGACCCTTATTGCCTGCAAAGCCTATTTCTCCAACAACTACTTTTGAGTACCATACCGGAAAAATCTGTTGTGGCGCACTCACACAACTTTCCTTGCCGTTATGAAAATTGATCACCTGACACTAGTGTTCAAGTCTACTATTCAAAGATCTGAGCCATCTGGTGACAGGACAATAACGCTGGAGACACACGATGTCTGCTATCTCTTCATAGTGCATGATTAAATAGAATCAACAGTTTGCAATTGAATAATCACATTTTCTCGAGTTTATTTTCAATTTTAGGAGAAAATGTTAATGAACATTAATTGTAGAGATTCTCATGCTCAATCTTTTCCACTCGAAATTTTTCGTTTAAATTGTATCTGAAGCCTGATAATTGAGAATCTAAAATTAAACTTTGCATAGATGGGGCGGAGCTACTGGAATTTTTACAGATATGGGAATTGTGGCAGTTGATAGAGCTTATCAATAACTTTTTTAGGCATAGTATTGATCAAAATCGTTAAAGTCGTTTTCAAGAAAATCGCGAAAACCCTGTTTTTGACGCCATTTTAGCCGCCATTTTGAATTGCATTTGATCGAAATCGTTCGTGTCGGATCCTTATATTGTAAGGACCTTAAGTTCCAAATTTCAAGTCATTCAGTTAATTTTGGAGATGAGAATGAGGACCTCGAAACTTGTAGAAATTTGGGTACCTTAATTTTTCGGAAAGCAATACTTTTCTTACCTATGGTAATAGGACAAGGAAAGTAAAAAACTCTTGTCACTGTTTTTCTACTCATAGAACAAATGTTTGCCTACTAATAATAATAATAATATCGAGTGACGTGGCTGGCTCAGGTCTGTTGTCACAGTTTTCAAGTCGCAACTGATTAATTTCAGGTCCTCTGACATGACCTAACGACTGTTTTTTAGGCAGCCGGGACCGAATACTAAAAATGTGTTTGCCTACTCACAGGAGCCATAGCTTCGGCCCACTCGCCGTGTCCCCTCTGCAGCACCTTGATGCGTTCCAGGTCGTTGCAGATCTGCACCAAGTCGCCGACTGCGAACTGCTGCTGCGTCTCAGACGTGCTGGGTGCGGCCACCGCCAGCTTCGTCAAAACCGCTGGGTTGAACGTCCATCTGAAACGCAAACAAATCAAATGTTCACCATTTTTCACAAAATGCAATACTCAGTAAGATAGTAATTGAATTGTGAATTAAACAATTTAATTGAAAGTTTCAAACATTTATTAAATAATTAATGTTGGAACTGCGTTTTAAAGGGCAGAAGAAAACTAGTATAAACTTTCAGCTCATAAAAAGTATTGTCAGCTGTGCTGTATAGTGAGTTGTGTTTTTTGGCTCTAAATTTTATAGAATTACGAAAACGTTTTTCAATTATTGGTGATTCGAGAGTAATATTTTCGTTTTTTAACCAGGCCTATTTTTTCAACGGTGAAATTCAAAATTCTTAGTTTTTGTTGTTTTTGAGTAAAAATTTACTAAATTTCAAAAAAGTGAAATCATAACCCTATTTCGGACATTTAAAATGTAATCGAAATTCGGGCGAGAAACAGTACAAAGAGATCCTTAGTTTTTCTCTCCCAGTCAGTGTTTTCTTGTAAAAATAATAAAATCCTATACTATTTCAAACAATATTGGACAATTTTCTAAAGTGAAGGAAACATAACCTACTTTCTGGACGTGCCTGTTGGTCCTTCCCCAATTATTTCAATAAATAATTAGGTGTCATTGAATCATTAAATAAATAGATATTATCTGCCCTAAAAAATAAGTAATATTTTTTCAAGGGAAGAATTCCAGATATTTAAAAATAGTCACTGATTTATTGCTCACCTTTTATAACTTGATAATACTTTTTCTCAATATTCAAATTATTTTATTTCAAGTATCTTCAATTATGAAAAAAAGTTTCACAACATCAATATTTTTTAGCAGCCATTCGTATTAAAACATTATCCCAAAGAAGCAATTTTGGACATGTGTAATTGAAAAACAAATTTTCTGTGAAAATTGAGTTTTAACCTTCTTTAACCTCAAAATTGTTCCAGCAGATTTTTAACTTAATTATGTGTAATGCTAGTTCGCCTCCATGGTGCATATTGGGTAACGCTAAATGGACTAGCAAATGATGGCGGTCATCAAACTTATGTTCTCCTGACCGAAAACTACACAACATCTCAAAGAAATATATCAGTGTGTATCTACAGTGTATAACTAGGAATTTTAGACTCATGAGCTATTTTGTGTATCTATGTTGTGTATCTGCCTTACGATAAATAATAATCATCCCAAAAGCTTTAACCTTTTATTTATGAGATCCTACACTATGAGATGCTCGGTTAGAGAAAGAAATTCGTTTTAGCAAAACAATTTTCAAGTGCCAGCCAGTATTGTTCAGCCTTTTTGTTAATCAAATATTACTTTTTGTGTAGTTGAGAAGTCGATATTGTGATAATTATTCATACAAAAAGACTAAGAAATTGTCAAAAACCACAGATTTATTGATAGTTAGAAAGACCAGTTTCGGTTCTAACACCATTGTCAGAAATTGGCAATGACTTTTTGACTCATTGACTTTTTATTTAATCAAATATTAGAATCTATTGTATACAGTATATTATTACGTGAAGTAGCGAGACATTTCTAGTGTTTCGATACTCATTTCCAGAACGATTAAAAACCTCAATATATTTTGTTACATCTCAACAGATATAATCAATTTTACACTTATAATCATTCATGAGTTAGTAGCCTATGTGTTTTATCATTGTTGAATATTTTTAAAAATAAATTTAGTAATTTAATTTTTGAAATTTACTATTGCTATCTAGTCATGAGACTAATAAGCAAACTTTATCGAACCTAACCTACTAAATAAAAATAAAATACAGAGAAACTCTCACTAGAATATCTTACTGCTAATGATAATATTATGTACTTAAATTATTAAATAACTGTACTATAAAGCATGATTTTATTGTTACACTCAATCACTGCTCTGCTTTTTCACTTGAAACCACTTGCACTGCACTAATTCAAATGTCTTCCTCCTTTTGAGCCTCCGCACCAATCTTCCGTTGTCTAGCAGCTGGATTGCCTCGACGTTATTACCTCGAATAAATGAATAATTAAAGCGATGTAGTTCACTATATCCTTCTCGCACATCTATTGATGGGGCAGCTTTTCTATGGAAATATTTTTTGATCGTATGTTAATAATTGTTGAAATGAATCACTAAAAATTAAGTAGTTAAAAAGTGAATTTGTATGGCTTTTGTTGGGGGGAGTCCCTTGCAGGAAGGTCCCACCTCACCTGCATATATAATTTAAGCCGTCAATGGGCCTTACGACTGTCATACTTCAGCCGGGATCGACAGTTTAACTTGTCCATCCGATAAAACTAGTAAGTAATTATTCATCACCTATTGCACATAGATCAACATTGTGGTACACACCTGTTTCCACTATCATAGGACACAACGATGTCATGATCTTGATCGATTCCGATGACGGTTCCGGTTGAGTTGAGGCATTCGAACATTCCATCTGTCCAACCTCCATGTCCATGTTGCAGAGATTGAACAATCTCAAAGTCCAAATCAACGTTCACCTACACAACGAATACACATTCAATTTATTTTATACAATAAGAAAATATCACACACATAATACCAACTCAACTCTTCTCAGAAGGCAACTTTACTAGATTAGCAGTAAATTCATAAATATACTAGACAGTGAATTTCCACATGATAATTTCCGAAGTAATAAACACGAAAACGAGCCATATTAACTTATAAATTTTATGTTGAACACTGCTACGCTAATTTCAAGTTTTTAACTTAATTATGGTAATGCTAGTTCGCCTCCATGGTGCATATTGGGTAACGCTAAATGGACTAGCAAATGATGGCGGTCATCAAACTTATGTTCTCCTGACCGAAAACTACACAACATCTCAAAGAAATATATCAGTGTGTATCTACAGTGTATAACTAGGAATTTTAGACTCATGAGCTATTTTGTGTATCTATTGTGTATCTGCCTTACGATAAATAATAATCATCCCAAAGCTTAACCTTTTATTTATGAGATCCTACACTATGAAAAGCTCGGCTAGAGAAAGAAATTCGTTTTAGCAAAACAATTTTGAAGTGCCAGCCAGTATTGTTCAGCCTTTTTGTTAATCAAATATTACTTTTTGTGTAGTTGAGAAGTCGATATTGTGATAATTATTCATACAAAAAGACTAAGAAATTGTCAAAAACCACAGATTTATTGATAGTTAGAAAGACCAGTTTCGGTTCTAACACCATTGTCAGAAATTGGCAATGACTTTTTGACTCATTGACTTTTTATTAATCAAATATTAGAATCTATTGTATACAGTATATTATTACGTGATCGATATTTAAAAAGTATTGAAGTAGCGAGACATTTCTAGTGTTTCGATACTCATTTCCAGAACTATTAAAAACCTCAATATATTTTGTTACATCTCAACAGATATAATCAATTTTACACTTATAATCATTTCATGAGTTAGTAGCCTATGTGTTTTATCATTGTTGAATATTTTTTAAAAATAAATTTAGTAATTTAATTTTTGAAATTTACGATTGCTATCTAGTCATTAGACTAATGAGCAAATTATTGAACCCAACCTACTAAATAAAAATAAAATACAGAGAAACTCTCACAAGAATATCTTACTGCTAATGATAATATTATGTACTTAAATTATTAAATAACTGTACTATAAAGCATGATTTTATTGTTACACTCAATCACTGCTCTGCTTTTTCACTTGAAACCACTTGCACTGCACTAATTCAAATGTCTTCCTCCTTTTGAGCCTCCGCACCAATCTTCCGTTGTCTAGCAGCTGGATTGCCTCGACGTTATTACCTCGAATAAATGAATAATTAAAGCGATGTAGTTCACTATATCCTTCTCGCACATCTATGATGGGGCAGCTTTTCTATGGAAATATTTTTTGATCGTATGTTAATAATTGTTGAAATGAATCACTAAAAATTAAGTAGTTAAAAGTGAATTTGTATGGCTTTTGTTGGGGGGAGTCCCTTGCAGGAAGGTCCCACCTCACCTGCATATATAATTTAAGCCGTCAATGGGCCTTACGACTGTCATACTTCAGCCGGGATCGACAGTTGTCCATCCGATAAAACTAGTAAGTAATTATTCATCACCTATTGCACATAGATCAACATTGTGGTACACACCTGTTTCCACTATCATAGGACACAACGATGTCATGATCTTGATCGATTCCGATGACGGTTCCGGTTGAGTTGAGGCATTCGAACATTCCATCTGTCCAACCTCCATGTCCATGTTGCAGAGATTGAACAATCTCAAAGTCCAAGTCAACGTTCACCTACAACGAATACACATTCAATTTATTTCATACAATAAGAAAATATCAAACACATAATACCAACTCAACTCTTCTCAGAAGGCAACTTTACTAGATTAGCAGTAAATTCATAAATATACTAGACAGTGAATTTCCACATGATAATTTCCGAAGTAATAAACACGAAAACGAGCCATATTAACTTATAAATTTTATGTTGAACACTGCTACGCTAATTTCAAGTTATTATCTTACTCTGATTAAGCTGATTGAAGAAGGTGGTTTTTTTGTATAGTGAGGTCCACGTTATAATGGCAGTGTAGAATTGACAATACTGTTGCTGCCCTTTTTCTATCATAAAACAAAACAGATAACGCTATCTCTCTCTATCTTTGCAATGTTGTCTGTTTGCCAGAAGATTTTATTGTTACTTTTGACAGTGACTGTACAAAAGTAGACAGACAATTCTCAGCCGCCATTTTTTTCATCATTCTATCAAAATACTCTAGTACACAAGTCGTATGATTGATTTAAAATGTATTTTTGAAACAATTGAATAATTTTTAGACATTACTGTATGAGAAACACAAATTAAAATATCTGAATTGACATTTTAAAAGTTGATAACTAACTATCCTAGACTTCATCCATGCTTCAGTTAGCCTACACGTATAGGTTAGACCTACTCGTACTGGTATAAATAATATTGAAAGGTTATTTCAGAATTATTTCCATTTAAATTACTTATTTTAAATAGGATTTATTTTTTTCTATTACTTTTAAAAGAAATTGGATTAGAATGCCTACCAATAACTTAATTTCTGTTGTTTTGATATTCAGATTGGTATATCACAGCTTTTTAAATTAGCCGCCATTTCAGGTTTGTATAAAAATAAAATCTGATCTCAGTTATGGAAGCAAATTTTTGAATCAAATTATGAAAAAATATATATTCTTGATTAATTTGACATTAAATTGATTATTTTATCAAGGAAATGATAATTATTATTAGATTAAATTTAATGGGATGAATTGAGTAACAGATGTGTATAGTCAGTGGCAAAATGGAGAGACTTGGCAACGTTTTTCTCATATCTTTCTTCACTGTCATTATAACGTGGACCTCACTATAGCAGTTTTGCTGTCCTATTTCGGAACTAAGAAACATACTCGACTGTAAAGAAAACATATGGTTTGGTCATAATCAGAATCATTTGTTCTGCAAACAGCTGTTTACCGGATTGATTTCATGCATGGAAAACAGCTGAGATTGAATGACTATGACAAAAATGATATTACCTGATCGCCAATCTGTAATCCATGTGAACCGCTTCTTCCAGTTCCTTGCTCTCCAAGCAAAGGCAGGTGATCTCGATAGACTGTTTGACCCTTAACATCATTCACTACTTTCAGGTCAGCCTGCAAAAAAAATAACCAATTCTTATAATGATCCGAAGCATTAACAGAGAATCAGGAATTGTCGAACAATTATTTTCAAAGTCTAATTTTGAGATGCTAATGCTGTGGAGCGAACTACGTGGAGACAGTTTGTTGATGCGGCCAAATATCAACTTAGATATAATATAGAGGCCCTGGGAGTAAGTATGTAAGTAAGTAATTTTGAGACTACTTTGTAAAGTAGACTTACTTACTTACTCCCAAGGCCATCTATTATTATATCTAAGTTGATATTTTTAAATTAAAAAATTAGAAACAAACACAAATACCTCTAATAAATGTTATACACTTGGGAGAATGGAGACGTCGCAACTTAGAACAGCCATGCAATTCAATCAAGCCAGATGATGACAGTTGATTGATTTTATTAGAGGTAGCTGTTCTAGAAATGTTCCCTTATTGTTGCTGAGAGGGTTTTTATAACTAATAAACATAGCTCAACATTGATAACCTAGCTTGATTGAAGAATCTAGTACAGATATACATTATTACAGATATTCATTATTTACATAACAGAATCAACGATACAGTCAGACCCTGATAAATACCATCACTGGATTATTTACGGATTTACATTATTACAGATATTCATTATTTACATAATATAATCAACGATAGTCAGATCCTGAAAAATACCATCACTGGATGAAATAATGGTTAATCATCAAAATCTCTTTAAATGTCCATATGTGTCGAAATATCCATCCAAGTATTCGGCGGAAAGAGCTTCAAGCCATTAAGACTTTGAACCAACTGCATATTATGGAGTGTTAAATTATGAATCAAGCACATTTCAAGGCGGATCTGCCCATGTGGCATTCATCGATCAGAAGCACTACCTCCGTAAACAAAGCCGTAGTGCATTCGTGTGACGACAGCACAGGTAGGGCTCCTACACCAATAAAAACACTAGCAGATATAGATCAGATGAAATCAACGAATTTTTATTGATGTAAGAGCCCTACCTGTGCTGACGTCACACGAATGCACTACGGCTTTGTTTACGGAGGTAGTGTCAGAAGTCGCCACTTAGGGTGATGTCACACCAAGCCGGACACGATCGGACAAAATGACCGCTCCGACCGATTAGGAAGGTTTAGCATTGAAGTAAATGAGAACATGTCACACCAAACGCATCCAGACATTATAAATTAAGTACAGTGCAATTTTTTGTCTTATTATTAAGTATCCTGTATTGTCTGGCCTGGTGTAACATCAAACTTATCAGTCTCTTTCGAGCTGTACACTGTGCGTAACCCTTTCGGTTCGATAATAATAATCCTTTCCTTTCTTTCAGGAACAGCGGATGTTTTTGAGAATGGATTAAGGTTATGTAATTACATACTGTTTTATCCTATTTTATTGCTCGAGTTGAAAGACCTTTAGCGACAAAAATCTATAATTTAAAATAATATGAATACACCATAGCTACACACAAGTGGTGAGTGTTTCAGCGAGTATGTGCTTGGTCTTTTTTCTAATGTTCCCAAATTTTCATATGAAAATTGAATATTTTTTTCGTTAAATCACCTCATTTGTCACTTGAAACTTGTAAATGTTTACTTAATATTTGTTCATATGTTAGCACTCTACTATGATAGATAATTCTTCTACTTTTTTGAGAATACTTACCGTACTAAATACTCGTTTCTAGCGCTTACACTTTGCTGGCATCGCCAATATTAATAATTAATCATTACTTAATCCGTATAATTATTTATCGTCTATACATCCACGTGCCAAGTAATTTGCTTGACTGCTGCCTTCCTTCGATGTGGTAGCCGCTTCTCAGATTTTTTATCTTCTTGTATATTTGAATATCTTCTTGTGAATTTGATTCCAACTTATTGTGATTGTGAATTTTTCTATGTTTAAAACTGAAAGTTTTTTTAATGTTTTTGAATGTTGTTTTCTAATTTGGAAATTATTTATTTTACAGATATAAATTATGAAATTATAATAAAACCGACCATTCCCTCGAATCCGACGCGGTAGAGATTCTTAGAGCCGTTGTCCCAGACGATGTAAGCGGCCGAGCGCGGCGAGGCGGCCGACCAGTCCTGGATCTCGTTGACCTTGCCGCGCCGGCCGTTGCCGCCATCTTGGTCCTCCCACTGCCAGTCCACCCCGCGCACAACGCGCGCGCCCGGGAAGATGCCGCGCACTGTCACCTTCTTGCTCTTGCGGCGCGGCTCTAGCAGAATCCTAAAATCATAAACACAAATTGTTTTTAAACATCCACAAAATTCTTCAATACAACATTTTCAAGAAGGAGAGAATTAAGCTAGGTTCACACCAAAGTAATTAACAAAATGTTAATAACTTAATCCTTATAGATTCTATTAGATTGAATGGAACTTGACAAACACATATGTTCATCATGTGTATGATAAGATATGTTCAATCTAATAGAACCTATAAGGATTGAGTTATTAACTTTGGTGTAAACGCAGCTTTAAAAAAGCGTTAAAAGCTTTTAGGGATTAAGTTATTAACTTTGGTGTAAACGCAGCTTTAAAAAAGCTTTAAAAGCTTTTAAGGATTAAGTTATTAACTTTGGTGTAAACGCATCTTTAGGATAACCAGAAGCTATCAAAAAACATTAATAACAAACTAATTTTAAATATTCACAGGAGATAAATCTTTGAAGGAATCCGTAAAAAGATTATGAAACTCAAATTGATTTATTTATACATTGATAGATACAATATAATTCTCAACTATGAATGATTGGGAAAGGAACAACAGGCTTGAAGCCCAAAACTGTTCCTTCCTTAAATTTAGATAGAAATTGTCCAAAAATAGGTTATGTTACACTTCATAAGTTTTGTCCAATTTTGAGTCCAAAATATAAAATATAAACTAGCAATTTAGAATTTAGATTAGTTGGAAACCAAATTAAATAAAAATATTCCACTAAATCATCACTGATAACTGGAAAATACTGTTTGTTTGAACATTTTCACACAATTTTAAACATTTGTTTAGCAAAGGTGGAATTCTTAAGCGACGACTGGAACGACTCTACTATCCACCCGTCTAGCCTCTCGTTAATACTGCGCGGCTATAGCAATTATAGTGTAGCTAGAACGACTCTAGCCGCTTGCCAGTAGCTACTACACTACAATTGCTATAGCCGCGCAGTATTAACGAGAGGCTAGACGGGCGACTAGAATAGTTCCGATCGTTGCTTAAGCAGCCTGAACACAGGGACAATCGCAGCTGTTGCGGTAACACGGTATTTGAAATGCCATGTAAATTTGAGTTCGGGACACTTCCAATTCCGCGTTCCCACAGCAGCTAGTATAGCCTCTAATAATAACCCGCTGTGCAAGCTGCTTTAGAAATTTCACCTAAGGTAAGAAAAACGCCATGATGTTATAAAGAAAAAATTTTGTAATAATTCAGGAGAGATATTTTTGGATTAACGGTTAAGCCTATAGTATTGTTTATCGACTACACCTTTTAATGATTTGTGAATCCATGCATAGGTATTAACGATGAAGCATTATTAGCTGAAACAATTTTTTTATTCCCAGTTTGTTCCATTAGAACAATTTATTGTTAACAATTATATTGTGAGGAAATCTATTAATGGAAATAATTCCAATAAATACCCATGATAAAAAAGTGGAGAGCATCTTGTAATTTGATGAATTAAAATTTAAGATTGGTCAATTTTAAAGACATTAATCAATATAGGAATAAATAAACATAACAGAAATTTAGTTTTTGCAAGGTGTCGCAAACCAAGCCAAACTGTTCAGATGGAATCAAGCCAGCAAAATTACATTCAACTAATGTAACCCGATTTTGATAAGAGCTTGGATGACATTTGACTGAACTAAATAGATAACTTGATTGAAATTGCTTTCAGAAAAAATTGAAACTCACCGTTTTGCATTAATTAATTGAAAACTTTATCGGCACGACATAGTCTTACTAATTAATTTAATAGAATAATGATCTGAAGAATCAAGTTTATTAACCTTGATGGATTGTGTTAAGTAGAGATTAGAAAAAATACTTTGAATCACTTCTTTAACATGTAATTTTTTTTCCAATAAGTTTGGGGAAAGCCCTAAATGTATTCTGAAGAATATGAGTCACGAAAAACATGGCAATTTTGTGAAACTTATGGATAATCAGTCCCAAAGCAAACTTTCATTTTCATTATATTGTAAGATCAGTAATGAATTATTGGAATGATTCTATATTTTTATTAACATCGATAAAAAATGTCCCTATTATGTTATTTAAAAGAATAACTGTCAGTTTTCTGAGAATCCTCAGTTAGTCAAATCTGTGATTAAAAGAATGGATACAAGTAAAATTTAATATTGGACTCATCGTGACTCATAGTGCCGGTTGCACAACAGCCGGTTAAATTTTAACCGTGATTAATTCCACGAGACCAATCAGAGAAGCCATCTTTTCAAAAACGCCTTCTCTGATTGGTTCCGTGAAATCAATCACGGTTAAAATTTAACCAGCTGTTGTGCAACTGGGCCATATTCTTCAAAATAAATTTGGGGCTTCACCCAAACTTACTGGGATAATAATAATTCCATATTAAGGTTCGATAAAATAGCTTCAAGTTACTTGCAACGAGAATATTTTCCATTATATACTATTAAATAGTTACGGTTTCTTTTAGTTACAGTAAAATTGTCTGAAATAGTATCTCAAGTCACAAGGACGGGAAGGGGCCTTTTGCAGGTGAGAATGATGTTTCTAGTCGAGGCGTTAGCCGAGACTAGAATTTCATTCGAGCACTGCAAAAGACATTCACGTCCAAGTAACTTACACAATTTTCTGTCATAATAATCTAGAAAAAAATAATCGAGAAACAGAAAACATTACCTGCTTGTGCTGGCCTTACTAAGTGCGTTCTATAAACATAACCTCGTTTACAAGTTTCGAATCGGGAATTTCTTGATTGTAGTTGACATAACTTCCACCTGTAGCGCTAAAAGGCTGTTTTTGTACCAGTTTTGCTGTTCCAAATTCGGAACTAGGAAACATACTAGACTGTAAAGAAAACATACGATTTTATTACAGTATAGTATGCTGTAATGGGAATCATATGTTTATTTGTTCTACAATCAGCTGTTTACCGGCTTCATTTCAAGTAAAACAGCTGAAATTGAATGACAATGACGAAAATAATATTTAAATACTTTGACGGACCTTTCACTTCCAGGAGTAGTGATCCTGAAGAACCGGTGGCGCAGGGGATGCTTGTCGCCGTGATAGCAGATGGAGCACAGGTCATAGTTGTTGCACTCGGCACATTTCCATCTGATGCCGAAGATCGGCTGCTGACGGCATGTGTCGCACATTGTGCCGTCATGCTTCACACCTGAAAACATCACATTTACATCTATCAAAGTTCTACCAATTACAATGCACTGAGTATAAAGATAGGCATAATTTAGAGGTACACATAGAGAATCCACATAGATTGGTTATTTCATGGAATTGGATGTTACATAAGTTATATTTTGAATTACTTATCACTGATCATCTGACTGACTGAGATAAGCTATCGCTTAGATTAGTTGTGTATCATGCGCCTGCTTCTACCATCCAAATACCTTAAAGGTCCAGAGATCTCTTTAAGGTCTTTGCTCCCATCGCTCTAGCCAACTCCTCTGAATATGATTAATGAGTTGAAAAATCGCTTCCCGGTGGTTGAGAATAAAATATGATCTGATAAACATTTTGAATAGAATAATTTAATTTGTGGAATTTGATTACCGGTATTTTATGTATGCATATCTTTTTAAAGTAGGGGACTTTTGATATGTTCTCCTCCTAACTAGTCTCAACAGAGCTGCAAAGTCAAAAATTGTGTCCAAAACATTACCTCCAAATTCCTTTGTCAATTGGTCTATTGTTCAAAAACTGGAGATTTCACACTCAACACTAAAGCTGCTGCAACAGTTGAAGGAAAATGTGTAAAAGTGTGAAATTATACATCAAATTGAAGAGAATTTAATGCTCTATAAGCTCATAATCAGCATGGATTTTTCCAATCGATTTTTGAAAAGTTATAAGAGCCAAAATTGAAAAAAATTGAAGGAAAACAGTTTTTTTTTTTATAAATTTTACACCTTTAAGAGCGGATATTTCGAAAACTAGAAAAGATATAGAAAAAGTAGTGAGATGAATATTTTAGAAAATTATGTAAGCTTTAATTTTGTATATAACATGTTATGTCCGTAAGATACATAGTTTTCGAGTTATATGCAAGAAACCAAATGGTACCTTTGAACCACCCCCACCCTCTTAGCACAAGGGGTAGGGGTGGGGGCTTTTGATATGTTTACATCCTTACTATCCTTAACAGAACTGCCGGGTCAAAAATTGTCTTCCAAACTTTTCCTTCTATACCCTCTTTTGAGCATTCATTCCTTGGACTATTAATAATGTGAGACCTGTTTCATAATTAAGTACAGGAACTAAAATCAAGAGAAAAGCTGCCCACACATTCAAAATACAAAGTTTTTTGTGAGTCACTAATTTTCTGAGCTTAGTGAGCTTAGTGCTTTCCCCATCAATAATCACACTGCACACTGGGACAATAGTGGTGTTCACCTTAGACCAGTTATAGAATAGACACGCTGGGAAGTCTAGCCTCTGAAGCCAACATCTACTGCCAAATCCACCCATCTTGACGTCACAACAGTGACGTCACGCATCGTATAGAAAACTTTCAGATTGTGTCTATTTCAGATTCATGGTGTTTTTACGTTATTTCGGGCAAAAACGATATAGGTTAAGTAACAATGTGTTATGTGATATCGGCTTCAAAGTTATAATGTGTTTTAAAAATAATAAGATACGGTAGCCTACAAAACTAATTTATTGTCATGCTGCAATGAGTTCACTTACATCATAACCAAGGATAATATTACAGTTACAACTTACAATTATTTATGTGTATAAATTTCAACTTACACATGAAAATATATTCCACGTTTTTTCCTAAAGATTTCAGTGCAATTATATACTGCGCAGGAGATTACCATTTTCATAAATAATAATTACATAAACAAATAACAATCTGCTATGGAAAACAAGCTATGTTTAACAACAATGCATTGTTCAACAACAATGTAAGTTAAACACCACAAACATTTACACAACAAACTCAAAAAGTTTTCTCTAATTTCTATACGATGCGTGACGTCACTGTTGTGACGTCAAGATGGGTGGATTTGGCAGTAGATGTTGGCTTTATCGACTTTCAGTATGAATATACAATGGGCCGTGTCTATTCTATAACTGGTCTAAGGTGTTCACTAAGCTTGGTCATTAGTGTGGGCCTTAGACCAGTTATAGATTAGACACGGCCCATTGTATATTCATACTGAAAGTCGATGATCCCAACATCTAACTGCCAAATCCGCCCACCTTGACGTCACAAAAGTTTGTTGTGTAGGTGTTTGTGGTGTTTAACTTACATTGTTGTTATTCAATGCATTGTTGTTAGCTTGGTTGTGACGTCAAGGTGGGCGGATTTGGCAGTTAGATGTTGGCTTCAGAGGCTAGGCTTCCCAGCGTGTCTATTCTATAAATGGTCTAAGTTGTGGGCTACTGAAACTAAGACTATTATCCTTCTCCCTGTGAGGAGGGTTTTGGATGCTGCTGATGTCCCCATGTAATGGCGTTTTCCACTAACGAAAGTCTTCCAAAAAGATGAAATCTACTCTATTACACTATTACGTCTATAAGTCTACTATACTAAAACTACTCTATTTCAATTAGTTGAGATGAAAGTAGGCTAACCTGTAGGTGCACTGTCCAATATTCTCAAATCATATGCTCCGGAGCATCTGTAGTTGGCAGCAGTTCCATTGTCCCAAACTGCGACCACTTCTTCTGGTGACTCGAAGTTTCGCACAGTCCCAACATGACCCTCCCCACCATCCTGCAAAATATCAATCAACATACAAATAATATTATCAATATCTTAATAATTAATAAACAAACATTGCACAATAAGGATTTGATCAAATCACATATATTTCAAAAACTCTTTTTCTTCAACTCCAAACTGGCACTGGCAAAGAAAGTTGATAATCTCTTGCATTACTTTTGCGGATCATCTGATTTTCAATACTTTAGATACATTATTAAAATAAATTATGTTTTTATAAATGAACTATTTCAATCACTTTGGTACTACGTTGGGAATACTCTAATATTGGATATTTTACTCAATTTTTCAACTGAAAAAAGTGCGTTCAAATCTACTGCTCATTGTTCATGTAAATTTGTTTTTATTTCAATTGTCAACTTGAATTGCTTCTAATATTATGGTAAAATATGAGTGCGTTGCTGCTTCATTAACTGAAATCTCTATTTTAAATGGGAAAATCATGTTGAAGCTTCACAACCCAAAAAAGCACACTGACTATAGTTTTTCCTTAACAATATTATTGATAGACTGGATATGTTTTGTAACAAACAAACTGAATTCTTACATTGAGTTAATTTATTGTCCTTCTAAAAATAAAATATTGCCCTAAGCTGAAAAGAAAATACGGTAGGTATTGAAAGTTATCATGAGAAAAATTGACAGCTTCATTAGGCAACTGTGGAAAGAAAAAATCCATATCGTAATAATTCCATAGGTTCAAAGCTTAATTTATAATAATATCAATGAGTTACCTAACATGATAAAAATTAGTTTTAGCAAAAACTTGAAGGTCGGACACTCAACTCATCTGGCTTTCCTTTTCTGAGTAGGTAAATAAAAGGTTAATTTAATGAAAAGCCAACGGTTTCTCAAGATTATTACGAAAATAATATACTGCAGCTAATACCATTGTAAGACACTATCACTGTCAGCTAAGTTATCAATGATTCATTACAATGTTTATTACAAAATGCAGTTGGATTTCTGATAAGAATCAATATAATTATAATATGATAGGGTATTCTAAATCTTGGGGAAATTACATCATGTTCTGGAAAAAAATTAAATTTATTTCAATTCCTTATATCATGTCATGCAAGTTTACAAAGAATAAAGAAGTATGATTTTGAAGAAATAGTCGTAAGTTCTAGAACATAACCTAAACTTGTCAAATCTTACCTGCTTGCCCCATTTCCAGTCGGGGCCTCTAATTACTCGAGCTCCAACGCCTTCCATCATAAAACGTGTAGTTCGATTACCTGCATTTCCTTCCATTTCTAAAGAAGCATCAAGAAAATTGTTAAAATTAAACACAACGAACGACAGAAAATAATCGCGAAACGCGAACCCGAAAGCAAAACACTGTCACGCTCACGCACTCACACACTCGCGACTCGCAGTCGAATCGATATTAAGTGATCGACTTGATATCGAAATCGACGTTTTTCCGATTAAAACATGCCGCGCAATTTAAAAAGCCAATTGCTTTTTGGAAGTGTTGCTTCCTTTTTATCCTGGCACTGACAATAATAATACAGTAACGTATTACTGTAGCCTAATATATTTATGGGTAATATAGTTACTGTAATAAATAAGAAATTATTAATAGGTAGTCAATCAAAAGTGGAAAGACATTGATAATATTCAAAACTGGATACAGTCTTGCTTTTGCTTGAAGATAAATTTTTACATGATAACAAACGATCCTAACATTTTTAAAATGATAATTTGATTTTGAATAAGGAAAAATGCAAAAATCCGATCCTGTAGGATATCTATCCTAGTATAGATGTGATTTTTTTATTCATGAGGGATAAGGCAAATTTTCTTGCACAACAAAAAATGAAACCATTACCGTAATAACTACATCAGCAGTACCTAATACGTTAAAAGTGTTAAAAGTAAACTACTATAGAGATAATATTTGAACATATTTAAAACAAAAAAATTTTACTAAGTTATTTATAAACCGGTAATTAATATTTTAGATAGAGGTATTTCATCAATTACAAAGGAACTTAGTATCATTAAATGGTTAGAATTACAAAACAGGACATGTTCACTTCACTTTGTACGGTAATACCGGTATGCTGAACAATTTTGGGGTTTGGTAATATTTCATTGAACAAGCAAAGCGATAACTGATTGTCAACAACAGAGAAAATACCAAAAAGTGTATAATTATTATATTATCTGTGGTATGGTCATATTTTCTACTTCGCTCATTGGCGGATACCCGTAGTTTCCAAAATATATAGATTTTTCAATACCGTTTGTCAAGATCTATAAAAATTAAAGCAACCTATACGGTAGTTCAACCCAATTCATAATATCTGCGTCCAACATTGTTAATCAAACATATTTTTTTCAGATTCTTGCAATTCTGTTTCTGTAGGTACTCAATATCAGAATGGATTAATAACAGTGCTACTATAGTGAGGTCCACGTTATAATGACAGTATTTGATCAACTTTGGTTTTGCTATCCTTGTCTATCATTCGACAAAGTCGGTGATACTATCCTTTTCTAGGTCCAACACGATGCCAATTATGTTTTTGACAGTGTAGAAATATAATTAATTAATGCAGAGAATCGGCATCGCTATTCTTCTATCTTTATCCACTGCCATTATAACGTGGACCTCACTATAGTGCTGATCTTTCATCTATTTATTTATTTTCAATGGCAACTCTTTCATATATTTATTTATTTTCAATAGCAACTCTTCACGAGTATTTTGAACCCAGGTGATAATGATGAGGGGATGAATGCCACACAAAACGCTTCCATTTTTGTGATGACGATTTCATCAGGACCTGTATATAGGAATTAGTCCTGATTTCAACACTCAATTCTAAACTATTTTTCGTTCTCCTCTACCATATTCGAAAAATTATTCCAATCACACAAATAAATATAAATTTTGACTGAAATAATATCCTTTTGAGTCTGTAGATTCAGCCAGTATTTCAAGATGTGAAGAATTACGGTATTATAATGAGCTATCAAAACATCAAAAGTAAACACATTATCAGTTATAGAGAGGTGAATTTCTATAACTATAACGACAGATACATGCCATACCTGTGTGTATCTTTTTGTCTGTGTGTTATAACTAATATTATTTGTTCAGCTACTTAAGCTGGGTTACACCAAAGTTATTAACAAAATGTTAGTAGCTTAATTCTTATAGATTCTATTGGATTGAATATAACTTATCATACACATGATGAACATACGTGTTTGTCTAGTTCCGTTCAATCTAATAGAATCTATTAGGATTAAGTTATTAACATTTTGTTAATAACTTTGGTGTAAACCCAGCTTTAGGAGGTATAGCTACAGGCTACAATAATCTTTTCCTACAGTTACTTTGAAAAGTGGCCATTGCTGCACTGATTACAGAACGCAAAGAATCACTTTTCCGCTCTAGTGCGGGAAAGATTTTTCCCGCACTCCAGATTTGCAACATGACAACGCGAAATAGTTAGTAGGTTATATGGAGCACCAGTACAGCGAAATCAAAATGAAGTTGGTAACTGTGACTGTGGTGCACGTTTGTCATAATATTGAGGCGGTGGATGTGAGGGAGGGGGGGGGCAGCGACAGCTACCTCATTCAGCACACTTACTTACTTACTTGATACTTGTTGTCGTCGTCCTTGACCGGGTTTACCAGACAGACTGTGTCATTAAAATAAAGGCTCATTAGCTAATTCTGCCAACGAGTAAATTGCTCTATCAATCAACTTTTGCCTGACGAGAGCGCTGAATCTTGCACGTGATGCACTTTTTACTTCAGTTGGGAGTCCATTGTAGAAGCCCAAGGCAGCTGATGGGAAGCCTCTCTGAGTAGCAGCCAACCGACATCGGGGAACATCCAGATCAGTTGCATGGCGTGTATTGTAGCTGTGTATCTGATTTCTTGTTGACAGCTGCTGCAGGTTGTCTCTGACATACATCAAGGAGGACAGGATGTATTGGCTGTGGATGGTGAGTATCTTCAGTTCCTTGAAGAGTGGCCTGCAATGCTCCCTGTAGTCCGCAAAAGTAATGGCCCTGATTGCTTTCTTCTGCAGGAGCAGCACATCATGGCAATAAGGCGCGTGTCCCCACAGGAGGATTCCATACAAGATGTGACTATGAAAAAGGGAGTGATAAGCTGAGACCAGGTAATCCCTGGAGACAATGTGTCTCAGTTTTCTTATAAGGAATATAACCCTGGAAAGTCTTTTGCAGACCTCAGCCACATGTTGACTCCACCTCAACTTGTTGTCAACCCAAAAAAATGCTTCCAGGAAGCACCGACAAAATTGTTCGCTTCGTCCATTCAGACGTATAATTACCAAACTGTAAAATCTTCCAGCCTTATTGGAAATTTAATTGGATATTCTGTTTTGGATTTCGCCAATAGTCTTCATGTGGCTAAGCCAACATATATTTTTGAAAAATTTAAATAATGCTCCTTTCTTCTTCTGATGAGCATAGTCGTTAGAAATGGGCTTTGTATGATGTATTGTACTGAAAAAATTTACAAGAGTTCTGTGTCCTTGCAAAATTTATTAGTCGTTAAAAAAATATTCAGCCAGTGACAGTAGTATTGATAGTAGTGTTGAAATTGAAGTGAACATAACCTACATAATATTTGGACGATTTGTGACAAAATCAGGAAATTGAAGAAGTTTTGGGCAATAGCCTGTTTTTTCTTTTCCGACTATTGTATTGTTCGCTCTATCTAATAAATAAATAAATAAATAAATAAAAGTATGTTGGCGATCTCGGCTCATCTTCCAACAGGAATCTTGACTTTGGATGAATTTTTATTTGGGAGTAATATCATTTTTGTATTATCAGACAGGGTTGAAGATATAGGCACTAGATAAGGAGTTGACTGGATGACATGAAGGTCCAGTGTCTTCTGAAAGTATGAGCCAGCACACAATCCCAATGTGAAGTATATTTATTGACCGAGCGAAGTGAGGTCTAAGATTCAAGTCGACGGTTTGGCATTTCTCTTAATGTTTAAATGTTTTTATGTTGCGCATTTACGGCGAAACGCGGTAATAGATTTTCATGAAATGTTACAGGTATGTTCCTTTTTAAATTGCGCGTCGACGTATATACAAGGTTTTTGGAAATTTTGCATTTCAAGGATAATATAAAAGCAAAACGGAGCCTCCTTCATACGCCAATATTACCGTAAAAATCAGACTATAGAATAATTATTCATCATAAATCAGCTGTCTAGTGGACTATAATACTACCCGTTCAAAAACATCGAACATCTTGAAAATTTATCTTTCCATCAACGTTAGTAGACAGTTGACTATAATACTACCTGTTCAAAAACATCGAACATCTTGAAAATGTATCTTTCCATCAACGTTAGTAGACAGTTGACTATAATACTACCCGTTCAAAAACATTGAACATCTTGAAAATTTATCTTTCCATCAACGTTAGTAGACAGTTGACTACTACCCGTTCAAAAACATCAAACATCTTGAAAATTGTATCTTTCCATCAACGTTGTAGACAGTTGCAGCCAGACCTGATAACAGCGCTCACACTCACATTCCGGGACGACACGTCACAGTACGATAGGACAGAAAGCTCTATATTTTTGTTTAGGATTTTTTCTAGACATTTTAAATTGATAAATTATTTATTAATTTTTGAGAAAACATAACAACAGGTCAATGTAACTTACTGAGTGTGAGGTCTTCTGTTCACAGAACTACTAGTTTATTTATCGCTAACAAAGGCACATTAGAGACTTATGATATCAATAAGGTTGATAGTTATAGTGACACTGTATATAGTAATACCATTTTAAAACCACTTGTGTTCCTGGCGTTCAACCTAATATATAAATATATTGAGTGGCCTGTCTGGCTTATAAATGCTATCAAGAGTTTCAGGTTGCACCTGATCAATTTCAGGGCCTCTATGATGACTTGACTGACCTCAGAAAGGTTGGATCGACAAATGTATGTGTCCATCCTACAAGGGTCATTCAATAAGTAACGAGACAAATGACTAATTTTCAAAAACGGCTAAATTGATCCATATGAAATTCCAAGGATATGAAGTTGGTAACCTTTGTGATGACATCTGATCAGTTGTTCTATCATATTCCATAAACATAATCGCAAATTGACTCAGTTAACATAGGCGAGTCCGCTTGAGAATTGCACCATGGAAAAACAACGTGCCATGATCAGATTTGACTGTCTGTCATTTTGACTGGCTCATATTGGTGGATCCATGTTTCATCACACGTTACAGTTCTTTTGAAGAAATATTCTACTTGAGTCACATATAGATTTTTCAACTGTTGACTGATTGGAAGCCTGGTTTCAAGCGTCCGTGAGTTGTCTAGGCACCTTGCACAAGATTCATTGTACTGCAGCTTGTGAATAATGTTATGGACATTTCCAACACTTTTGTTTACTTTTTACTTATAAATTCAACAGTGATACCCTATTGTCCCGAATTAACAAATCAATTTGAGATTCGAGAGAGGAAGTCCCAACTTTCACTGTCACAAACTTTTGTATGACTACTTTGAAACTGTTATACCAATTTGTAAATGTTTGAAAGATCCAAACAATGGTCTCCGTACTCTTTCAATATTCTTTTGTGGATTTCACTACCTTTCTCACCATCAGCGACTAAATATCTGATCACAGCATGTTGTTATTTCACGATGCAATTCTCAAGCGGACTCGCCTATGTTAACTGAGTCAATTTGAGTTATTTTTTTAACGAAATAAAGTGGAACAACTGATCAGATGTTATTGCACGGTTGCCAACTTCATGTCCTGGAAGTTTCATATGGATCAATTTAGCGGTTTTTGAAAATAAGTAATTTGTCTTGTTACTTATTGGATGACCCTCGTATATACGGGAGGAGCTCGATAAAAATATCTTGGCCAGCCAAAATTCTAAACCGGGACTTCTAGTTTACTAAACCAGTGTTTAAACCACTACATAACAGTATATAATATGATATGATTTACATCTATGAATTTAGATCCTAAATTCATTTGATCGTTCAAGGTGTTAATTGAATTGAATTGCTGCCTTTATTAAAAACCTAGGAGGGTGAAGTTAGGGCGCAGCCCTATTAATTGATAGAAGATCCTAGAAAAGTGAGCATGACGATATGTAATGAGGAATGTGAACCAAAGAAAAAATACAACAAGCTTGAAAGAACTATGTAATATTATGATTTTTTATTAATACAAAAACTTATTCTCATTACATGAGTGAGTCTAACAGTCTTATTTTTTAAAGAGCAAAACAGTACCTATTTCAAATATTATAACACTTTGAAATATCCTTTATTGACAACACTGTGATACGAATGTAAAGGATGATCAGAAACGTTCAACGTCCTCAATACAGTAGATGGTTCCCTCAATGCTGTTCTAGCTGACCATGTATTTCTTCACATTCAATCCAAGTGTTCTGGAAAAATACGGACATCAAGAGATTACTAAAATATTCTGCACAAATCTTGGGAACACGAATGAGAACGACTTGAAAACATTCGTTAAAAAAAGTATAATATAAAATTATAATTATTACATGTTATTATTTATCAAAATTTGGGAACATAATAGTTTTAAGCTATGCCTGTTGTTCTATCCCGATCATATTCTTATGAATTGTAATTGTATCAACAAATAAATAAATAAATGAATAATTGAGTTTTTTGTAATATTATTCATTAATCTAACGTAAAAGAAAAATGCACAAGTAACACTTGAAATCTATATAAGTTATTAAAAGCGAAATGGCACTCACTGACTGACTGACTGACTCACTCGCAGAACTAAAAATCTACCGGACCAAAAACGTTCAAATTTGGTAGGTATGTTCAGTTGGCCCTTTAGAGGCGCACTAAGAACGGATTTGAAAAAAATTCCAAAGATACGCCCAAAATCAGCGTTTTTCTCAGCTTTATCGAGAACAAATGAACAGAAATTGTTCAAATTTAGTACAGAAGCTCAGCTAGGGTGTAATAAAGTTGTGTTAGAAGGAATTTGCAATAGCGTCAAAGATACGCCCAAAATTAGCGTTTTTCCAGCGTTTTTTTTTTTTTGCTTTTTCTCAGACTTATCAAGAACAAATGAACAGAAATTGTTCAAATTTACTACAGAAGTTCAGCTGGGGTGTAATAATGTTGTGTTAGAAGGAATTTGCAATAACGTCAAAGATACGCCCAAAATTAGCGGTTTTTGCGTTTTCTCAGTTCTTTCATCAAGTAATAGACAGAAAATGTTCAAATTTGGTACAGGGGTTTAGCTAGGGTCTAAAAATTTTGTGATGAGGTGACTTTAATATTTCATTAAAGATACGCCCAAAATCAGCGTTTTTCTCAGCTTTTCTGCGTTTTCTCAGTACTTTGACTTTCTGATGGAATGAAGCATGCTCAAATGAAAAATGCAGGCGAGCCCGCTGATCTCATTTCTGGACGATCCAGTCGGGTGTCCAGGGGGCGGCTAGACGGATATGGCGAGCGAAGCGAGCCTGACGGCTAGTAAGTAATAATTGATTTTACTGATTCCTATTTTGATTTGTAATAGAAACAAGGATGAATCGTTTGTGGTATTTGAAGTAATAACCCACAATTTGATGAATTTACCTTGCCACTGGATCAACACAATCGAAGCCGACCATTGCCTTATACTTTGGAAGTTCGAGGCCATCACCTTGCCTCACCAAAAATCCAAGTTCCACCAGAGATGAAATCTGCAACATCAAGTTTATTAGATGCTTTCTATTCTACAACTTACCAGTTGCCAAACATTGTTAAGCTCTTTCAAAATAGAGTGTTCAAGAAATGGAAATATTGTAGGAACGGTACTACCATAGAGAAACAATAGCGTATGTAGATATCCCATGGTATAGGGAATTTATGTCGCAACTTTTACTGTTATCTCAAGCCGATTACTGTCGACTATTGTCAATTTTCACTGTTTTGTTGGGGCGATAGTGTATGAACGGCACAATTTGAGAGACTACCAGCGTCACACAGCTGCACAGGAATGAACTACGTGAACTATCGGCTTGGGATAACAGTAAAAGTTGCGACATAAACGCCCTATACCATGGGATATCTACTTATGCTATCGTTTCTCTATGGTACTACTAAGTAACAATCATTCCATAATTTACTTGAGTGAACTGATTTCGACTTCTGAGTGAATAGTAACACTGTAACATCGGTCAAAATATTATCTGTCCTTTTCTTGATGTGTCAGTGAACTTTGTTCTGCAAAGTTGAGTTCAAGTCGAATTCTATTATAGTCTCACTTAACGGAAAACTAATAGTAGGTAATCATATTTTCATTGTCCAGATTTGATATGGGGGAATACGCTTTAAAGAGTGATAAAAGTATTTTGGAAACTGTGGCATGCACAAAAAACATAGTTCTATGAAATTTAAGCCTCAAAATATCCTAGACATACTCTAGAAATATAAAGGATTAACCCGTGTCTTGAAACTAACAATGATATTCTGATTGAAAGTTTTAACTTCACCTAATAAAGAATTTTTTCATTTCATTTCATATACTGTATAATATTGTATTTTTTCATTAGTCTACTTGAAAGAAGTATCTTCACTCTAAAAAATATATGTGTAATTTACTTGTGCCATGAAACTAACAATGATTTTTTGTATTGTTTTAGAATTTTCGTTAATAAAAAAAGTATATTTACTCGGAAGAAGAAAAATATGTCATGAAAATGAAACTAACAATGATTTTTTTGTACATCTATAGTTTTTTCATTAATCAAAATAAGTATCTTCACTCGGAAGAAGAGAAATGTGTCATGAAACTTACAATGATGTTCTGTAGAATTCTAGTTTTTACATTAATGAAAAGAAGTATTTTCATTAAAAAAAAAAGATTAATCAGCCATTCATTTATTTACTTATCTCACGATACAAACAAACAATGATGCTCTGTATGATTTTAGTTTTTTCATGACTCAAATGAAGAATCTTCACTCGGAAGAAAAAATGTGTCATTTATTTGGTTCATAAAACTAACAATGATGTTCTTAGGTTCTGTAGAGCTTAAGTTCTTTCCATAACTCAAAAGAAGTATCTTCACACAGAAGAAGAAAAATGTGTAATTTATTCAGTTGATGAAACTAACAATGATGTTTTGTAGAGCTTTAGTTTTTTCATAACTCAAAAGAAGTATCTTCACTCAGAAGAAGAAAAATGTGTAATTTATTCAGTTGATGAAACTAACAATGATGTTCTGTAGAGCTTTAGTTTTTTCATAATTCAGAAGTGAACTCTGCCATTTACTTGCATGTAAGCGTTACTTTGCGAGCAACACCCTTCTATTCTTTGGAGGAGTTTTTCACACATTCTTTTAAATTAAATTTAAATTAATATTTTACTGACGTTGCTGATGACTTAGGCTCAACTCACACCTAGGCGACTCAGGTCGAGAAGAAACTCGACTCTAGTCGAGAGCATGTGTTTCCAAATGGTGACACTCAGACCAGTCGACTCTAGTTTCCGCGACTGTCACCATTTGAAAACACTAGAGTCAAGTCTCTTCTCGACCTGAGTCGCGTAGGTGTGAGTTGAGCCTTAAGGTTCAATAGCAAAAGAATTAAATATATCTAATCTATCTTGTGTCAAAATAGCTATCAAAATAGCAATTATTTCATTTTCATAATTTTATAATTAGCTATTTTTATAATTTTTCTTCTTATTTCATTTTCATAGTTTTATAATTGGCTTTTTCATAATTTATTATTTTCTCATATTTGCTATCTTCTTTTTATTGAAAATTGTATTATGTTGGAAATTATTGTATAGTGTGAAGGAGGCAAAATGGGGTTTTTACCTGTTGTCTCCATGAATCAAGGTCTATAAATACAGGTCATGACACTCGTCTTCCTTATGGAGCGGCCATTTTATGGGGTCTTTATGGCGGTACATTTGAAAATTAAATCTAATTCAATTTGCTTGTAACAAAATTATGCATTTTGAAAACAATATTCTAGTTCAGATAATATTATGTGAATTCAGGTTTTCAATTTTTTAACAATAAAATTTCAATAATAAATGCTTCAATTATTCATTATTAAAATCATTGTTCTTATTCTTGTAACTTGAGGAATCTGATTCATAAGGCATTGGGACAGAAATATGCGAGGCCAACTTCAAAAAGAGTTTAAGTTCCCGATCAATTAAATCTAAAAATCAACAATTCAGTTCCTAGTTGGACTCTAAATATTATTATTCTGTCGGAACAATTTATTTTACAATTCGAAGCCAAGCAATATCCCTTGAACAATATAACAAAATAACACATCATGTTGTTCAATCTATAATGATAACAGCTGATAAATTTGAAAATTTGTGAACTAGAACCCCATAAAATGGCGATTTTGCAATGCATCACGGGATTGTGTGATGACCTGTATCATAGCCACCTCTAATACAAGGCCCCGGTCTACGATATTGCAACGTCACAGCGTAGGCCTAGACTCTTAATACATGATTAGTGAAAAAGATCAGCTGGTATTTTTAAAGTCTCACCAATCATGTATTAGATTCTAGGCCTACGAAAAAGATCAGCTGGTATTTTTAAAAATCTTTTTCACCAATCATGTATTAGATTCTAGGCCTACACTGCGACGTTGCAATATCGTAGGCCGCGGCCTTGTATTAGAGGTGGCTATGCCTGTATTTATAGACCTTGCCATAAATAAATAAATAAATGATGTTCTCTATAATTTTAGTTTTTATTTAAAGAAGTATTTTCCCTAGAAATAATATAAATGCTAGTATGAATATAAAGGTTGTACTGTATTTACCTGTATCATGAGACTAGCGGTGAGGTTGGTCCTCTGGTCGAGCAGACTGTAGAAGATGGCGAAAAGGCGGTCGAGCGAGAAGGAGCGCGGCCCTAGCAGGGCGTCAACGGCGTTCTCCCTGCGGCCGGCGCCGACTAAAGCCCTCTTGCGCTGCTTTCGGCCGTGGCTCTTGGCGAACAGCCGCCGGTCCGTGCTGGGCGGGTTGTGCGATGCCAGAAAGGCGGCCACCAGAAAGTGCTTGGCGAAGTAGGGCAGGTCCAGAGCTTGCTGCGCTCGCGGCGTCAACAGTCGACCTTTCTTCGCCTCTCTCTTGTCATCCACGTGATCGCCGCTGGGAAAAAACGCAAACACTTATTCCCCGATATCATAAAAAATTTCCACAAATCAGTATCAGTGAAAGTAAACCGCTGATCGACACAGTGGAAATATAATTCTTTACAGATGGAAATTACTGAGAAATTGCACTTATTCAAATGCTAATGAATTAATCATTATTATTAAACAAAAATCCAAACTAAATGCTATCAATCTAGCATCTAAAGTCCGTGATAAATTACTTTTAACACGGCTTATATTGTACCGTAGCCTATCTGAGTTACTTCATCTATGTAGAAGTCTATCACTTTCCTTTGTACCTGAGCGACGTGACGAGATCCATGTATATGTTATTTATTTGTTGATCATTGAAATGTATTCTATTCTATTCTCGAAGACGGAGAGGTCCGATGCTCTATCTGGACCGCAGGTATATTTTTGTGTATGTTACAGAGATGTTCTTATTACAAGAACATGAAGCAAAATGACACGGCGCATCCAATTGTGCGCAGGATGTCTGTCTGTGTCTACGCTACAAACTGTGGAAGGGGAAATGGGTTTCTCCTCTTTATATTAAAAGTAATATCTCACAGACTTTAGCTCTTTACGCTGTTGTCAATATTTGCAGTATCATAAGTCTTTGGGGTGGTTTACAGTATTTAACTTGGATTCTCGTTTAATAATAATATTAGATAAGTTATAATTCTTTATTTGTAGTGTGAAGGTGATATTACGCTAGTTATCCATACTGAATATAAAGATTACATCAAGTTTTGACACTAAATGACGACTTGCAAATTGTATTATTTGTGAAAAATATAAAATATTTACTCACTGACTGGAGCATGCTTTCGAATCACATCGTATTCATTGTAAAATGCCTGTTGAATAATACAATATGCGAGTAGTCATTTTAGTGTCAAAACTTGACAGAATAGAACAGAATGTGTTAATCCACCAATAAATAAATACATTTCAATGTACATTAGGTGTCATCAAGAATAAAATCCTAAAGTGCGAGATAAATTACTTTTAACATGAAGAGGAGAAACCCATTTCTCCCTCCACAGTTTGTAGCGTAGACACAGACGGACATCCTGCGCACAATTGGATGCGCCGTGTCATTTTGCTTCATGTTCTTGCGATGAAAACATCTGTGTAACATACACAAACCAATATACCTGCTGACCAGTTCCCTACTTGGAGCATTGTCAGCAATAGATGGAGAGGAGTGTTGCCGCGTCGCGTTACAAAGCTCTCTCACTCAGACACAAAAGAAGGAGAATGCTGCTAGGTAGTGGGAGCGATTAGTGGAGGATAGAGCATCGGACCTCTCCGTCTTCGAGAAAGAGCCGTGTTAAAAGTAATTTATCTCGCACTTTAGCTATAAAACTAACTGAGCCAATTCAGACATATATAATCATCACTCAAAATATTTTGACAATATATAGCAGTTCGTAATGGAAAGAGAAAATCAAGACTATAAAGATAACATATTGTTTAGCCACATATCTATTAGGAAACGATATACCGGTTTCGTTATTACAACATTATCAATCTGTAGTAAACACCAGTCATCAGACTGGAGTCTCTCTGACTCTGGTAATCTATCAGTTTAGTTTACCAGAGATACCAGAGTTCACCAGGTAAACTAGTTTTTTTTTAAATCTGTGGTAGATTTAACAATAATATATATTATCTTTTCATTCAGAAAATATAATTCCTATGACTACTCCCATATAATTGGACTACTCCCACTCAGCAAGGCTGAGTGAGTATAAATATATAGAATAATATACAGGATAATATTCTCACTCTATGGGACATGTTGACTGGTATGTGGAAATCCATCTTTATGATACCTATAGAATGTTCTACTACTTGTTCTGTTTGATTGAATTAAAATTAATATATAATGCATTTTTTTATTAATTTCTATAGGGATATTTGTTTTATAGTTTTATTATATAGAATCACTAGTACCATCTCTATTTTTTGACGACACAAAGGATTTGGGTATTTATTACGGATACATGATAATGGGATGAATACCATAAACTGGCCGTGCCATTAAAAAATAAATAATTAGGCTACTAGTGATTCTATACAGAGTGAGTTATATGTATGGAAACCCTTCAATAAGTTGGAGACTGTTGTAGATATAATACTGTAACTTTCAGAATAAGTTACTGGTCGAATACTCTACCTTTTGACGTACAACTGAATTTCAACCCCTCATAAGGGGGTGACTTACGGGGTTGAAAATCGAATATTTTAAATGTGATACCCATTGTGTGGTACATCATTTTAAAGGTCTTTTTAAAACAAGAAAGATGGCAAAAATGTTCTATGATACTTGTAACCAAAATGGCGGCTGATTGAAGTTTTAGTTTTTAAGGAAATGAGGGGTTGTAACTCAAATATTTAAAACGTTAACATGTTGATCTCTAAATTTTATATTCAAATTGATCCAATCATACATAATTCATTGAAATGATTTAAAGAGAATCTCAGAGTTAAAGTGACTAGATTTTTTCTCCTACTTCGTATTTTCTTTCCACAGTAGGCTACAGGTTAATTGAAATCATTAATGTTTCAAGCAAAATAAGGTTAAAAAGTTAATTGCCGGTTTTCGCTTTCCCTTTTTGCATGAATAAAAAAGTGTTCCAAAAACAGTTAAAGATGATCGTCATTCAAGTTGAGAGGTCTGTGTGATCAGCATTGAACCTGAAGAAAGGTCACATGGAAAGACATCAGGTTTTTAATTAGTAAACGGATGATTTTTTTTCTCAATACAACTATTTTTTTAAATCCTATAACCAATATTAACTATCCTATTTTTGTGATCTTTATATGAAAGTGTTTTCATAACCTCATTTGGATCATTTTTATCAAAATTAGGGAGAGAAACAGTTCTGGGTTTATCCTGTTGATTCTCTTCAATTATTAATTTGATTTTGTGATTGTAGAATTTAAACTATAGCATTAGAAGAATTGATGGTGATGTTGTGAAATCTCTCCATAATAAGAAAACAAAGATATTGTCAAATTTCACTTTTTGACAATAATTTGACAATATCCTTGTTTTCTTATTAAACTATAGCCTTGTGAATTAAATAAAAATAAGTAGACAGAATCTACTATCACTCTCTGTATACTGTCTTTTACAGATAGAAGTTCACCTGTCTATTCCCAGGTAGACACTGTCGAGCGACGACTTTAGGCGGGGAGCGATGTTCCTCCACAGGCCAGCCACGTCACTTGCTTTCAATTGGCCACTCTCCACGGGAGCTACGTACTGCGGAAAATGGCTTGTGGCCTGTAACATTTCACAATCAAATATATAAGACAACTAACAAAGCTAGAACCGAACATAAATAAAACTGTTTACTATTTAATAATTTACTAAAATAAAACTGTTTACTATTTAATAATTTACTAAAATAAAAACTGTTCACTATTTAGGCTAATTTATTTACTCGTACTTGAATACTCTAACCTGTACAAAATAGAATCAAATAAAAATTTAAATCTAAGTACCCTTACTAACGTTTCAATAATAGTTATCACAGTTATAAGTGGTGATTTAGTGAAGTAACTTATTCTTATTTTATTTGGTTTTCAACTTTTTTAAATTCCTAGTTTATAAATATTTTGGACTCAAAATTGGCCAAAAATCATGAAGTGTAAACATAACCTATTTTTGGACAATTTCTATCTAAATTTGGGAAAGGAACAGTTTTGGGCTTCAAGCCTGTTGTTCCTCTCCCAATCATTCATAGTTGAGAATTATATTGTATCTATCAATGTATGAATAAATAAATAAATATTGATAATGGTATCATATAGCCGAAACATGTTGTGACTAAATTTTAAAAAGTGTATTTAGATTTATATTTTTATTAATATTCAAAAGTAGCCCTAAAGAAAAAAAGACAATTTGATGGAGAATAGAATCAATCTAATAACTACATATTGGAGTTAGTTACTGGCTAATACAGAGGTACAGTAAAACGTTCAACTAGAATAAACAACTTATTAAACCAACGTTATATAACTTTGCTTTGAATTCACAGACTGTAAACATAGATACAATACCTCTGGGATTAATCCAGCAGTATATTGAATTATAGCCTTGCTTTATCTGCCAGGATAAAACTTTGGTGGATAACTATAGAGGTTTTATGTTTGTAATTGCTGTTTCTGTATCAATGGCGAATACTTGACTGTTTGTTATGGCATTTGTCGATCATTATTGGCCATTACTTTTATGAGAAAACATCACTGTCATTTCAGATAAGCAAAATATTTTTATAAAATCAACATTCAATTATCTATGAAATCCAATTCATTTCCCTCCTGGGTTACCGAATTTCTACTGATGTCCTGATAGTTTCCTGATTCGTTCATCTGTATTGTGTACGGTACTTAGTAAAACCATATTTGCATTAAAAAGTAAAAGTTAGAAAAGAGGCTGAGAGGCATAATCAAAAAGTTATGAATTAGATTTTGAAAATGTAGTAACTAGATTTTACCCGAGGTTTCTTTTTCTTCTTATAGAATATAGTCACTACCCCCGTAAACAAAGCCGTAGTGCATTCGTGTGACGTCAGCACAGGTAGGGCTCCTACACCAATAAAAATTAGTTGATTTCAGCTGATCTATATATCAGCTAGAGTTTCTATTGGTCTAGGAGCCCTACCTGTGCTGACGTCACACGAATGCACTATGACTTTGTTTACGGAGGTAGTGATATAGTCCAGTCAAATGGTCGTTTTTTAGGTAACAGGCTATCAAGAGTAAATGGAAAAATTAAAAAAAAAGTCCGAAATTTTGGGGTTTTTTGGGGTGAAGCTACCCTCTGGCGTGTCAGCAAATTTCAGATTCGAATTCAGTGTCCCAAAATACATATAGAACCGTCGAGAAAAATTCTTCCGGGGCTGTTTCCTGAAAAACGATCATTTGACTGGACTAATAATATATTATTCTTCACGAATTACAATTTTATTCATATTCACATTGAAATAATCATAGCTTGCGATTTGATGTACTTTTGATCAAATAGGACTATACGAACAGTTATGCCCGGTTTCTAGAACACTTATTAAACCTTATGAACCATTAAACCTATAAGGTATATTTAATACACATTTTAATAATAATATTGAGTGGCCTGGCTGGCTCAGGTCTGGTGTCAGAGTTTTCAGGTCGCAACTGATCAATTTCAAGGCCTCTGACATGTCCTAACGACTGCTTTTTAGGCAGCCGGGACCTACGTCTTAACGTGTCCATCCGAAACACGGGAGTGGCCCGAGATAAATATCTTGCCCGGGCCGGGATTTGAACCCGGGCCTCTGAATCATAAAGCCAGCATCTGATCCACTCGACTACGGCCACTCCTATTATTATTATTATTATAAATACACATTTAATGAGTGTCTTAGATTTCAAGAGTATCCTAGAAACCGGGTATCGGATATATTGTTAAAAGTCCTTTAAGAAATGGCTTTTCATATAGGTATATCAGAAAATTTTTGAGTACTCACATTGAAAGACACCATACAAATGCTATTGATTGTTAGAGAACAGAGCAATTTCCTTTCAACCAATCAGATCTCTTACAGAATCTATCATTTTATACATTTCATATTGTAATGAGTAAGAGTAACTGATAATCTTTTTTTCAAATTCACTCACCAAATGATGTATCTCATCCAAACAGCGCGTAGCTCGCAGGAACACACCGAGGAATACATTGAGATAATCGCGGTAGAAGTTTTTGTCGCAATCGGCCACTTTACGTACGGTCAACACGTCAATCAGTTCATTTCTGGTGTACTGAGGAAAGTTCACATTTACATACACACTATCTAGTAGAAACTTTTCAGGCAAAATGTGACTGATGAGAATGACGGTGAGAGTGGGAATATCGGTGATCTCTTGGAGACGAGCGAACGCCGGCAAGTAATGAGGACCGAGATCGGCGAGTCTTTCGCATCCGTCAAGCACCACGACAACCGAACGATTCGTGAACGCGCCGCTCGCGTGCGCTTGCTTGAGGCGGCGAGCAAACGCAGCCACGCTGTCCACTCGCTCGGACGTGTCACTCTGACATAGCGCCCGTGCGGCCGGCTCCAGTGCCAGGCGGGCCGTGTAGCACTCTATGCAGTTAATCACGAAATGCACTCTGTCGGTCAGCTGCAACAGGCGTTCGACCACCGAAGATTTGCCGGTCGCAGTGGGACCGTGCACGAATACACAGCCCAAAGCATGTTCACCATCCTAAACACCAAAAAGTATCACGAAATGAATCTTCGGGCAGATAGGATACAACGTATTATAGTGTTAATAGTAGAGTCAATAATACAAGTGACTCTTTAACTTTATCACATTTACACTAGACACAGACATGTTGTGGAATTCCTCCATATTGAGGTGAAATTAGAATATTTTGTCTATTCTCAAAATGTGTTATAGTCACTTGTTAATTGACAATGTGTTTTCATAACCTCATTTGAACTATTTTTATCAGAATTAGGGAGAGGAACAGTTTTGGGTTTATCCTGTTGATTCTCTCCCAATCATTAATTTGATGTTGTGATTAAGGAATGTAATAAATGTAATTAATGTAAAATGTAATGTGATGAAGATCGAATCAATATATATTGTCAGTACATGTGGAACTGACAATATATTTTAATTCGATCTTCATCACTATTTCAATTATACAAGTGACTATAACACATAATTAATTTGAGAATAGACATTCCAATGTGACTCAATTTTTTATAAATGACAGCCGAGTGACAATAGTAGGATCTAAATGCTTTCCAAGAAATATTTACATTACAATAAAGCAGCCAGTTAACTTAGCATAATAAAATTAATAATACAGTTATTCCAAAATAATCCGAGGCCTATCTGATATTATGATATTGCGTGAATGAATAAATCATCTACATTTGAAAAGCACAAACATGTAGCCTACAAATTGAGAAAAAAACAAAAAACATTGTTAGGTCTTGACAGTTGAATTCTAGCCTCAAAGATAGATTTATCTCTTTAATCTATGCTTATTTCAGGACAGTATTCACGGTGAGAGAGAAATAGTGGGTGCACAGAGAGAAAGAGTTGGTTCACCAACAACGAACGTATAATTTATATAAACAAAAGAGACAAACATGCACTCTTGGTCGAGACCAGCTCAAAGGTCTCACAGAAGTGAAGTTACTGGGCTTTATGCTGGATACCAGACTTGACTGAAGTCACATTGATAACATACATTTTGAATTTGAGGAGTATTTGATAGCATGAATTTTTAATATAAAAAACTTGTCAGTGATATTCCTACTTAGTCGCCTTCAGGAAACATGTAGTAGAGGTATATTTAGCTTTGATCCTTAGACATATTAAGGAATATCATAACAAGAATCAAGAACTGGATGATAAAACCACCATTCTAGTCTGTAGAAAAATGCTTTGAGTCTGACACAGAAAACATCTAGTACGGTAACAACTAATCTGATGCTTTTAAAAACAAGGCCATATCGATAAAAAGTAATAAAGCTTTCAATTGTAGAAAGTTTGATATTTCTTGACTAAGTTATCAAACCTTAATACGTGTTTGACGTAATTCGGATTATGACAACCCTTACAAGAAGAAAGTCAGATCTATTTACAATTTACAGACAAAGTCACCAAGAACTCTGGTCTACTGGTCAAGACTAAGGAGATATGAAGTATTCTTTGGTTGATCAAATAGAAAGCCAATTTGAAGTTTCATCAATTTGAAGGGAAGAAGTATAAAAATATTAAATGATACTTACTCTGCCAAGAATATTGTATAATGTATCTATTTGATTTTGACGGCAAGGAAATTCTTCATAAAGTTTCTTTTGGATTTCCATAACTAGTTACTTATCTAATAAAAACTTATGCTAGTACAACAATTTAAAAACAGCACATGACTTTCTAAATTTTAGTAAAACTAATAAAATATGCAATTTTATAAAGAAGTAAATAATATATTATTACAGCATAATATTTACAAAAAGGCGCTCAAATTAATAACATAACCTCTAATCCTACATGTGATTTTGAAGTTCAGTATTACCAAAATCAGCAGTAATCTGAATTTGAGATTGAAAAATGCTTGAAATACTAATCAGAATAATCTATTGTCCATAATAGTATTCAAATAATTTGATTTAAATAATAATTTTAAATCTGACTAATTCGATTTCACTACAGTATTACTGGATTTGATTATTTTTATACCTTCAACTGTAACAGCTGTCCCCTGTCATCAAAAACTTTTGTTATTATTTGAGGTTATGTACATTTTTCTATTAACTGAAATATAATAATAAATTTTTCTATCAAAATAATATTACTGTAAATAGAATAATGGTTCTGTATTTACCAATTTAAATTACTTATAAAACTAAGTTATATATGAAGTGTTTGAAAAATCAGTACAATATTATTCACATTCTTTTCTGAAAGTAAGTTGATAATATTGATTATTAATAAACTAAATTCCTGTTGAATACATGCGAACAGTAAATAATGAAAGCTAGATAAGTTGTGTATAACGTTTTCCATCTTCAAAAAAAGGGGACCTCTTGTCTATAGTGCTATAAGACCTATTCACCTATTGTTTATTGTTTTTGAAGGGACGGATTCAAGGATCCAAAGGTTCAAAAAACCCCACACGTCAACTGAAGATTATTGTGTTCCCAAGTAGTATGTTAGTAAGGTAAACCAATACCTGTGTCCTTTACGAAAACCAGGAGTTTTTTCCTATACTAGTTTCCCATTCATCACCTGGTTGCTTGTCGCAATCCAGTGTGATATACTTGGCAGTCTCTTCAGACTGATTAGATCTCGTGACCTATGTGAGTTCCACTCCTGGTCTTTTTGTAGGTTCTTCCGCTGAGAGAGGGGACGCCAAACTGCCTAAAGGGCGCCCGACCACCCTCGACTCAGCCTCTTGACCCGCATTTGTGCCTGGAGTTTCACCCATCACTGGTCTCTTGGGTTTTTCTTTTTGCCCCTTCGAAACTGTCCTTATGGGCAGATCCCGTGGGTTTGAAGACAAGTCAACTTCTGGAGCCGCCTTGGGGTCCCTTTTAGTCGACTCCTACGACAAGCAGGGATACTGTGGGTGAATTTTGGTTTTCAGCACATTCTTGAGTACGATGTTCGACTCAAAGCTCCCCACAACCCACAGGGGGCAAAATGTATTCACCTATATCAATTATTCTAGATTTTAGTGTTGGCCTTTCTCTGATGCACAGAATGGCTGTGGAAGCGGAATATCTATGTTTACACCTGTCTCAGAAGTGATTGATTTTATCGTACAAGATATTAAAGAGGATATATTGCGCACCTGGCCCTGGCTGATCAGAGCAAGGCCTTTGATTGTGTATTTCATGGAATTCTTCTTGAGTAGCTTGCCTGGTATGGATCTGGATCGAAGCCGATAATATCCATTACAGGTGCTCTTTCACAGCCTATGCAGGTTGATCATGGTGTGTCACAAGGATCGGTGATTGTATTTCTACTCTTCCTAGTCATGATCAATGATCTTGGGCTCCCTTGACCGATGCTGATGTTTGTGGAAGACACCACAAACTTCTCCAGAGGGTTGATCAGGCTGGTTTGCAGGCGCAGCATGTTTTTGATAATGCCAAGTAGTGGTTATAGAGGAATAGACTGAATGAATGAAGAGAAGATCCAGCATATAGTTTGTAGACTTCGCAGCCTTGATGACTCTGCTCGTAAATCAGCAGAAAACTCATGGGATTTGTCATGGGCAGGCCACAACAATGGAGCTCGCTCTAGGCTAGCGTTGCTTAGACTCAGAGCTCTCCTTCCCAGCAGAAATGTTTTGGTGATGGTCTACTTTATTGATTGATTTATTCTTTATGACAAATGACAATGTATTGCCAGGTCTTGCAAGACCCATTGCATACTAACACTACATTATAATGGAAACAAATGAAAATTTAACATATTCAGAAAAAATAATAGATATAGAGATGATGTTGCCTACTTCGCCCTTTTCCATTCCCATCTTCTGTGTTGGGGGCATGCGGTGAGTTGCAAGAGTGTGCCGATGTTCCAGAAGAAAGCACTTTGAGTAATCATCTCAGGTGGGCATTTGAGTACTGTAAACAAATATTTGTTGAAATGGGCATCCTGAAGGTACGTTTTCCTTTATGCGTAAATTTCCGCAGTCGACGACGGCAAGCATTGTTGACATTCATTTTGTCCAAATTTTAAGTGTGCTAAAATAGCTGATCAAATAACTTTTCATTATTTGTCTTAATTATTAAAGAATATTAAACATTTCTAATAATATCAACATATTGCCATTTAAAAGTATAAGCTCAACCTGTCCCATTAAAACATAATTGAACATAATATTTTAGGTTATGTAAATCTACCCAATCTGAGATTCTCTCCCTGTCGTGGTCGACAACGGCATTTACGCACAAAGGAAACCCCAGCTTTACGGTTTTCACCAATATAAAATGTCTAGTCTGTTGCGTGTCAAAGATACCAAGGACAGTCAAATGCTGAGTGCTAATCTTCATGCACATGTTACAAGGAGGAGACTTTGACATACCGCGCTGCAGAACCAACAAGAGAAAGAACTCCTTCCCTATCCTCGCACCGCGTCTACACAGCGTCCTGCTTGTTCGTGTAAGGGACCTGCAGTGTATTACTTTTAGAAATAAAGTTGAGATCTGACTGGAGAGAAATCCATTCAACTCAGTGAATGAGTATTTGGATGCGCACAAGGACAGTATAGTTTGACTATTATTAGCTTTTTTTCTCATTTTTATTTTTTTATGTGTCCTTGTAGTTATTGTGATAACATTATGCACCTAAAATACTAAATAGACCTGCCATTTTGTTTTTTACGCCATCTATCCAGTAATCTGGTGAATGAAAGAAGGAGGAATTGAGGAAAAAACTTGCTATTTCTTCAGTTATAAAAAATATACAAGAGAAATTTCTGAAATGGGGGAGTGAAATTTTCTTGAAAAAGAAAGTATCCAGAGAGGACTATGATTCGTTTTTAAATGTGTGCAATGAACTTAACATAAGTATCGAAAGAATAGACGTTAAGCAACATATACAAGATAACAACGCGGAAATGTTTGGAAAAATTCACACTCTGGAGCAGAGTGTGAATAAACTAGCAAGTGAAGTTGCAAAAAGCCATAATAAGCCGATCTCATTTGCTGAGGCCGTGCAACTGCCAAAGAAGAGGACCGCACCTTCTACATTATCGAGTGCCGCCTCCACTGCTGCAGCCAGGGAGTCTCCGCCCCGGACCAAGAAGCTGTCGCCCAAGGAGAATGTGATCATCCTGAAGCCAGCAAAAATAAATGGAACGGAAAAGGAACAAAGCGGAAAAATTCGAGAAACAATAAAGAAGAACATCACCCGTGAACAAAATTTGAACATTAAAAAAGCTGTTGATGTCCGTGGTGGGGGTGTGCTGTTGGTGCTTCACCCAAGGGCCAATAAGGAAAATGTTTTGGGTGATAAGGTCCTGCAACATCCAAACATAAAGGTAAGCGAGCCACAATCCAAATTGCCAAGAATAATTCTGTATCACGTCGCTGCAGATATAACTGCTGCTGAATTGGCAAACGATGTGTATGAGAGAAATCTCGAGTCATCGTCACTGAGTAGGGAAAATTTCTTGAAAAACTTTAGGCCGATTTTTAAAATAGGACCGAAAAACAAAAACACCGTGCACTGGGTAGTGGAGTGCACTGGTGAATTAAGAAAAGAATTTATTAACAAATCGCGGATTGGTATTGATTGGAGGGTGTGCCGAGTTGGAGACTATGTTGCCGTCTCTCGTTGCTTCAAGTGCCAAAAAATTGGACATATCAGTAAGCATTGCACTCAAGCACAAAACACCTGTGCTCACTGTTCCACTACAGGACATGATGTTAAAGAGTGCCCTAATAGAGACAAAAAGCCCTCATGTTTAAATTGCCGCAATGATAAAAAAGCTTTCGATCACAAAGTAGGTGACAGAGAGTGCCCTTCCTATCAAAAAGCGTTACAACAAATAATTGATAGAACTGATTATGGAATCTGAAAGAAAAATATTCAATATACTGAGGATAGATAAAAATAATAGTGATAGTAAAATCAAGCAATCAACCCAACACAAAATGATTACTTTAAATTCCATCCTTAACAAAATTGTTAGTTTCTGCGTAACAACTAATACTGATAAAAGTAAGATAAGTCTGGTTTATAATTTTGGTGAGAGGGTTGATGTTATGATATCTTTTACAAAAATAGGAAATAGTATTAAAACATCCAAAGGACTCTCTCTGCTTAGAAATAAAAAATATTCTCTCTTGAAGAGTGGAATCGCCTGAATGTGTTACGAGATTCTAATTGTATAAGAGTTTTGTTTTCTGATAAAAACATTCCTATTTTCATATTAAATGATGGTGAAAATGGGGTACTTATTGATCTTTTGAATAGAATAAATGATTGGAGTAAATTCAATTACCCTTTGATTATAGGAATTGATTCTTTTAACAATCTTGGTGAAACTTATTTTGATATTCCTGCCACTGAACTCTTGAGTACTGTCATAGGAGCTAGAGATTTGAAGTTTATTTTTTATTATCGAGGTTATTGTGAAATTAATTTTCTTAATATACCTAAGCTATCTGATAGTCCGGGAGTTGAGTACCCTGTAGGATTCTTTGAAGGTAATAATAAACGTGAAGCATTCATAAACTCTATGATTGAATTACGGACCCTACTTCAAAACACTGATAACGAAAATGCTAAAATATATAAAAATATTCTTCTTAGGATCACGCATAGAAACATGTCAATATCAGGTGATGAACTAATAAGCGTCCTGAATAACAATATGAACATCTATGATAATAATTTGAAAAGATTCCTATTCAAAACAAACTCTAAATACCGAATGGGATATTGCTTGGAGCAGGGTGGAAGTTACGTAGAATTTCAAGAGGATACTTTAAAATTCTCTACTAAAGAACGATATGTTTTAGTCACACGTAATACTACACTTATGCTGAATAGCGAATTAATAAAAACTATAAATAGAATAACTCTTCATGAGTGTAAACTTCCTAAAATAAAGTGGTGTGACGGTGTTCCCGGCTGTGGTAAATCTTACTTTATAGTCTCGCATCATGAGCCTGGCAAGGATCTAGTACTCACTCAAACACGGGCAGGTATTAAAGCAATCCGTGAAACTGTCATTGAAAGGTATGGTCGAAAACATTGTAATCGTCTTAAGCTTGATTACAGGACAGTTGGCTCATATATAATAAATCATAATCAGAATAAAACATACAATAGAGTTTTTATTGATGAAGCTCTACTTATGCATGCGGGTTACATCGGTTTTATTGCTAACTTGAGTGGGGCCTCAGAAATAATTGTAGTTGGTGACGCAAACCAAATACCCTACATTGAGAGAAGTAATTATGCCACAAGATGGCATAAAATTTCAGAATTCTGCGAACCTTTTACAAAACAAACGGTAACTCGTAGATGTCCTATCGATGTTTGTTTTGTCCTTTCCACTGTCTATGAAAATATTACGACGCTTAATGAAAGAGCTATCTCAATTCTGCCTACTTACAGAAATGGGGAATACCATCTGATACAACCCGACACTTTGATATTAACATTCACCCAAGAAGAAAAACTTATGGTGGGTGATACTATAAAGTGGAGAGAGGATGTTGCACTTCACACAATCCACGAAGCACAAGGGCTAACTCATAAAAATGTTATTCTAATCAGAATTAAGTACAAGGAGAATGAAATCTATAACAGCATGCCCCATGCGATTGTTGCCTTGTCTAGACACACTGAAACTTTCAGGTATTTAACAACCAGTCTGGTAGATGATGCTGTGGACAAACTAATTAAAAAACTTAAATTCATAGATAGTGAGGGGCTTGTTGAATGGAACAAGGAAAAGAGAAGTGGACCTGATGATATAAGTTATGAGTGACACTGAAGAGGTTCTTAATATTTTAGAAACAGAAAATGAAACAGATGTAATCGACGATTATTTGAACTATCACTTTCACGAGGACAGAAATAAAGATGCTGAGTGTTTCAATATTATGTCTATGAATATACGTAGTTTGAATGCTAATTTCGATCAGTTTATTTGCTGCCTCAATGAATTGAAAACTGATATTCACATTATAATATTAACTGAGACCTGGTTGACTGCAGATATGCCGTTCATTTTCAACATTCCTGGATATACGGCAATAAATAAGTACACTAAACAGAATAAATGTGATGGATTATGCATGTACATAAAAGATTGCATAGGATTCAATGAAGTTTCACTCGATATCTCTGATGCCAATGTAGTTAGTGCTGACTTAAGAATTGATGATTTTATTGTGAAGGTGATTGGGGTTTATAGATCACCAAGTAATCAAAATATTGATAATTTTCTTAATAGTCTGAGTAATGAAATCAGTAAAATTCCTAATGGAATAAATGTATGTGTGGCGGGAGACATGAATATAAATACACATTCAACTAGTGTTCCTGTTCAAGATTATCTGCATATTTTCAATAGTAATGGCTATAAGTCTTACATAAATGGTGATACCCGAGTAACAACCACAACAAATTCTTGCATTGACCACATTTTTTATAAAAATTCAGGCAACCATTCTATGTTCACTAAAGGAGTTATATTTAGGACAACCATAACTGACCACTACGCGGTTGTACTGAACTTGGTGAAGGTCCCTATCAATAAGGATAATAGAAACGTATTGATAAACACATTAACTAGAACCAACTATCATGCACTATTGGAACGCATAAGGAATGAAGATTGGGGAGAAATCTATACCGTGAATGGAAGCATTGACACTATTATGGATAAATTTGTCGATCGTTTGACCAGTCTCATCAATCAATGCAAGAAGGTAAAAGTGATACCTAACAGACTTCGTCCCCTGAAGCCCTGGATATCTGAAGGCATCATAAGATCAATAATCACGCGGGACAAAATGCATTCTAGACTCAGAAGAGATCCTAATAACAATATCTTAAAGAATGAATATAAGGCTTATCGTAATGGTTTGAATAAGATCATAAATCATGCAAAGGAAGTCTACTATAAAGGGAAAATTGAAAATTGTAATAACAACAGCATGAAGTTGTGGAAGTGCATAAACGAGGTTATAGGTGAGGCCAGTATCAAGGAAAAGAGTACTGAACTTGATGCTCACTCCCTCAACAATTATTTCACAAATGTGGGTAAATTACAAGCTCAAACTATCAATATCCCTGATAATACTGGTGATCGATTTCCTGCAATACAGATCGATAATACGTTTTTTATGAGACCAACGTGCCCAGTTGAAGTTGAGGCAACTATTAAAAATCTAAAGAACAACTGCAGTCCTGGTATTGATGGTCTAGGTAATATTACGCTGAAGAAAATAGCCAATTTTATATCTCAACCTCTCGCTTTCATTTTTAATAGATGCTTTGAGGAGGGATATTTTCCCGAGCACCTCAAATCAGCCAAAATAAAACCTCTATTCAAACAAGGTGACCCGACTAATCCCTGTAATTATAGACCGATTAGTCTTATCAGCAACCTTGCTAAAATAATGGAGAAACTAATAAAGTCAAGAGTTGTTTCTTTCTTGAATCTTAACAAAATAATCAACAAGAACCAATTCGGTTTCCAAAATAGTAAAAGTACATCTGACGCTCTAATAAAATTCATCAATACTTTATCTGATAAAATAAACTCCAATAAGAAAACTATTGCGGTCTTCCTAGATATACGCAAAGCTTTTGATACAATACCTCATAATACTTTGTTCAATAAACTAGAGTCCTATGGTTTCAGAGGAGTCTCGCTTAAATTGTTCAAAAGCTATCTGAGTAATAGAACCCAGTCCCTAACCATAAATGATCAATCTAGTGTAACTAACTTAACTTCTTATGGTCTTCCTCAAGGTACTGTACTTTCTCCCATCCTTTTCATACTCTATGTAAATGACTTTTTAAATTTAAGACTTCTAAACTCAACTGTGATATCCTTTGCAGATGATACTGCAGCTATTTTTCACGGAAATTCATGGAATGAAGTTCATACTATAGCTGAAAATAATATGCTTTTAATTAAGAAGTGGTTAGATAAGAATACCTTAAGTTTAAATATTGAAAAAACTAATTACATTACTTTCTCTGCAAATAGAGTAGGGCAGCCTAACGAGAATCAAGATTTGAGACTCCATTCTCAGTGCAATTTAAACTTGGGTAATTGTGATTGTCCCACCATTAAAAAAGTCAATAATACTAAGTATTTGGGAATTATAATTGATGAAAACCTTAAATGGGATGTTCATATTAAATACATATGTAGAAAAATTAGATATTTATCCTTTAAATTTTACCAAGTTAACAGAATTCTTAATAAGAACCACCTGAAAATGATGTATCATGCTCTTGTCAAGTCAATTCTGCAGTATGGCATAGTTGTTTGGGGAGGCTGTTTCAACTGTCATATTGCTGAATTATTTGTAGCACAAAAACTGATAATTAAAACTATATTAAACAAACCCAGGCTCTATCCAACGGATATGGTTTTTAGTGATTTTGAGGTCATGACTATACGTCAATTATACATAAAAACCGTAATTGAGTACTTAATAAAATATAGATCCGATTTTCCTCTCACAATAAACTCTACTCTTAATTATTATAATCTAAGGGCCACTGCTAACAAATATGTAACCTATAACACTAATATTGAATGTATAAGGAGGCAATTAATTTACATAGGTACTAAAATAATAAACCTCATTCCGAATCACTTTCTCATGGACAATAAGGTCAGCGGAAAAATTAAACTGGATATAAAAAACTGGACATACAGTAATTTCTTCTTCCATTTAGATATATGACTCGAGATTTCTGCTCCAGCATTTTTTATTTTTTTTTTTCATTAGTTTTTTCATTTTTCAGTGGACTCGCTTACCTTTATTTTGAGTACCTATTCCTCTGTTTTCTTCCTTCCCCCCATTTCTCCCTTCCTTTTTTCCTCATTACTTCTCTTCTCTTCTTTGCCTGCCTATTACATGGGAAACCATAGTTGGCTAGGTATCTTCCTCTCTTTTTTCTCTTCTCCAACACACCCAAACACTAAGCCCATGGTTTTTTATATTTGTAACATTTTATTGTGTTTTATTTGTTTCGTAAATCTTTGTAATTTTGTTTTGTCTTGTTTTGTGTGTTTTTAATAAATTGAATTAATTGAATTAGTAAAAAATTTATAATACAAACAAAATTATGAAATTAGTAGATAAATAGGCCCTATTAATGTTCTATTGAGGATAATAATAAGAAAGTAAATTTTAAGAAAAATGAAAAATTAGTAAAGAGAAGAATGAAGAATAAATAGTTTCAATATTTACAGTCTAACTAAATTTTCACAATTTTTCACTCCAATATCAACTAACCAGGAAAATAAACTTTTTCTTGAACCTGTGTCTATTGAATTCTTCCCTAAATTGGTATTAAATTGTAAATTGTTGGTCCCAAATATATATAGTTTATCTGCCCAAATGTAGTGTTAATCCTTGTTAATATTAAATTCATGTTTCTCTGCCTTGTTTGATATCCTTTTCAAAGAATCGACAATTATTTGTTGAAACACCGCTGATTTATGAAGTTACATTACAATTTTATATTATCGTTATTCTAATTGAATTTAATCTTTATTCTCATTGATTAATTTTCTATACTTTGTAAAATTCGTTGAATAATTAGCATTACCGTCACTTAATGTAAATTAGTGTAAAAGCCAGTAAATATTGTAACATATATAAATAAAGAAAACTAATATAATCTCATCTGCTGCGTCATTATCTCTACTAACATACTTTATATTTTTTCAGTCATCAAAAGAACACAATGGTTTTGTACTCAAGGCGGCAGTAGTCTTTGTGATACAACTCATGATGTCTTCCAATTCACCTATAGCATCAGCTTCCGAACTTAAGAGTAAAGGAGGACCAGGATGTGCTCCCAAGGTTGACTCCAGCAAACGGCGTGGCAAGGCTATTAAAAACCTGGAACAGAGCATTAAACAACTCGAACGTGACTCGAAACCCCTTCGCGATGAGAAGGACTTGACTTTTGCTCAAGCTTATCTTGTTAAAGCTAGTGAGCAGCTTGAACCGCATGTTTATACGAGGTAAGTTATGGCATAATGATTATTATTTAAATGATTCAATAATACATACTTCATTGGGTGAGAACCAACAGGCATAGCCCAAAACTGTTCTCCCCGGCATTCTGATTCATACACTAGTTCAAAAGGAGATTAAAAAAAATTACTCAATATTCAACTTTTCTATTCAATAAGAGTGCATGCATTTTTTACTCATGTTTATTTTTTATGTACTTGTAGAAATTGTATCCCCATTTGTGCATTTTGGTTACTGAGTTGAAATTTCCTCCATAAAATGGTGCAACCTTCACCCAATTCCAGTTTTCTCAGTTACCGGTTTTATACACTTTTTAATGGCGTTGAACGTCACTTGTTCGGCATTATGACGGTGGAAGCTTTAGCCAGGTTCACAGATTTGTTACGAAATTACTATAAGAACGAATTTAGAGAAATGAACGAAATAGAATATACATTGAGACATAGAAATTATAGAACCCAGAAATATAACAATGCATATGGTAAAAGAGCTCTAGAATTCAGAATTCCATTTCTGTTAAATTCATTGCCATTAGAGTTGACAATGTTACAGAGTAAAAATGAGATTCAAACAAAACTTTAAGTGCAATTCATAAGGATAAATAATTTTGATTAGTTTCAGGAAATGAGTTATGTTTCATTTATTGTGTTTTTTCAAGTTTATTATGTATTTTTTTATAACTATTTATCATGTTTTGTTGAGTTAAAAATAATTTTAATTTTACAATGAAGATATATATTATGATTTAATAAATATGTGTGTCAGAGTGAATAACATTAGGTAATATCCCAAAGTGATTATCTTGTTGATTGTCGCTTACCGAGCAAAGTATTTTTCTATTTTATAAGTTAAGTTAAGTTATAGTGCAATGGACAAAACAGAACAATCAGTTACAAAAAAATGAAGAAATATTATCAGGTAAATTAAGAAATAGAACTATTGTTATTGATTGTTTTATTGTAGCCTATGTAAATGATTATTTTTATATATCCCTCAAATAGCTTACAGCTAGAGGGATACTATCACACTATTATAATATTCAATAAATAATTTTGGCGATATTTAACTTTATTTGTCTACCAAAAATCGGATTAAATTAAGAGTAGCGAAAAACTTAAATCATTAATTTACTTCCACCATATTCAAACATTCTTACAACATACTGATTCTATTTGAATAAAATTACTTCCATCAAATTTACCTTCAAAATTTTTTGCTTTTTAAATGTGATTTTGTGTTTGAAAATAGTTTTCTTGATTTAAAACTTTATAAAATAGAAACTCAGGAAATGAAAGTGCAAATTTTTAGTGAGAAAACATGAAGAACCCAATACATAACCTATAAACGTGAGTGTTGATAGGAAATGACATTGGGTAATACGGCAAGGCAGAACATCCGAAAGGATCCCTCTGCCGATAGAAATAGAAATATATTTATTAGCCGATAAATACTTAAAATAGTACAGTGGGCCATGTCACATATAAACATCTTAATATAAAAAATACAGGTTGCAACATACCTATAAACATCAATCAATAATTATAACATAACAATATAAAAACCAGATAAAAGGTAAAAACAAGATAAAAACCATAAGAATAAATAAATAACTTCCATCAATCAATTGGCTTTATTTTCGCCCTCTTACTCTTCTCCCTTCATGGACATCCACTAATTGTATTTCACAACTCGAGTTCATGCACATGTCACAGTGCCCATCCATGTAGGCCTTTTTATCATGTAGTGATCATTCCATGATGTAGGCCTTTATAAACAACTTTTTACATTATACATGGTTTATTATTTATAAAATAGAATTATAGTACCCTTTAAAATTAATAAAATATTAAAAAACAAGAATACAAATTGTAACTTAACTACTAGTTTCGGTGATACATTTAAAAAATAACATAACATTTTTGTCATACATTTAAAAAAAATATAGTTTATTATTTTCTGTACATATTTTGCAATAAAAAAGATTTTTTACATTTAAAAAAATATGGTTTATTATTGTCTGTACATATTTTGCAATAAAAACTATTTTCGATTGATTGTAATTTCTTTTGTTCATCCAATAAATTTGAATACACTGAAAGATTTCTTGAATACCTGAAACAATAATTGACTTTTGTTTAATGACTTGTACACAGGTTCGTGAAAACGTTGAGTGAGTTTGAGGCATCCAGAGGTGATTCAATGGCTGAGTTGTACAGGAACGTGAATGACATTCTGAAAAACACGCCGGATCTTGAGCAAGAGTTCCTCGCCTTTCTGCTGCCCGAACAGGCAATGGAAGTCGGTCGGTTCATCGATCACTTGTGTGTTGTCAGCATGAGGGACTTCTTCCGCAAGCTGGAAGTGAGTAAAGATACTTAAAAATGAAATGAATTTTTGAGTTGAGTAGAAATTTCTTTATTGACATAAGACATGTAACAAAATGTAAGACAGAATGTATGGTCAATCTGTCATGTATAGACAGAATGTATGGTCAATCGTCATAATATATTAGGCTATACAATATTTCAAGCAAAAAAATTTAATTCTACAATATAAAGTAATTTACAAAACCATTATCACAATTTATACACAGAAAAATCAGTTTCATAAAAATCAGCCACTGTATAAATGCATTCTTGAATCGTTAGATCTGGATGATTCTTGGCATACTTTCTCGCATAGCCGTAGCTTTAGTAAACGTTAGAACAGTACTTAATAAAAATACTATAGTGAGATCCACGTTATAATGGCAGTGGATAAAGATAGAAGAGCAGCGTTGCCTGTTCTCTGCCTTAATTAATTATATTTCCACATTGTCAAAAACATATTTGGCATCGTTATGCAGCTAAAAAAGGATAGTAACACCTATTTTGTGAAATGATAGACAAGGATAGCAACATCAAAGTTAATCGAATACTGCCATTATAACGTGGACCGCATTATAGATACTGTATTTATTTAGTGTGGTTAACTACTAATATATTGCCTCCAAAACTACTCAGAAAGTGTTATAATAGCACTTTTTTATATACTTTGAAATTTATGAGCACTGAAACATCTTTAATGAGCACTGAAAGGCTTTCATACTAGATAACTTTAGTTTATTGCATATTGAATCGGATTTTGTTTCTGAGAAGCTAGAATAATAAAATTGTAGAAATATTTGCTGAATTTACTGAATGAAATTATATTGAATGAAAAAGACTAAGAAATTGTCAAAAAACCACTGATTTAATCTGATAAATCAGTGGTTTTTTGACAATTTCTTAGTCTTTTTCATTCAATATGAATAATTACCACAATATCAACTTCTCAACTACACAAAAAGTGAATTATTATAGGTTTTAATGTTGGATTGATAACCAATTATGCGATAGCTTTATTCAGATGTGGCAGTTAATAAATTAATGAATAAATGTAAATGTATACATTTTTGCGTGGCAAACTTACACTATACTACTGCTGGTACTCCATGAACTAGTCATTCGAATCTCATTAAATGATACTGCAGGCAACTGATTATAATAAAATACCATCGTGAGAAGTGATTGACTCAGTGGTTACATCACATTTGGGGTAACCGTCCACTGGAGCCGTATTCAACCGATCCGTTCGTCCGTTGGATCGGACTAATCTGCCGGTTGTTAATTCGGCTGAATATGGTTGTCCATTGGAACCCTGTACGTCAGTCTAGTTCAGTAGTTGGCTGAACTATTGAATATTGAATTAACTACTATCGTAGCCACCAAAATTTTTCGTAAACAATGATTATATTGAGATTTTGAGAATTTAATAAACAAATTAGTTATTCATTACCATTACAATACCAAAATCTATAAAATATATTCTAAAATCTATTGTAAATCCATTACAATACCAATCTCATTATTTAGATTTTGAAAATTGAATAAACAAATTAGTTATAAATTAGTTATTCATTACCATTACAATACCTTCAGATCCTATTTGTTCAGCAATCTTTGTCCACAGATTCCTTTGAACATCACGACGATGATATCTTTTGTCTCGCATATCCCACAATGGAACATGCTCTTGAACCAAACTTATCAACTTTTCAGTGTCCATAGTTAAAACTTTATAAAACAGAACAAGTTAAAAAAACAAAAGCAAGACTGTGAAACAATTTTGAGGTTAGGATGATGTTGTCTCAGCTCGACTTCGGCAAGATAGAGCCGGAAAATCCCATTCAATTCGGATCGGAAACTTGATCGGCCGGAGACGGCCGTGCACGGACGTATGAACCAGTTGCAATGGACGAGCATCTATAGCTTTCTTTGTTGGTGGATCGTTCGGACGAGTTCGGTAGTTTTCGGCCGATGCTAGTTCGGACGAAATCAGTTCCAGTGGACGGCCCAGCTAAATTGCTCAGATTATAAGATACGAGCTCTCAAAACTCTTGTTGATAAGGTTACTGCTTGAAGCCCCGTCCAGCTGTATTAAATAATAAATATTAGTATACTGATCAGTTCTCTGTAGTTTGGAACCTAATCAAACTGTAGTTTTATTCATAACACCCATCCCATCATTGCGCGAAGGACTCATATGGTTATCATTCTCAGCAAACAAATAATACAAAATATCGGACAATTTATTGTATTTTCTTATGGAACGCTATTAATTTTTTGTTCTCTATATTTTGGGACCCACCTTCAACTGTAGTTTCATTTATAACATTCCTCCCATCATTGATCATTGAAGGACTCATATCCTTCCATCATTGAAGGACTCATATGGTTATAATTCTAAGGAAAAGGATAATACAATATATCGGACAATCTATGTTGATTGTTATGGAACTCTGTTATTCTGTTGTGGAGCAGGTATGTTTTGCAAAGCAGCCGCATCAGATGCGTAAGATCTATGAAACGTTGAGCCGCCTCTCCGAGCAGACGGATGTGACCCTCGAGCAGGTGAAGACGGCCGTGGTACCGCTGCTCAAAGGAAACGCAATTCTCATCGACTGTTTTCTGCAGTTATTCCCATCGGAAAGACCTCCATCATCCATTTGGTGAGATTTGATATTTGCTCATTATTCTTTAGAGACATTAGAATAATGTTATTGGGATATTAGGGATGATAATGCTATAGGGGTATGAATAGGTATATAGGAAATTTGGTTTGTGGATTTCCTATGTTAAAATTGATTAAATAAAACTAGATAAATGATTAATGTTTTTAATGTTGTGATGACAAAATTGAACTGTGGAAAATATTAAACTGTTACAAGTAATAAACAAACTATGCCAGTTGAAAACAGGTTGTTAATCACAGGTGGCAAATATCAAGCCGTCGGTCCCAGCTGCCTAAAAAGCAGTCGTTAGGTCATGTCAGAGGACCTGAAATTGATTAGTTGTGACCTGAAAACTCTGACACCAGACGTGAGCCAGCAGGGATATTCGAATAACTAGGAATATTGCTCATTATTCTGCAGGATATAAATTGACTCGTTCACTGTCGCAATTCAAAGGATACATTAAACATAAAGTAGCGGTACAGTTTTGTGCAAGACGGACTATCAAAAGAGACAAATGTGTGCTACTGATAGCACCAGTGTGACCGGAAAACTCTTATTCCAGACCTGAGCCAACCAGTCACATGATATAATAATAACGAGTGACCTGGCTGGCTCACGTCTGGTGTCAGAGTTTTCAGGTCGCAACTGATCAATTTCAGGGCCTCTGACATGGCCTGACGACTGGTTTTTAGGCAGCCGGGACCGACGGCTTAAAGTGTCCATCCTAAACACGATATTATTATTAACACCATGTTCTGTATTAATATATTTACTGTGGTGTACAATAAAGCTATGATTTTTGTATACGGTTTATTAAGAAGTATGACACGACTAGGTGCTACTTGGGTTTTGGTTGAGTTGATTGAAACTCCAAAATTTACTCTTCTCTGTACAAAGTATGTTTGCTTTCCATGTTTCTTGAAATTAACACCTTGATTGTCTGCTTGAACTTGTAATATTGAGTTTTCAACGTATACCTTTCAAAAAGCTATAATATAAAAAATACAAATTACCATGGCTTTTTGTTGGTCCCATCTTTTGGGAGTCCCTTCCCTCAAAGGAGGTTTTTTGTTAGTAGTGAGCCCCTTATGGGATGGTCCCACCTAGGTTGAATATTAGCAGCAAATAATCAGCATTCCCGAGATCTACTAACCATTGATTTGATCAAGTAATCAACACGCACAATAGAAACAAACGAAGGTAATTGATTGGCAAAAGATAATGTTATAGATTGATGTCAAAATGTTTTATATGATTTAGATACAGTACCATGTTCAACTGTTAAGACAGTAAAGATAATGTTAGATTGATGATGTGAAAATGCTTTATATCATTAAGATATCATGTTCAATTGCTAAGACAGTAAAGCGCTGCACCTTGATAGTTTTGGAATTATTATTATTATTATATTATTATTATTATATTATTATTATTATTATTATTATTATTATTATTATTATTATTATTATTATATTATTATTATTTCAACCACTGACCACCTGTAAAAGGGGTATAAGGATTTGTCAATTTGTTATTAATAATTTATTCTTCTATACATCCATTTATCCTACATTATCAGAATGAAAGGGAGAGGAAAAATAAGGTAACCTTGTGCTATTCCTCTCCCAAATTTAGATAACACATAGTCCGAAATAGGTTAAGTCTTGTAGTTCTTCAATTCACAAAATCTTTAGTCCTCAAATATTTTCACAAAGTAGATTTTCAAATTTAGATGCTTCAAAACTAAACAGAAGAAATATTTCACATTATTATAACTAAAATAGGAAATACTCACATATTAAAAATATAATTTTGAATTACCGAAAAACAAACTTAATTCTTTAATAAAACTGTAAAATGTTATCTATCTTTTTAAACCTGGATATAGAGGTTGTAAAAATCTCTATATTCCTCCACTGAGTAGGCACATATAGATAGCAGCTCTTTTTTCAATAAATATCTGAAAACGTTACCTGACGTTTCTTTTATGTGAGATTGCAATAAGTTGTACATCCGGATACCTGAACTCCTTACCCCTCGCTTATACATAGTACTTCGGTGTGCATCATCTCTCAAATTATTTCTGTATCTGGTCGAATATTGGTGAATTGTTTTTCGTGTATTAAATATTCATTTATGTGTTTTTTTCAAAAAAGAATATTGTTTCCAGAATCACAATATAAAATTATTATAACAAAATAAATGCTTGTTAATGAGCTTTAATTATATTCAAAGATGAATTTCCTTGCAGTTACCAAGGATGTTTAATGTGGTAAGTTTTTTTATGAATGACTGCGCTAAACTTGAGTTTGGATTTGGGTTTGTAGTGGACGAGAGGAGTCGGAACGGCTGGTGCAGTTTGAGAACGGGAGTGACCCGATGATGGAGGAGGTGAGTGACCTGGAGGTGATGGAGGTGCCCGAAGTGGACGACCCCTATGGAGGCCGTCGCTGCCCCTGCAAGTGCCACCGCGATGGATCCGCTCTGCACTGCACCAGTTGCGGCCTCAAGGTATAGTACGCGTCCCGACACTTTGACTCCGTGACTTTCATACGGCATATAGGCAAGGTTATGGTTATATGGTAAAGGCATATGATTCGCTGAATAATACTTACGGCTTTGCAAAAACATCAGCCTTCAGAGACCCTAGATGGAGGAAGCTCCCTACAGAGCTTCCTTGAAGGAAGCACCCTAAACACAGAGATTCTTCAAGAATGAGAGAGCTGCAACGTATCATCAACAATGGAAAGAGCATGTCTTGTTGAACGAACATTATCATCACCATAATCATCATCATCATCCCACCCAGTCAAGTTTCAATGGGAAGGATATTATCGATAGCCCTTTTCCAAGAATGAACACTGGTATGTTCAAACATTTTCCGTTTCAGCACAATATTTCATCATAATCAGATTGCATTATCTCATCTTTATACTGTCGAGAAGTATTAACATTCTAAATTCAAAATCTTATGTGATTAATTTGGGATTAATTATGTGTTTAAAACTGCTGAAGAATCATAACCTCTTTTGGACTAATATGCAATCAAAATTCGGGAATGGAATAGTAAGGGCTATAAGCCTGTTTTTTCGTTTCCAATCATTTTAAGATTAAGTTGTTTTGTCATTGTTCTTAAATAAATAAATAATTAAATTATTTCGTATTTATACTGTTGAGAAGTATTCTTATATAATCATCATCAAATTGCGTATAATCTTCATATTGTTGAGCTGACATGCATCATATCAATAGGAATGGGTTCATCATTTTTTCATATTTAGTAAAATTTATAGAATCATCATCATCCATGGCTCTACAATCCAAAACGGATCTTGGCCTCCTCCAGCAATCGCCTCCATTCTACTGTGTCCATGGCAGCTCGTCTACAATTTCTTACACCAAGCCTCCTTGCATCTTTAGTGACTGAGTCCATCCATCTCAGTCTTGGTCGACCAGGGCGTCTTCTTCCTTCCATGTTGTAATTCATGATTCTTTCAGGCGGATATGAGTCATCAGCTCTTTCAACATGGCCTGCCCACCTGAGTCTCCCTACTCTGATAATAGCCAGTGCATTGGTGTGGCCGTACATATCATACACATCCCTATTCTTTCTTCTGTGCCACACTCTATCAATTTGCACACCACCAAAAATTAGGCGTAGAATCTTTCGTTCGAAAATGTTGATCATATTCTCATCCATTTTTGTTAGGGAAAATTTATAGAATAATAAGTTTATTCATTCATTCTTCTTTATTCATTTATGCAATAAGAACATTATCAAGGTTACCACAAGGTAACCTTGTGGTATCCCTCTCCCAAATTTAGATAACACATAGTCCGAAATAGGTCAAGTCTTGTAGTTCTTCAATTCACAAAATTTTATATTGTTATATGTATCCTACGAACTAGGATCTAAAGCAGCAAGTATTCAATGAATATCTTCCACTTTAATAATAAGAAAACAAAGATATTGTCAAATTTCTCTATAAGCTTATAATCAGCATGGATTTTTCCCATCGATTTTTAAAAAGTTATATGAGCAAAGATTGAAAAAATTGGAGGCAAACGTGCTTTTTCGAAAATGTCACATTTTCAAGAGCGGATATTTCGAAAACTAGAGCTGATATAGAAAAAGTTGTGATATGAATATTGTGGAAAATAATGTAAGTTTCAATTTTGTACATAACATTTATGTCCTTAAGATACATAGTTTTCGAGTTATATGCGAGAAACCAAAAAATGGTACCTTTGAACCACCCCCACCCCCTTAGCACAGGGGGTAGGGGTGGGGACTTTTGATATGTTTACCTCCTTACTACCCTAAACAGAACTGCGGGGTCAAAAATTGTCTTCCAAACTTTTCCCTCTATAACCTTTCTTTGACTGGACTATCAGGCTTCAGAGACCCTAGATGGAGGATCTCCCTACAGAGCTTCCTTGGAGAAAGCTCCCTAAACACAGAGATTCTTCAAGAATGAGAGAGCTGCAACGTATCACCAACAATGGAAAGAGCATGTCTTGTTGAACGAACATTATCATCACCATAATCATCATCATCATCCCACCCAGTCAAGTTTCAATGGGAAGGATATTATCGATAGCCCTTTTCCAAGAATGAACACTGGTATGTTCAAACCTTTTCCGTTTCAGCACAATATTTCATCATAATCAGATGTAATTATTTCATCTTTATACTGTTGAGAAGTATTAACATTCTAAATTCAAAATCTTATGTGATTAATTTGGGATCAAAATGTATGTCTTTAAAACTGCTGAAGAATCATAACCTCTTTTTGGACTAATATGCAATCAAAATTCGGGAATGGAATAGTAAGGGCTATAAGCCTGTTTTTTCGTTTCCAATCATTTTATGATTAAGTTGTTTTGTTTTCTAAAGTTTTTGTTCTAAAGCAGCAAGTATTCAATGAATATCTTCCACTTTAATAATAAGAAAACAAAGATATTGTCAAATTTCACTAAAAATTATTTTAGTGCTGCTTTACAGTTTTTAATACATTTTTAGTGAAATTTGACAATATCTTTGTTTTCTTATTATGGAGAGATTTCACATCACCATCAATTCTACTAATCTTCCAATTATTGAAATTTGGAATCTATTTTTCATAAACATTTTCGACCATCTATCATATAATTTTTAGATCTATCGGCTTTGTCTAACGACATACAACGATAGCAGATCAATGTTAATCAGGTGCTGACTTCAAAACGTGAATCCCATTATAGTCTGATATATTTTAATATTCTGTCGTCATACGTGTAGGAGGATCAAAAACCAAACCTCAGAAGTGTTGTGGTTTAAGTTGCGTAACTTTTCTACAAAGTGCGCCAGAGAAACTTACTTACTTGAAAGGTCAATAAAAACAAAAGTAATTTAGTTATTGTCTTAATTTTTTTGCTTTTTGTGTAGTTGAGAAGTTGATATTGTGGTAATTATTCATATTGGATGGAAAAGACGAAGAAATTGTCAAAAAACCACTGATTAATTAGAAATTCTAATTATCAATAAATCAGTGGTTTTTTGACAATTTCTTAGTCTTTTCCATTCAATATTTTCTTAATCTTTTTTTGTATGAGAATACAATTTCTCAATTTTTTTTTCATTCAGTCTTGAAAATTGACATCAGATCAATGGCGACCCCCATCGCGCATAAACTGATGACCTCGATTTTTGAAATTTGTATACCCTCATTGCAGTATATCAATCGGTATGTTGGCAATGGCGTCGCGAATGTTGTTCTTGAGGTGTGCTATGGTCCATGGTCGATCGACATAAACCAGGGATTTCAAATAACCCTATAAAAAATCACATTGAGGAAACGCATGTGGAACATCGTCACTGAAAAAAATGACCGCTTCTTCAGACAGGTTGTCAATCAGCATATCACATGCATTCTGATGGGCAACAAAATCGCGTTCAGTCAATTCTCGAACAACAGCCAGTTTATAGGGATAAAATTGAAGGTCTTCATGGAAAATTCGTCGAACAGTGGAATCAGGAATTGCCATAGCAGCTGCGTGTTTGCGAGCCGAACGCCGGGGAGAACGCATAACTGACTGCTTCACTCTTTCGATACTTTCTGCAGTTCTGATGTCTTGTTGAAGTCCATTTCTGGGTTTAGCGACACTTCCACACTCTCGAAATGAGTTAACCCACGAAAGAATCGAATTACGACCAGAAACATCTCTTATGCGCATCTACATGTTGGCCTAATTAAGGCCAATGTCGACCACCGTCAGTGTGTGGATGGATGGTTTGCCAACGCTGGCTACCGCTGGCCTTCATTGGGCACTGGTCACATTGCAGGCTGGGCCAGCTTACTGGGCCAACATGTAGATTCGGCATATAGCCCAGTCAATAAAGGTTTTTTCGATCCGAAAATTAAATAAGAGCTGAATCTCTCACCATCGATAGAACCCTCCCAGAGGGTCATTCTCCCAAAAGTCCCAAGAAATCCCCTTAGAGCTTTCCCCCCTAGCCACCCTCAAAGTTGAAAAATGCAGGTAATCACGGGAAATCAAATATCTCTGTAACCATTGTTCGGAAAGAGTTCTATTATATGTCATTCGATTCGTTACATTATGGTCTACAATATCAGATTTCTTCATTTTCTCAATAAAACATTTTTCTTTTAAATGACTTGCTTCGAAGTTAATCGAAGAAAACAAAAACATAAAATTGCAACCCCCTCAAATTTTTACATTTATATTATTCTATGAAGAAAACTGTTCGTTTTATTGAGAAAATGAAGAAATCTGATATTGTAGTCCATAATGTAACGAATCGAATGACATATGATAGAACTCTTTCCGAAATGGTTACAGAGATATTTGATTTTCCGTGATTACCTGCATTTTTCATGTTTTAGGGGGCTGGGGGGGAAGCTCCAGGGGGATTCCTTGGGACTTTTGGGAGAATGACCCTCTGGGAGGGTTCTATCGATGGTGAGAAATTCAGCATCTATTTAATTTTCGGATCGAAATTGCTTTTTTGGACCTTCATTGACTGGGCTAATATTTGTATTACCAGAGACAAACATTTACGCTTATCCTTTCTCTATGGTTTTACATAATATATGCTATTCACATTATGTATTTTTACAGTTTATAAAAGGAAGAGCTTTCATACAAAGAGGGAAAGCGTTGAGGCAAGCTGAATTGGTTGTTGAAGGCGTTGATAGGAACGAGTTTTTGCAGAGAATTGCTGTGAAAAGCTCGATATGTCGCAGTCCACTTAAGGTCAGGCCAAAGAAACGGCCAGCTGAGGGATCGCCATCAAAGAATTATCTTACAGGTGGGTAATTACACTTCGGCCCGGTTGCACAAAAACCTATTCAATTTTAACCATCATTAAATGTCACGAAGATAAGCTTCAAGAAAGTCTTCATTGATTGGTTTTCGATCACGATTAAAATTTCACTGGCTTTTATGCAATAATTTGTAATAATGCAAATTATTATTAAATTTTAATCATCATTAAATGCCACGAGAACCAATTAGAGAAGCTTTCTTTTTCTTGAAAATAAAGCTTCTCTAATTGGTTCTCGAGACATTTAATCACGATAAAAATTTTACTGGCGTTTATGCAACCGAACATGGAAGCTTGATTAACTCACCATTCGAAAGTTTATTCATCTGGTACTGGTAGAATTAAGTAAGTAATGCTACTTAGACTTAAGTAAGTAATGCTACTTAGACTTAAGTAAGTAATGCTACTTAGACTTAAGTAAGTAATGCTACTTAGACTTAAGTAAGTAATGCTACTTAGACCAGACATTGACGGTAAGTTTCACCAAACAGATTCGATTGTGACGGAAACAAATTAAATTCTACGTTCATACGTTCACCTGTACAGTGATCTTTGCCTGTATATCAACGTAGGAAGCGGCTGCCTTTAACGTTCAGGTTTCATGGCCTAGAATAACTGTCCACTTGTACCTGATGGTGAAAACATACGGTTGTGGCTGTATCAACTCATGAGTTGATCTGTCCAACTAACTGGAATTATCTGATCGATCCAATAAATTATTGTAATTTTCCTTATACAGGGTGTTTCAGAAGTAGTGTCGAACATTTCAGAGTATTTTTCCTGGAAGATAGGAGACTACAATTGTCGTATTTGAAGGGTCCAAAACTCAGCGGTTATCCTTACAGCTGCCATTTTGTTTTTTCACTTGGGAATTTCATCTCAAGAACGAAATGTTGTATTGATCTGAAATTCGGCATGAATATTTTTGTGCTATAAAGACTCAACTTTAAAAAATAAAATTAAAAATTTTCGATGTATATTTTAAAAATGGCGGTCATTTTAAATTTTTGATTGCAAATTTCACTTTACAAAAAATTTAGCAAATTTTATCAAGATTTCAAGGATACGTTATTTATTAAGATTGGACACAGAATAACAGAGAAATCAATTCTTTTCGTACTGAATGCATGACCATGAACAAACAAGATCATCTGAAAATCATTGTAAAATCAGCTGGATGGCCATATGGAGTCATTCCGAGTTTCAAAATAATACAATTGGAATTGAAAATTTAATATTGATGTTTAAATGGTGAAAAGTGGTCATACATTCAGTACGAAAAGAATTAATTACTTTGTTAATCTTCGACCAGTCCTAATAAATAAGGTATCCTTGAAATCTTGATAAAATGTGCTAAATTTTTTGTCTCTTTTAAATTTTTTTATAAAGTGAACGTTTTCGTGAAATTTGCAATCAAAAATTTGAAATGGCCGCCATTTTGAAAATTGTTTATTCTATTTTTTAAAGTTGAGTCTTCATAGTATAAATATTCATGCCAAATTTCAGATCAATACAACATTTCGTTCTTGAGATAAAAATTTCTAAGTGAAAAAAACAAAATGGCAGCTATAAGGATAACCGCTGAGTTTGGACACTTCAAGTACGACATTTGTAGTCTTCTATCATCCAGGAACGATACCCTTAAATGTTCGACACTACTTCTGAAACACTCTGTATATACGGGTTTCTAATATTGTTGAGCATCCATATCATATTCTGTAGTTTGATATGTACTTCACAATTACCTTCAGTATATATAGTTTTTTTTGTAATATATCTGAATTTATTGCTTTATTACAAGTTGTAGTGATGTACTTTGTATTCCAAATATTTCCATTATTATTTTTTTATATAAAATAATATAAAATTTGTATGATTGTCATATGATTATGAATGGAAATCATTGAAATGCACTACTCATTGCATCTGTTGTGATAATATGGTATTGCTCTACAGTAGTATTTAATTTTTACTGGAATTTAATTTTATTTTTAATATTCTTATTTTTTTGTAGCCTGCTCTTACTATGTATAATGAACTATTGTAATAATTGTGTTGTTATGGAAGCAATTTTTGGGAGAAATCCTGTATGCTTCCATGTTTTCCATAAATAGTATACTTTAATTGATACTCTCTTCTAGATTTAAAAGAATGAAAACATTCTTGTTTTACATGTTTCATTGAAGTGTTTTCATATAAATTGAAATATTCATTTACATGTTTTTATTTTAAAAACATGTAAATGAATATTCCAATTTATTTTATTTTATTTTAAAAACATGTAATGAAACATTAGCATTTTAATTTGGGAAGCGGTTCTCTGGTTTGCTGTGTGGTTGCATTGATAAGCTGAATGATATTCATGCGCCTGCTACTTCCGGTGGAAGAGTAACAACTTGTAGAGCACCGGTAGTTCGGAACTCACCTAAAGCTATAGGTTCACTCATCCTTCATCACATTCGTCTCATCAGGCTAGAGCTAGAGCTCATGTGGACATCACCCTCAGTCAAAAATAAAACATTGTGCGAGTAAGATCATAATATTTTATTTATTCACACAATATTTCACATGAAATTACATAGTTCATGTCCCATCCTAATCCCATAGTTGGGAGGATACTTTTCGCATAGTCAAAAGTCTTTACTAATTCGTATAAAGGTCGTTGGTGAACTGTTGGTACTTCTATCCGCTCTTTCCTAGCCTCGCCAAATTTCAGTTTCTTGCTTTCAGAATAACTTTTTGGTTGTAATTTCGTTTTCAAATGTGGGCTCTTTCATAGTTTACTTTCATTTTAGAATTTTTTTTAATCTTGAGTTTATTAGTAGGTACATCATCCTGTGCCAATAAATATAAATTTACCCAATAAGGCTCAACTCACACTTACGCGACTCAGGTCGAGAAGAGACTCACTCTAGTCGAGAGCATGTGTTTACAAATGGTGACAGTCGCGGAGACTAGAATCGACTGGTCTGAGTGTCACCATTTGGAAACACATGCTCTCGACTAGAGTCGAGTCTCTTCTCGACTTTAGTCGCGTAAGTGTGAGTTGAGCCTAATTGTTCAATGTAAATTATCAATTTATGTGTTTTTCTTCAAGAGACTTGATGGTTCCATGCTAAAAACAAGATCTGCTAATAACTATCATTTACCCAATGTTAATTTAGCGATAGCAAAGAAAAATCCATTTTATCAAGGAATAATTTTTTACAATAGTCTCCCAAATGAAATAAAATCTATTAAAACAAATAAAAATGTATTTAAAGCCCAATTAAAGAAATATTTATTGAATAGTGGCTTCTATTCAATAAAGGAATACATGGATAATTAGTGGATACATTTCAATAATATAATATTGTGTACTTATCAATTAATAGCTGTGGTTGATAACTTATTGTACTTTTGTGTTTTGTACTTTGTGACATTGATCATTTTCATGTAATTTATTTGTTTTCATAATTGACGTTTGCCATATCTGTAATTGTACAGCTTTTTATGAAATAAAAATATTTTATTATTATATTATTATTAAATTCGTCTATGAAGACCAAGTACGGACAAATGAATTTTCGCATAATCTCTTTTTTGTACTTTTATTAACCACGTGTGTATAAATTCGGGGGAGGAACAGTTTTGGGCTGTGCCTATTGTTCCTTCAGCAAATTATTTTAAATGATAATTTTTTATCATTGAATCAATAAAATAAAATATAAATTTTGATTTTCTAGGTGCAGAAGACGATTATGGAGAAATTATGACGGTTACAAAAATGGCTAGACTAAAACAAATGAAAACACCCAGGAGCAAACTTTCAACCGACAGTGGTGATAAAACTGCCGAGGAAGATGATGACGAGGAAGCCATCAACATGTGTAACAGTTGTTTCAAGGATGACGAGGAGAATATTGATGAACCTCTGTCGCCGTCACATGCCTTTAGCGAAAGCGATAGTCCCAAACGTGAAAGTGATTTTGCCGGTGTTGATGCTGCCCTAGACGATACTCCTCAAGACTCTGGTCCCACAAATTTCTGCCACACTGAAATTGACAGTAAGGTTGATGTTCTAAGTGACTTGGACGTGCTAGTGAAAAAAGATGACTCTCAATTATTGTCAAATGCTGAAGCAAATCTGGATGCTGGATTGTCAGCCGCCGATGCCAGAGTGCAAGCCCAATCAGAAAGCTCGTGGACTCGTGAGGAGGACAAAGTCATTTTGCAGACTTTTCAGCAAGATGGCGACTCAGACAAAATATTCACCAAGATCAACGCTGTGCTTCCTTTGCGTTCTTTATCAGAGGTGAGAAAATGCAATTGATTTAAACATGGTAATCATCAACAAAACAATATAATTATAGAGAGTGAAGTGCTATTTTGGGAACCGATTTATCAAAAATAATAATATTCATCCCACACGTTTAGGTCCAGAGAGAAAAATCAGATCCCTTTGTATCTGGTCCTGGCTATTTCATGAATAATCCAAAAATCTGGTGTGACGTTATCACACAACTTTCCTTGCCGTTATGAAAATTGAACATTTGAAGCTATAGTTTTCAAGCGCATCTCAAGTCTACTATTCAAAGATCTGAACCAGCTGGTGACAGGACAATAACGCTGGATACACACGAGATCTGCAATCTCTTCATAGTGAATGATTTAATAGAATCAACAGTTGCCAACAGTTTGCAATTGAATAATCACATTTTCTCAAATTTCAAGCTTATTTTCATTGTTTAGTTGAAAATGTTACTGGACAATGTTATTGTAGAGATTTTCATGCTCAATCTTTCCCACTCTAAATTTTCCGTTTGAATTATATCTGAGGCCTGATAATTGGAAATCTAAAATCAAACTTTGCATAGATGGGGCGGAGCTCCTGAAATTTTTACAGATATGGGACTTGTGGCAGTTGATAAAGCTTATCAATGACTATTTTAGGTATAAATTTGATGAAAATCGTTGGAGTCATTTTCGAGAAAATCACGAAAAACACTGTTTTTGACAACATTTTCGCCATTTTAGCCGCCATATTGAATTGCATTTGATCGAAATTGTTCGTGCCGGATCCTTATAGTGTAAGGGCCTTAAGTTCCAAATTTCAAGTCATTCCGTTAATTGGGAGATGAGATATCGTGTACACAGACGCACACACACACACACCACACACACACACACACACACACACACACACACACACATACACACAAACACACACACACATACAGACCAATACCCAAAAACCACTTTTTCGGACTCAGGGGACCTTGAGAAACGTATAGAAATTGGGGTTCCTTAATTTTTTTCGGAAAGCAATACTTTCCTTACCTATGGTAATAGGGCAAGGAAAGTAAAAAAATAGTAATGCATTCAATAATGCTGAGGTTATAATAGTTGTCTTGATCCCGGGGATATTTATGCTATACAACTATTATAACCTCAGCATTATTGAATGCATTACTATTTTTTTACTTTACAAAGCATCAATTTATTGAATCCGTCAGGCTTTAATGGAACATGTCTTGATCCCGGGGATATTTATGCTATACAATACATGTTCCATTAAAGCCTGACGGATTCAATAAATTGATGCTTTGTCACTATGCTAGGCCCTCTCGAAACTTGGGTATTTAATAGTACATTCAGGATAAAGCTTTTCTAATTCTCGTTCTCTGGAGGTACCGTACAAAGGACGAAGTGATTTTGCAGACTTTCAGACAGAGAAAATTCTGGAAAATTGGAAAACCACTTTGTGATTTGCACTGCTTGAAAATGTTGTCTGAATTCCTAATTTTTCATTCATTTCATAGTATGTGTTTGTCTTAGGGTGGGCACACACCAGTTAATCAAGACAACACTAGTCACGATTAGTCACAATACTTCACATAGTTGCCTATAAAGCAACACACACCGATTAGTCATTGCAATTAGACATGTCTTCATAAGCAACTATGTGAAGTATTGTGACTAAACCTGTCTTGTCTTGACTTGACTAACTGGTGTGTGCCTAACCTTAATGTTATGAATATCGTACAGTCTTCATTATGTATAAATTTGATTTTATCTATTTTTTATAGAACTATCGTTTAATAGATGATAGACTAAAGAGTATTTAGAAGTGGTCTTCTTAGAAATTCAAATTTTCATATTCAAAAGTAAATACATTTTGTGGAAAATTTAAAACAATTACCTATTAATATGTTAACTGAAATTCTAATTGGGCTACTTAAATGTTTAATTATTATAGAAAACTACTAGTATATTTCTTTTACAAAAACAACTAATTTCGAGCTTGAAACCAGTTGTGTTTATTTTAAAAAATAAAAAGGGTACTATTAATTTTCTATGATAATGAAATTATTCATTGAAATTTAAAAAGTTGAATATACACACATATTGTTGAATTAAGCCAGGATTAAACTGTTTTTATCAAGAGTTTTCACTCTCTTTCAATAAATACTATTAATTTTTCGAATCTCATAACGACGACAGTAATGATATTGGAGCGGTCTGTATTGTCTGAATCGACACAGGGCACAAATAGTAGAAATATTCAAGGTATTAATGATGTGAATATTCTTCTGATGCTCTTGTGCAAGTTATATAAAGCATGCAAAATTTGTTCATTCGTTTTAGAAGAGGAATCAAGAACGCCTGTTTTAATTCGTCAGCTACCTATTATTCATAAATTCAATTCATTATTGTTGGCCTCAATTCGCGTTTGATTATTCTATTGAGATGAGTAAAATTTTGGTACTTGACGAGCACATATTATTTTACTGAATGAACATTTTTCAACACTTGATTAATTCAAAGCCGTCATGATCAAAATGTCAACTTGATAGTGATGTGGAACTGCTTTAAAACTAGTTCATCAACTGTTTATACTTTGTATTTTTTCAGTAATTATTGTAGGCTATTAAATTATGTTTTTTTTTGCAATAAAATTCATTATATTAGATGCATGGTTAAAATGCTTCAAATCCCATTAAAACTAGTCCACCATTTGAAGAATATTAGTATTTGGTTCAATGGAATTATAATATCACTCGATATTATTTATATTATAATTCCATTGAACCAAATAGGTACTAATATTCTTCAAATGGTGGACTAGTTTTAATGGTATTTGAAGCATTTAACCATGCATCTAATATAATGAATTTTATTGCAAAAAACCATAATTTAATAGCCTACAATAATCACTGAAAAAATACAAAGTATAAACAAGTAAAGTACCAACTTTGAATATATTCTGTAGTATAATTATGTAGCATCTATAGTATTTGCATTTTGCTCTTTAATTAAAAATGTTATCTTATAACAGCCTCGGGAACTGCATATTATCATAGAGAAACGATAGCATAGGTAGATCATGGTATCCCATGGTATAGGGCGTTTATGTCGCAACTTTTACTGTTATCTCAAGCTGATAGTCCACGTAGTTCTTTCATGTGAAGCTTTATGACGCTGGTAGTCTCTCATATTGTGCCGTTCATACACTCTCACCCCAACAAAACAGTAAAAATTGACAATAATCGACAGTAATCGGCTTGAGATAACAGTAAAAGTTGCGACATAAACGCCCTATACCATGGGATATCTACTTACGCTATTGTTTTTCTATGATATTATCATGTGTCAATCTAAAGCTGCGTACACATATACGCTCTTCCAATCCGCACCGAGCACGCTCCGCCCTCGTACCGCCCTCGTTCCTCCATCGAACCACAGTCGCTCCGCCCACGCACCCATCATGAACGTTATGGAAGATGTTAGATCTTCTCGCGTTCCCCGGTCGAACCACTGTTGCTCCCCGGTCGATCATTAATCGCTCTGCTGGAGTGACGTTCGGTTGCGGAGCAGAGCGAAAGTCTGTACGCACCTTTATACACTGTCTGGTGTTGGGTCTGTGTTTTGTAAAATTTTACACATTGGAATTGAGACTAAATTTTGCTCTTGAGTAACGATTAATTATCTTTTCTTCAACAGATACGATCTCGCTTCCAAGTGTTGATGCAGCTACTAAATCAGATGGCTCAGAGCGATGATCATCCAACTTGAAGACTGGACGAAGTATGACATGGAGCTTTTGATCAGAAACGAAAAATTGAGACTGCTTCTTTCTCCTTTCCGACTATTTTATCCCTCATTTAATAGACGCCGGTGGGCTGTTTTATGTACATAGTCATTTCGACAAGCATAATGTCTATTTAATGATGAATTTTATTTCCTACAGGAAAGGGAAAATTGATAATTAACAAGGGTTATAGTATAGTCAAGGAAAGTGGGGAAATTAGGTAGTGAGCTCGAGGATATGTATTCTGAAAAACTGTCAGAGACTAAAATAATGATATGCCAAGTGACTTTATGCTTGGACAATTTACGTATTCAAAGAACGACACAAGTGGCCTCTATTTGTTGCAACTGTAATGTTTTGGAACTCATAACTCTTGGATAGGTTCCTGCAAAGATCCTATTCTCCTCTTAAAAATTATTTATACGGTACTTGAAAAAATTATCAACTGTCAAGTGAGCCTACTTACATATTTATATTGTGGATCGGATATGAGCTTATCAAGTATATATTCTATAGCATCTATATGATCGTTTCACACATAACGATTGTCGGTAGACAATTCCGGTGAGCCAAACTCAGAATTAACCTCTGATAGGCTAATTCTCAGCCAATCAGAGGACAATAATTGCCTATCAGAGGTTAATTCTGAGTTTGACTCACAATTGGTGCTATTTCAAACTGCTTTTTAAATGTGTAATAGCATAGAGAAACAATAGCGTAAGTAGATATCCCATGGTATAGGGCATTTATGTCGTAATTTTTACTGTTATCTCAAGCCGATTACTGTCGATTTTTACTGTTATCTCAAGCCGATTACTGTCGATTTTTACTGTTTTGACCGGGTAAGAGTGTATGAACGGCACAATATGAGAGATTACCAGCGTCGTAAAGCTTCACAGGAAAGAACTACGTGGACTATCAGCCTGAGATAACAGTAAAGGTTGCGACATAAACGCCCTATACAATGGGATATCTACTTATGCTATTGTTTCTCTATTGTAATAGTCACTCTCCTTCTTTATTATTCAAGTTTTTCTTCAGAAAGTTTTAACCTATTATGACTTTAATACTGGATAAAAACAACCTATTATAATGAATGATTATGACTTTATTGGGTAAGCATTCTATTGTAGAATAGGTAGTGTACGGTACTTTCAAAATTGAAATGGTAGGCTATATTAAAATATTCATCGAAAATATGTTGTTATCAATTCTACCTAACATTATATTACCTATCGTTTATAGTTATAATTTCTGGAAATATGTGTTATAGCTAAGCTTTCTTCTATGTTTCCTCCGTCTAAGGCTAGGCACACACCAGTTAGTCAAGACAAGACATGATCAGACACGATACTTCACATAGTTGCTTATGAAGTCATGTCTAAATGCAATGACTAATCAGTGTGTGTTGCGTCATAAGCAACTATGTGAAGTATTGTGTCTGATTATGTCTTATCTTGTCTTGACTAACTGGTGTGTACCTAGCCTAAGAAGCCAATCTAATTATTTCATTCATTAATAGACAATAGATACAATGCAGGTAAAAACAACAGGCATTAGCCCAAAACTTAATTTGGAATACACAGTCTAGATAGGTAATGTAAATGATAACTTAATTCACACCCTATTTTGAGTCCAAATCCAAATATGTATGTACTACAATAATTTTGAATTTATCAGATTAATTACACTAGAGTCTCGATTAACCGAGTCTCGGTCAACCGAGGTTCCGTGTTAACCGAGCCTCGGATCGGCCAAGGTCAAGGTCAGTTTGGCAGCTAAGAAGCGAAGCAGTTCGATTACACAAAGAACTGTCAAAGATTTTTTCAAACCTTTGTAACTTTTTAATACTTTAAAGTATGTACTACTATTATCTAGTTGTGTGGTTTTGAATATAGTTCATGTTGGTGTACATCACATGGTACGTATTTTTATTTGATTTCCTTAACCCCTTATTTAGATTAGGCCCTCCGTGTTAACCGAGTATTTGACTATCCGAGGTTGTAGCGGTCCCGATTAACTCGGTTAATCGGGACTCTAGTGTAGTTTCAAAATACAAATCCAAACAAAAATCTTCCTTCCTTATTGTTTTTAAAAGAGCACATTACTCATTCAATATGTGCACTGTGTCTGTATTAAGGCTGTACAAAGGCAAAAAATAAACTTTCTACTCATGATATTATTCAAAGTTTTTCGATCTATATATCATCAAGCTATCAAAATGAAAAAGTTTTCTCAGTAAAACATTTTTTCTGATCATTACTTTTTGAGATATGAGCGCCTAGAGTTTAAATTTTTGGGACAGAACATTTCAAATTCGGTAAGAGATAAATCCATGAGATTTTATAGGATAAATATAGTATAGCACCTGAAACCGTAAATATCGAAAAGTGAAACAAAAAAAAACCACAGCCTCGATTTTAATCTTTAATAGCTCAAATTGTTCGTTAGGATGTGTAGAAAAAACGCTATAAGTTTTCAGGGCGGGGAAAATTGAATTTAACCCTTTAAGGGTTAAAAAAGGGGTAAAAATGGGTACAATAAAAAAAAGTTATAAAATTTCGAAAAAAATGCGAAAATAATTAATTAAAGGCCCAAATTTTTTTGAAATATTAAAAATTAGTTAAATACCAATGTGAGATACAAAATGAGCCCAACGTAAGGGTTAAAAAGGGCACATTTATGGGCAACATTTGGTAACTTTCGTTATATTTCAATAAAATTTTTACTGCGTGTGTTTAAAAGGGCAGCGATTTAAAAAATGAAATGAAATGTTTGAAACTTATATATTCCATCAAAACCCAAAGGGCAGCCCTTAAGGGCAAAATGTGTATGTAGCGTTAAATTATCATAAAAATTTATTTGAATGTTGTTTTAATGGGAAGCAACTTAAAGAATTAGAACACAAATTTTATAAATTTAATTTTCCCTGCAATTTTATGGGTCAAAGGGCAACCCTCAAGGGCAAAAGTGCTAAATTGCATTCGATTTTCATGATTTTTTTTTTTTTTATTTTAAAGGGTAACGATATAAAAAATAATTTGAAACAATAATTAATGAAACCAAAGTACACTTTATTAATAAATAAAATATTTTTACAATTTCTTTAAATTGTTTAAAAAGTTACATCATTTAAAATATTCAAACAGTATTATCGTCTCCCATAGTAGTTGCTAATTGTTGTTCTAGAATGTCAGCGTTGTTGTTGAGGATTGGTTGTGGATTGTTTGTACAACCAAATTCTCTGCATTTTAAGCAAGCTGTTGAACAGTGTACACCTCCCTTTCTACACCCGCATCTGGATCCACATCCTGTCTCACAATTGCAAAATAAAGTTCTCAGTAGTTCATCAGGAGCTGCAGCTTTTTCCATTGGAATTGGAAGCAGTAAAGAGTTTTTCATTTCCCAACCCCATTGGGTAGGGTCTAGATTCTGTCCTAACCACGTTTGAACCTGTAAATATGTTCGCTTAAAATTTTGTAAGCAAGCATCTTCAGTTGGTATTAAAGATTCTAGTTTCAAGCTTCCTCTGATAGTATTTCTTATAACACCAGTTATATAAGAATGGCACCTGAAATCATTGATGGACTGAAACTGTGTACCATAGTAGGCTAAAACCATATATCTTCCTTTATTTATAAAAAAATTACTGTCGTTAGTATTTTTGTTTTTCAATACAAGACTTCTCAGCTTAAAATTTATGGACAAAATTGGAGCAATTAAAATTTAATTTAGGGCTAAAAATGGCCATGTTATAAGATACGCAGGTCCTACACGGGGAAAAAAAGTTTCGGAAAACTCGTGGAAATGGCGGCAAACATATGTGTAATTCTATTGTATACTGAATACATTCCCCACTCTTATTTTCTCTGGAAAACTGTAACATTTGTTGAAAAAATGCACGTTTCGAATTACATAAAATTGTCTGGATCAAAAAGTGTACTTAGCAAGTACATCAAAATTTGTGTGAGTATGTGAAATTATATGTTTAAGCACCTGCTATTTGGATTTTCAGTTCGGAAATTTCCCTCGCTTTCCACAGGCCATTTTCTTCCGGCCAAAAAAAAAAATTTTTTTTTTTGGTCATAACTTTCCTTTGAAGAATGTTAGAGACCTCTAACTAGTCTCAAATTGAAGCAAATTTAAATATTTAAAAAAAAGGTCCTTACAATTTTTTGTGTACAAATTGCCATTTCTGAGAAAATTGGGGGTAAAGAGTGAAAAATGAGAGTTGTCAGTGACAGCGCCATCTTTGATGAACTGTAACTATTTTCCCAATAGCCGAAAAAAAGCTGATTTTTTCCAGTTTCAATTAGCTTCCTTTTAAGCCATTAAACTTCATTTTCTGACGTGTACTTTTCGATTTATTAAGGGAAAACCGTGGATTTGAGGGGTGAAAATTCAAATTTTCAAACCGCTGTAACTCCAAGGGAAAGCATTTTCAGGAAAAGTCGTAAGGAAGTTTTTTTCTTCAAATAATATGTAAAATACGATTCCGTTATTTTTTTTTATTTTCCGGTTATGGCTTACGGGGGGGGTTACCGCCCCACGGGGGGGAGAGTCCCCACCCTTAAAATATATAGCGAATACTTAAAACATACTAACAAAACATTTTAACTACAAACAGTTTTAAATAAGCCTGAGAAAATTTTATGCAAGGTCTAAAGCTTCAGGTGCTATACTAATAGATTCTTCATGGTATTGTTGATCTAGTAAAACAAAAATTTTCTGAAAAGATAGGCCTACCTAGTTATTCAATTTACTAAAAATAGCCAAAAATAACTTTTAGTTGAGTTTTTTTTGGTAAATTGAATAACTTTTTCAAAAATTGATATTTTCATAAAATTTTTGTTTTATTGGATCAACAATACCATGAAGAATCCATCCTCTAAATCTCATGGATTTATATCTTACTAACAGCCGTTTCTTCAACAGTATTCGCTAAGTACTGTTATCAAGATAAGAGCGCGAGCTTGCCACGTGCTTCCTTGTTGTCGGCGGGAGCTTGGCCAGTTCGTTGCACCACTACCTCCGTAAACAAAGCCGTAGTGCGTTCGTGTGACGTCAGCACAGGTAGGGCTCCTACACCAATAGAAACACTAGCCGACGATATAGATCAGACGAGATCAACGAATTTTTATTGGTGTAGGAGCACTACCTGTGCTGACGTCACACGAATGCACTACGACTTTGTTTACGGAGGTAGTGGTTGCGTGCGACCTGCGATCATCTTGCGTGTACTTCTCACGTTCCGTTTGTGTGCGGCGCAGCGCGTAAGTTTGTACGCACCTTATTTAGACGGCTCCAGTGATGATGATGCGGCAGTGGAGTAGATTTTTTATGATTCTTATTCTCATATGTACTGATTTAAATATAGTAAATTCGTATGGCTTTTGTTGATGGGGAGTCCCTTGCGGGAAGGTCCCACCGCCTGAATATATCATTCAAGCCGTCAATGGGCATTACGACTGCCATACTTCAGCCGAAACCGACAGTTTAACGTGCCTATCCGATAACACGGGAGTGATCTGGTTAAAAACTTTCGGTAATGAGAGGATTTGAACCCGTGATCTCTATGATGCTACGCAAGCACTTTATCCACTAGACCACGGATCACTCCGGATTTAAATGTAATCGACAGAAACATTTGAAATGTTATACTGAGTGTCCCACGAAAGGTGTAACAGTCTAAGACCATAGATTCTTCATGAACTTTGCAACAAAAATTAATCCAGTAGTGTTTCTTTCCAACCATATTCTTAGAATCGAATTTCGAGTGATAGTTTTCTAGTTATTGACCTTTTTCAAAAATATTGAAAAATCTATACTGAGTGGGTGAAAAGTCCAAGAACAGCTTAATATCTCATACACAGAGGTAATTTGATGGTGGGTGTGATTAGGAATCCTACTCAAATTAAAAATACTACAGTACTTTACTAAGACTTTAAAAATATGGTCCACCATCTTGAATGCAACTTTTTTTTCTAAATAGGAAGGTGGTCATGCGATACGAAATTTCAAGAAAAAATGAATGATGAAAACCGCACATCGATATCTCAAACCGTTCAGAAGATATTCACATTATTAATCAATATCATGCATATCAGAAATTAAATACTGTACATAATAAGTGGTATTGATTAATAATGTGAATATCTTCTGAACGATTTGAGATATCAATGTGCGGTTTTCACCATTTATTTTTTCTTGAAATCTCGTATCGAAATCATGTATTGCATGACAACCTTCCCATTAAAAAAAATAAAGTTGCATTCAATATGGCGAACCAGATTTTTGAAGGCATAGTAAAGTAGTATTTTCAATTTGAGTAGGATCCCCAGTCACACCCACCATCAAATTACCTTTGTGTATGATATTGAGCCGTTCTCGGACTTTTCACCCACTCTGTATATCTTGAAAACTAAGGTCGATATAAGAAAATTTCATGTAGAATCTATGGTGTTCGGCTGTTACACATTTCGTCGGACACTCTGTATAGCTGAATCATTAGACTCAATTCGCACAGGACGGACGTCGGGCAGAGGCGTGGTGCGCACTTTTGTCCGTCCCTTCCACATCTCTCCACTGTGAACAAATAGTCCAATGTCCTCAGAACATACGTGATGATTTGATCTTCTACGGCACCTTTGGATATTCAGGCAATGAATAGGAGAGATGCCAGAGAAAAAAGTGGAGAAATGCACCATTGGAGCTTTGCTGATTCTCCTCTATGAGTGAGATGGGATACAAACTATGGGCAAAATTATTGAGTTATATCATAGATGAAGGATAAGTAACTATATTATTCTTGTCTCTGGTTATATCCATTGAACAATTCGCTTGGAGGGCTTGAATTTAGTGCATTACGATGCCATACTCCATGCTTGTGCATTACTTTGAACAATCTTGAATGCCAATGCCAGATTTAGTACGTTATATACAGAGTGTATCAGAAGTAGTGTCGAACATTTTAGGGCATTGTTCCTGGATGATAGGAGACTACAAATGTATTTGAAGTGTCCAAAACTCAGCGGTTATCCTTATAGCTGCCATTTTGTTTTTTCACTCAAGAACGAAATGTATTGATCTGAAATTTGGCATGAATATTTATGCCAACATTTCGTTCTTGAGATAGAAAAACGGAATGGCAGCTATAAGGATAACCGCTGAGTTTTGGACACTTCAAATACGACATTTGTAGGCTCCTATCATCCAGGAACAATACCCTAAAATGTTCGACACTAGTTCTGAAACACTCTGTATATAACATGAAGATGTTTCACTCCTCGATACCGTACCATGCGCATAATAGTAGTAAGAATGAATTTTTCATCTGATGTCAATTGAAATTAAATGAAGTCCTGAAGCACAGTAAAAGTTACTCGCACCAATATGTGCATTGTGCATAGCACTTAATTCTTACAAGTGTGCATCAGGTCTTATTTTTAATAGGCATCAGTGGAAAAAACCAGCTCACGCTGTAGAAATTGCTTGAGGTGAAAAATAGGTGGAGCGGCGAAAATCTTCAAGCTTGAGAGTCTTGAATGTAATGAATTCATTCAAATGGGTCACATACTGCTCCACCATTTTTAATACATGCATTACATTCAACACACTCAAGCTTAAAACTAACTTTGCCATCCAACTACGTATTCTCTGTTTTCCCTTTGTGAGGAAAAATCGGACTGTATTTCTCAAAGAAAAGAAATGACTGTATTTCTACGTATTCTTTGTTTTCCCTTAGTATGGAAAAATCTGACTGTATTTCTTAAAACTTATAGCCTTTACTCACTTACATCAAGGATTAAAAAAATACCTTTTGTCAATCATCTAAAATAGGTAAGTTAAATGTTTGTTAGATTAGGCTGTTACAAAATGTATGACTGACATAAGTGTCAATATGAATAATTACCACAATACTCTCCACAACTTCTCAACTACACAAAAAGTTAATAAAATTAATTGATAGTAGGAAAGCTTCAAAGTTGAAGAAACTGAGTCAAACACATACCAGTCTTGACAAGATATTTTATTCTTAATAAAATCACAGCTATCCGCACTAGTAAATCTACGGTGAAGAAGTTTCATCTATTTCTTATACATCTCGAGTCATAGTAAGAAAGTAATACTGATGACAAATCTTATGAGAATACAGTACTATTATTATTATATTTGTGGCAGACATTTGTAACAAACACAGAAACATTCAATACAGTGACTTTGTATACATATCAAGAGATACAGTGTTTTACCATTCTAACAATAATTATGCCGACAAAGTATGTCAATACAAGCATTACTCTAATTCCACTAATACACTACAGCTACTGCATTGTAAAGAACCACAAAAATTCCCTAACGAGTCTACATTCAATGAAATTGAAAACTTTTGTAATCTTTTGACTAACACTTTAGTTGAACATCTACATTTTTAAAACACTTTCTTTTTACAATACATCAATTATTAATAAATCATGAAACAGACAATGTTTTACCAATAAAACAATCAATGAAAATTTCCATAATTATTGAGAGCATTTTCCAATTACAGTATTTACGTTATTTTCCAAGTATAAGTATGACTACTATCATAGCCACCTCTAATACACCTCATAGCCACCTCTGTATTAGAGGTGGCTATGCTACTATACATAAAATGGAAGTTAATTAGTATTGTTTTTATTTTGAGAAATTGTAGAACAGATTATTTATTTCATTTTAAATATTAATTATGATACAAATATGACAACTTCAAAGTATTATCAATTCAGTATCATTCTCTACTTATTTTTTATTTTCAATTCGATATTATATTTTATGATAAGGTAATTTCAAAATATTTACAAACGAATATAGAGTTAGCATAGTTATTGGAAGGCCGTAAAGCCTTGATAAAACGGTTTTGTAATGATCTTGTAGAAACCATCACAATATATCATCATCATTATCAGTGTTCTGCCCTAGGGCAGGTGGAAGCCTAGGGGGGGAATACATGATTCCTCCTTCTCCATTCCTATCTGTCCTGTGCTATTCTATTCAGCATTATCATGATATATAAAAATTGAAAATCAAAGTATCTCTTTTTTGACTATTTCATAAAAATAAAAATGTATTACCATCTTTTAATTATTTTTTTTTACATAAATACGAGTACCGGTAGCCATTACTTATCAAGAAAGTGAATAAACCATCCAAGTATCCTTTTTTTGACTTTATTTTCATTAAAATAAAAATGTATTAAATTGAAATTATCTAGCCCTTATCAAGGAAGTGAATATTGACCATCAAATTATTTTGTATTTGTAATATTATTGTTTGGAATGAATTAATCAACATTGGAAAATACAACAAAAACAAGGAAGACTATATAATAAATAATTGCAAGTCTGAATTAATATCTGGTTTGAATTTCACATTTTAAACATAGTTCATTATCAAATGCTACGAAACTATTCAAATTCAAGTCGAGATACATTCAAATTAATGCACTACTATGTAGCTACGTTATCCCAATCGAATCCGTTTACTACTCTAATTTTGTGCTTGCAATTAAATCTGTGCCAATAATTTATTGATCTCTAAACATTAAAAAATCAACATCTAGTACAACTTGTTGATAATGATGTAAGTTAGGAAATAGTATTTCCTATTACTCAACAATTAATATAATTATTCTAACTTTTTACTGGTTTAAAGAAATGAGAATTAATTTGATTCTATTTTCATAATATTGCCATGAAAGTAGAAGAAAATAATACTAATACCGAGTATTTAAATTCCTTCAAAACTTTATGTAGCATATAGGTGCAATGTATTTGTATTTAAATTCATAGAGTCAAATCGATAAGCACAATTGAATGGATATTGAAATTTATACCAGTAGTTTAGGGTTCTCAATCATTTTCAAATTTTACATCCCTTAATGTGTAATAAACCACCCTCCCTCCCTACCAAACAACATTAAAAATAAATAATAAAGTTTCTTCGATAAAAAATAATAAAATGGATTGCATTTGTCCAACATTGGGCCCCGCGTTGCTTACTCCTTGCATACGCAGATTGAGCACCACTGCAGCATATTATAAAAAATACTTGACTTGTGGAGAAAGCAATTTTTGATGTTACAAAGAAAGACTTGGTTACGGAAGTAATTGGAAATTATGGAAGCATACATGTAATCTAATATAATATACTTTTATATCAGATTATATAAGAAAACCAAATAATATACATAAATAAAGGAAGAACATAGCTCAATAGCAAGATAGAAAACCTGGGTCTCAGAAAGCTTCAACAAGATATCAAAACTAATAAAAACTTACGACTAATAATAGAAAAAATTCTATTGAAACTGTAGAATGGTACAAAATCAGTGAAGAATATAAATGCAACAGTGTCAATTGAAATGCATTCCGGCTGTAAGAAGGAAGATGTGGGAGTGCTAAAAAGATCTCATAATAGTCTGAGGCCAAACTATACACCTATATAGCAAACATTCAAGAACAGGATAGAAAATTATAACATCCTAACTTACTTTGCAGCAACAATAATGGTGTCATTGTCTAAATAAGGTGTGTTCAGAAATCTAATAGAAATAAAATATCAGCCCCTGAGATCAAAAGAACCCCCGCCAAATAACCAGTCGTAAACTCAAAGAGGGTTATGCAATCCGACATTATATCAGCCCAAGCGGTACCTATTCTACACATAGTTATATTTACAGTCTACTATATAAAAGAATCAACCATCATAATATCTGTTAGATTATTTACAGTGATAATATCAGTTATATCTACAAGTGTGTCTAGTCATGAAGAGTATTTCCTAGCACCTAAAAAAGTTGGTGGGAAAATTTGACCAAATTAGTTGGCAATTCAACTTATTGAAGGACTCAAGCTTCATAGAGGGATCCTGAGTCATCTTCTTACACAATTTCAATACAACATACTACTCTTAAAGTAAATTATTCTAATCAAATAAACATCACAAAAATTGGACCGTATTAAAAAAAATCTAATTACTACAATTCCAGCATTCAACATACTTTGAAGTGGCAACGAAAAATGACTTTCAAATGAAACAAAAAAATCAATCAGAGTCTTCCATGAATAGTAGCCTATTCCTCAGAAAAGAAAATTCGGTACTTTCAGTTAAGGCCAACATTAATAAGCAATAAAAGGTATTATTACTTTTTCAACTGCCTGAATAAGGCTATGACTTTCAAGTTATCAAAAAAGAAGCTCTATGCCAGAGGATGTCTTGAGAAACCCAGCTAAAGAAATTAGCCCCTTCCCACAACAACAGAAATTAGGGATCCCACAAATCTTCCGACCTTTTATGAGACTCCAAGCCTAGAACAATCTCTATGACTCAGTCTGCATCAAACCTCCGCTATGCGGGTACCCCTGTCTAGTGTTTGTTTATCGGAATTAATGACTACTTAACAAGAGAGTGTAAATATTGGTAATTTCATTTCAGATCTCAGATATCAATACAAAAATATGAGTGTAGTTTGTTAATAAAGACGCGGTACCATTTATATCTGCATGAAAATTCTTCTATATAAAACTCTACTAAAGAGAAATAATGACAATACGAGACTTGACGGAGTTTTATAATTTTAATAGAATGCTCTGTTACTCTTTGATTGGTTCAATTAGGTGAAGTATTGAGATTCATTCAAGTAAAAATTTGACAAAGCTGTTTTTAGAACATCTCTGTCTTTGTTTCAAAATAATTGGAAATAATGTTAGTTACTTATTTAAATGTTAAAACCCCACTTCTGACCTACATTACGGGTAGAAAATTAAGTAGCCTAAAGCTGCGTTTACACCTTATAGATTCTATTGGATTGAACATAGCTTATGATACATATATGTGTAGGTGTCAAGTTTTGTTCAATCTAATAGAATCTATAAGGATTAAGTTATTAACATTTTGTTACTCTTTGGTGTAAACGCAGCTTAACCTGAAAAAATCAACACATACGCACTTCAAGGTTGAATAGTAGAAAATACTGTAGTCTCAACTCCGCCTGATTTACAGTATTTTCATCTTCACTTATAAGACTCAAACATCACTAAACAATAACCTGATTCAATTTCCAGATGCTTAAATAAAAACATATTCAAAATTTTAAAGGTTGTTCACAAAATTCTCGGAAAATTTTTGTTTCATGTTTACGTCTAGAACGCTAATTTTTACCGTGTTCAATATTAAATCATTCCATTTTATAATTTTGTAGCTGAGCAGGGATTTTTATCAAGTAAACAAATAGGAGATTTTGTCAAGACTACAGATTCTATTGAAAGAATGAAAAAGAAAATAAGATTATGTAAGAACGCAAACTGAGTAGATAAACCTAACCTCAAATAAACTTGATAAACAATATATTACTGATTCATCGATTAAGCTTTTGAGATGATATTTAGAATCTAATTTACTTTGAGATTCAACAATTGAATTTCTTCAATAGTATAGTTTTGTTAAAAGAATAATTTCACAAGTAGGGTATTGTTTATCATCATAATTTACATGTTGTTTGACTTTACGTGATGTAAATAGTCTACGTAGAGTCGACCGCTCAGCAACAAAACTTGAGGAATAAGCTAGTTATAATAAGAAACAAAAATTTTGCAAGAATAAGCATTAAAAATTGTAAAAAAGGATAATTAATCATACACCGGATTAAATTTTAAAACTAATATTGGCCAAAAACTTAAGAATTGCAATTAATAGAAACGCAAAATAATGTTACAATGCAATACACGATTGGAAAGATACTATTTCCATAGGAACTTAGTACTTATAATAATTTAATAGTTTGTACTACAGTCATTTTAATTAGATGATTAACTTAGGGTAGTCTAATTTTATTAATGAAATTTAGTTTTACTGATAGCTAAATTAACTTAACAATTAACTAAATGGAGTCTAAAGTAATATCTAACACAAACAGAAACGCTTTTCACAAATACGCATTTTTGACTCAGGTGAATCTTCTTTGCTAGGTGTTATAATTGCTCTTAAGCAATCAGTGTATTCATTTGGACGGGTCTAAACTTGTCATCAATAAGAAAACCTTTTACGCCTGTGTAGGACTATAATAAAATAAAAACATCCCTGAACTGACTCTTCAATTAACTCATTCGATACGATACAATATTTACAAAATCACAAACAATTGAATTAAAAGTTTAAATCCACGGAGAGGTAAAAAATCATTTTAGATAAGTATAGGTTAATTGATTTTTCTTACTAATCTGATGAATTCTGGTCTTTTGATCAGCATTCTCCACAAGAAGTTGTAAAAGCAAAACAGAAGTTCACATGGAATGCTGAACACAGTAAACTTCATAAATACATTCATATTGAGTTGTAATATCATAGTTGATACTTACACAACTTAAGTATTCTCGTCTGCTGTTGGCAACCAAAAAGCCATATTTGTGCAAGCTGATACCAGCATCATATACTTTGGATTGAATTGAACACATTGGACTGGGCCAGGATGATCGGCGTTGAGCACACACACTTTGTAACCTGTGTCGGCATTCCATACATGCACTCTGCCGTCTGTTGATCCACTAAAAATAAATTGTGAATCTGGACTGAATGATGCTTCAATTGGAATTCCCTTGTTATTTAAATGACCGGTGAAAGTCTGCAGAGGTGTACCGTTGTAAGAGTCTATTAGGCGAATGATTGAACCATTTGTTGACACTAATATTGTCTTACCATCTTTACTGAATTTTAGTCCTGTCCAATCGCACTCCTTCTCCTGAGCAAGTTTGAAGGAAGAAAATGGGCCTTTGTCAAAGGATCGTAAGTCATAGAGTTTAATCATTTCCGAATTGACGCCTGCAGCAAAAATCAGTCCCTCTGGATCATAGGCGGCAACTGGGCGTCCAGACAAGTGCATTAGACCTTGACAATTAGGTGATCTCAAGTCCCATAAACGCAATGTTTTATCAATTGAGCCTGATAAGAAGCAGTCTTCAACAGGTGAAATGCAAAGAGTTACCACTTTCTTGGTGTGTCCAGGAAAATACCGAATGTACTTGTTGTCGTGAAGAGATAGGTACCTAATGCTGTCGTCCACTTTTGTCGAGCTGTGAATTGCTGTATTTTTTGCATGAGTAAAATGAATAAGATCAACACCGTACTTCTTGCTGTTAATTGTTCGCATCTGAGTACCTTTTTCGCAGTCATAAATGACAATTTGATCATCTTCACTACAGGAAATCAATGTATCACCACTCGAGGAAAAGTCTATACTGTTGATTTTATCAGCATTTTCTCTGAAGACTTTCGCAACTTTGAAGCTACGGACCACATGATCCACTAGCTTCATTATGAAACGATTGTTGTTCAAACAAATGAACAAATTCACTCAAATCACAGTAATATTATTAATTTCACCACAAATAAAACAACCTTATAAAATTCTGATCGACATTAAACAAAGAACCGAAGCCGATCCTGGTGCATTTTGGGTATGACTCAAGCCAGAACAAATAAATTTTTCAAAAGCTCAATACTTCTTCCATTGAATACTCAATTAGCAATTATATACTGTTTAAATAAAAATAAAAAACATTATTCTATTTATTTGGGAATTGGATGAATCATTTGAATAAATAGCTGTTTAAGAGGAACTTTTTCAACGCATACTTTTTGTACAGTATAAAGATGAATTGATTGATTCTACGTGATTAAGTTTGACCATTTTAATATTACACTGACATACAAAGCTGCACATGGGCATTCTGTCAAAAAAAGTTTTTTATACATTGAAGGCAAACGTTGATAGCTATACTAAGGTCTACAACTACATTAGATTTGATTTTTTTTATTTTTAAGATTTCTTTTATTGGCTAGAGTTACTCCAGTTAATGAACCAATTTACAATAATTATTCATTAAACCGGATCAATTATACAATACATTTTATGTTTATCTGTTTAAATATATGAATTAATTTACTGGAGCAATGTTCAAAGAATGATTTATCTGGTTATGTATACATCATTATAATAAAAAATCATTTTGCAGACTGTTTTGGGGCAAAAACTTATTCTTCGCAAATGTGAGAGGACCCAGAAAATTGTGTTTAGCCTCAGAAATGGTGTGCTCTTTGATTTTGCCTCAGTGACACTCTTTGACTCAACTTCGAATCATAATAGGTTTTCTTTAGGTAAGCACTTACAGTTAGTCTTTAGCAAATTCAACAGGGCGCTCTTCTCACTTAGAAGCCTGAGAAGATGTATTCCAGAGGCCCATCCCCACATGTGTTGTTTTGCCTTCTTCCTAAGTGTGATAGGCTGATAGCGTATCACCTTGTGGGGTGATGCTTCTGAGGTGAAAGGTATACTGTGCAGAAAGAGGATATCCAGATTCTTAGTGGAGCATACTGAGACACATTGTGGGCCTCTCTTTGTGAGAGAAGATTCTCACTATGTTTTACCTTTTCATTTACAGGTCAGCTATGAGAGTCTTTCCCAATGTCCTTACACTATTAGCCTGGAGTGATGTTTATGGCTATGGATCGAGAAACCGGCTGAGGCTGGACCTGATATACTGTAGATTGAGAAGAACCCAATGCAGCCTCGAGAATTGTGGACAAGCCACTAGTTCCAGCCAGCTACTGGTTCCAACCTCCTTCTCAAAAAGAGACAGTTTTGAAGTAGACTGAGTGACTGAGGTCTTCCCTTTAGGAAAATCCCTTCCATTTTCAGGAGAAGTCTCATGATTGTGATCCACAGACTGTGAGAAGATACTTCTTCCCTTTTTCTTGCTACCAGTACTTCTACTTCTTGTTGCTTTTGATATTTTTATTGCATGTTCTTGTGTCATTCCTTGTATTTTTTTGATTTGTAACGACAAGTCCTATTACTTGTTGGCAACCCTTATGGCAGTGTATTATTCTTCTTTGATTGGTTCATATGTGGACATGCCAATGATACGCATCCATGTCATGAAGAGCTTTATGCTTCATCCCTACAGGCAGCCTGTTGAAATAGTGCTGGACTTCTGTACCATATATTTGTGGTCTCTTGAGTCATCTGAAACAGATCTTGGTGCCAAGTGTTGCATTGATGCACATCAGTCTCCTTAGTATAAGAAACAGGAAATAGATTTGGTATCAGTAGTCTTATTCCATACTATGGTACTATACAATACCGGGGTTGATTAATTCAGCTCTACCATCGTAATGTAGCAATAAAATAAATGCTCCTTGAATCAACATGTCTTTGTGATGTACTGGTAAACAATTATTGTTTAATGTATAATATATCTTATTATTATTTAGTTTCAATAAAAGCTTTTGTAATTTTGTTAGTAAATCTCTAATGTATGAAACTGAATTTTGTTTTCCATGTGTATTTGTGAATTATTTTTATGAATTTGGCAATAAATACTCTAATATCTTGAATGTGAGGTTGGAGGTTCGAGTTATGGATCTTGCAGATTTTTTATGACGGATTTCCCAAATTCAATGAGCTTTTAATAAAACAAGTATTGGAACTGTACAGAAGAACTGTGGTAATGCAGCAGAACTTCGAAATGATGAGACGGCGGAACTTTGAGTCGAACACCAGCCTTGTATCCATCAAAGACCTTAAAGAGATTATGCATCTTTAAGGTCTTTGGTAACCATTGTCAGTTATCAAGTTCGGCAGTAGCTTTGATGTGATCAGTAAAAATCGAGTAAGCTCAGCCGTCCACTGGAATCCAAATTTAAAAGCAAACGAACAAATATCATCAATATTGAATTGAATCAAATAATTATAAATTGATTAAATCAATCAATATTATTGATATCGTCCAATACTTTACATTTGAATTACACTTATCGAACAAGAACTAATATTGTCTACTCTTTATACCAGCAATCGGAATTTTTAAAGTTCTGCTTTTAGACGGAATGCGCTGAGAAGTAGTCGAAAAATCCGGTTTAATTTTAACCATGATTGATTTCATGAAAGCCAATCAGAGAAGGTCTTTTTGATAAGACCACTTCTCTGATTGGTTCTTGTGGAATTAATAACGGTTAAAATTTAACTGGCTGATGTGCAACTGGCACTTAATTGAACATGACAGTTCAGAACATGACAATATTGCCATTATTTTCTTATTACCATCATCTAAATCTAATATAATAAGAAATATTTTTTTCCAGAAAAATTAATTGGAAATAATTTGTGATTAAATTTTGAATAAATATTGAATGCGTGTGTTGGCTATTATGGAATAGAAATTTGCAGACAATAACATTTTAGGTTATGTTATTTTTCTTCTTTACCCATGTGTTTTGTGTGTACAAAAACATGATGTTCTGTGACTTACTTTGCAATTCAGTTTCTGATTTGTTGTTTTCAAAAATTGACATGAATTTTTGAAATATATTAGTAATGTTAAGCGTATTTTTTAATTTATCAGGCTAACAACGTTTAATGTATCCAATTATATCTTTGTAATCAGAGATGGAGAAAATTGAGGTAACTCAGTGTAGTTTGGTTCCATTTATAACTAAACTTGCAGAAGTTCTTATTCACATTACTGTTATTTATTTTTCAAATTCTAGTCTGTTCTTAATGCAATAAATATTATTTGGCTATATCCAAATATATTCATTTAAGCCTGTATTTGAATTACTGTACTTATAAAATATTTTTAATGTTATTTAGTAGGTGAATTTCAACACATACCGTATTTATATTGTAGTTACCGAAGTTAAGTCAGCCTTGGTCATGTTGACAGAGCTTAGTGAGACTTATGGTTTGAAGTAACTAAGGAATCTAGAATAAGACCTAAAATGGACTACCCTATTATATTTAGATTTCTTGATAGTACCATATAATTGATCTGTTATCTAAAAATAAAAATTTTAAATCAAAGTACCCTCTTTTTAGTTTTTCACTTACAACATTTCTGTCATTATCAAGTTTATTCACTTAGACATAAATTAATGTTAAAACGTGAATAAAAAAGGGTACTTGGAATATTTATTTCTGTATAATTAATACTAGCCCTAACCAAAATGGTAAAGGTCCAAATCTATTTCAAAAAGACCATGGAATAGATTATTCTTAGCAAGTATGTTGCAGAGCATGCACATTTCCTCATTTTCAAAACGTTCCTGTGTATACCCTATGATTTCGTGTTTAGAGAATACAAGAAAAAGGGAAATCTTAGACGAAGGTCTAAGACCTGATTATTATTTTATTTCCTAAAAAGGAAGAAAAATGTCAAGGCTGATGTTGGCGTTGGGACCATACAATTGAATTGAATAGAGAATACAAGGTTTTAAAGAACAAAGACCAATTTGGTTGGTATTGTACGATCTCTTCACGCAATATTGATTGCGTATCTCTTGCCTTCTTTTTGAAAAGATGGTTTTCAGGAAAAAGCATGAAAGATTGTTTGCTGATTACCTGAAGGATAGAAGGCAGATAGGTTTAATAATGGGTGCTACATCAAGAAAAAAAATGTACCATAGGCCTATGTCGTGTCGTCGTGTTTCAAGGCTCAATACTTTTCCCTCCACTTATGACTTGTGTTAGTCAAACTTATATTACTCGATTTATGACTTGCATCTGAGAAGCTATAACTTGCTTTTCGCTGATTATACAACCATATTATTGGTACATGTCAGGAAAAATATCTGCACATTCACTACAAGAGAGAAAGTGCATTCACAAGAAAGATTAAACTTGGATGTGTCTCGTAACGAGACTCGGGTAAACTTGGATGTTTTCGTGGTCTATCGACGGTGAAGGACTGTTTTCCATTGCTAGAAGTGTAAATTTCCAACTTCATGCTAAACTCAATTAGGGCGCGCCCAATGAGCAAAGTCGAAATACCTTCTGTCAGGAGGTTTTTTCATAAAAAATTTGCTGGGCTGCGACTCTGCCTTCAGTTTATGTTAATTTTACTAATATTTCTTCATTTGTTCCACTGAGATGTACTCTAATCTTGAAAAAATCTACTTTTTTCAGGACAATCAACTTACTGGAAATGATATTCAAAAAGAGATGATGGATCTTATAGGAACCATTGATAGTACTTTACCACAAATTAAAGATTCAATATCTAATCTTAAGAAAACTATCTCTTCCAGTAAACCATCGAATCAAAAAGTAAGTAGGCTAGCCTAGAGTTGAATAGTTACGGTATTTGTTTTGTGCCAGTGACTGAATCATTTTTAACAATTAATGTATTATAACTTATATATGATGACTAAATTCTAACTTTCTTTCAGGGTCTTAGCATATTAGATGTCAAAAACAACATGATGCTAATGTATTTGTCAAACCTGATGCACATTATTCTAAAGAAATGTAAAGGAGAATCAATTCAAGGAGATCAGGCTATTGGTAAGTTGGCTCAATATTACATTAAATTTCTCAATTCAGGTTAGAATAGCATTTAAAAATATATTGGCCCATATGAATAAAACCAGAGCAAATGCTCATGAGCAAGAGCATAGAGCATAAGGTTTTGCTCATGAGCAAAAGGTAGAAGCAAAAGCATTTGCTCATTTTTTATGGATTAGCTGTACCTTATACTCTTACCTTATGCTGCTGAAATTTGGAGCAAATGCTCACGTATTTTAAAGATTTTTCATCAGATGAATGGCCTTTGTGCCCTTACTTTGTTTTTATAGCTCACGTAAGCGCTAAATATGCAAGTAGGAGACACCGCTTGTGTTTGCGTCGTCTGCTCTGTTTTCTATTTATAAATTGAGTTTTAGGTTAGTTGAGTTTAGAATTTTGAAATAATAGCGTAAAAAATATCATCTCTATAATAATCTTCAGCATAATCTTATAATATCAATAGCCTTCTAATAATCGTCTACACTCTCATCTTCTTAAATGCCTATTTCCTATTTTGTGATAGCTATCTTTATATCAGATAGCTATCTTTTGTATTTATTCTTTTGTAGGAATAATGGTGATATATATCATGATTGAATCTAAAAAGAGTTTTATAGTTCTCAACTTTTGGTTGTGAACCAAAATGGTATAGTTTCCTCTTTCTCGTACGAATTAGTTGAGCCATTTTACTATGAGCAAAAGAGGAAAAGCTGCTCTATAGTTTCCTATTTCTCATACGAATTAGTTGAGCCATTTTACTATGAGCAAAAGGTGAAAAGCTGCTCTAGACTAGACTCACCTTTTTGAAAGCATTTGCTTCAAAAGTTGAGCAAATGCTCTAGTTTATTCATACAATTTTGAGTATAAGCTTTTACTTTTGAGCAAATGCTCAAACTTTTATTTTATGAGCATGAGCAAAAGGTTTATCTCACGTTTATTCATAGAAAATGAAGCAAATACTCCATATTTTAGAAGTATAAGCAAATGCTCAACTTTATTCATATGGCCCATTATAAGTTTACATAGGAACTTCTGTGTTGAAATTTTTTAAACTTTAATTGCCTGCTTTTTCAAGTGCTAAAATACTAGAAAAGCTAATTTTAATAAGGCTAGTCCTTTTTCTATTTTTTTTAGAGAAAATCAGTTTGGCTTTCAAAAGGGGAAAGTACAGAGAATGCTATTCTAAAACAAATGTCACAAATTTACAATGGTATAAAAGAGAGTATTAGACTCTTCCTTGACGTACAAAAAGCATTCGATTCTTTTGAACATGATACTAATTACTAAATTGTGCAAAGCTAGTTTAAAGAGATGTGTGCAATGATAGAACAGTGTATAGAATGACATTTTGTTTGTCCATAAGTCTTTTCCAACTAAATATTTATTCAAAAAGTTTAAAGTGTTAATTGTCCGTCAATTATATATTAAAAACGTCATAGTTTTCATTAGAAATAATAAATATATGTTTCTATTCCGTGAATCAAACCTCAATTTATGACCTTCCAGAAATAGGTTTGAAAATATAAGAGTGGATCTTAATGTTTGTCGGAGACAATATTTTTATAGTGAGGTCCACGTTATAATGACAGTATTTGATCAACTTTGATTTTGCTATCCTTGTCTATCATTCGACAAAGCCGGTGGTACTATCCTTTTCTAGGTCCACAACGGTGCCAATTATGTTTTTGACAGTGTAGAAATATGATTAATTAAGGCAGAGAATCGGCATCGCTATTCTTCTATCTTTATCCACTGTCATTATAACGTGGACCTCACTATACCTAGGTAATAAATTAATCAATAAAATTCCAGATTACCTTACGGAGCATATTAATCGAAATTGTGTTACATTGCTTAAAAAAGAACTATTGAATGGATAATTACCAGTAAAATCGAGGACATACTTTTTGAGTGACTCTTATCTTTGTTTCAATAGTATGTTTGCCATCTCTCTTTCTTTCTCTCTTTCTTTCGCCCTTCTTCCTCTTATTCATCATCTTCTTTTATTAGTATTATATTATATAATTTCTTATTTCATCTTTTGTAAAATGACTCATATTGAATTTGTATTAGCAACTCTCACCTACGCACAGGATTTTCCTTGCCGGTGATGGTTTCTTATATTTTTGCTGAACATTTTTTTTTGTATATTTATTGTCATCAAGAACCAATAAAGAATTTTTGAAAAAAGTGTTGGTTATAAGAACTTTGATAATATTTAACAGGTCATGCTTTATATAGTTAATGTTTAGTTCGTATCTGTGCTTTCTGTATACATCTTTAATGGAAATAGAGATTAAAATTTACACTATTATTAGGACTCTTTATTAGGCTCATCAAGTTGTCAATTTTGGGTTTGCCAGCTGATTGTCTGTAGTATCAGTTAGTATTAGATCAGGAAGTTTAAACTAAAAATACCTCCAATAATCTTCTTGTTCCTACAGAAAGATTGACTGAAATAAGAATTGTTCTGGAAAGAATATTTCCCATCGAATCCAAATTGAAATATCAAATACATAAGTTGATAAAAACAGCAACGACTGGGACAATCGATGAAAATGATCCATCACGTTTCAGAGCCAATCCTGCAGACATGGAAGACGTAAGTTGCAGCTATCTTTTAATATTAATATTGTACTTTCACTTATTACTTTCCTTGCCCTATTACCATTGGTAAGGAAAGTATTGCTTTCCGAAAAAAAAATTAAGGTACCCCAATTTCTAAATTTCTATACGTTTCAAGGTCCCCTGAGTCCAAAAAAAGGATTTTGGGTATTGGTCTGTATGTGTATTATGTGTGTGTGTGTGTATGAGTGTATGTGCTTCTGTGTACACGATATTTCATCTCCCAATTAACGGAATGACTTGAAATTTGGAACTTAAGGTCCTTACAATACAAGGATCCGACACGAACAATTTCGATCAAATGCAATTCAAGATGGCGGCTAAAATGGCGAAAATGTTGTCAAAAGCAGGGTTTTTCGAAAACGGCTCGAACGATTTTGATCAAATTTATACCTAAAATAGTTATTGATAAGCTCTATCAACTGCCACAAGTCTTATATCTGTAAAATTTCAGGAGCTTCGCCCCATCTATGCAAAGTTTGATTTTAGTTTCCCAATTATCAGGCTTCAGATACAATTTAAACAAAAAAATTGACAAAAAATTAAACAAGTGGAAAAGATTGAGCAAAAAAATCTCTACAATTAATGTTTAGTAAAATTTTCACCTTAAATTGAAATAAGCTCGAAATTCGAGAAAATGTGATTATTCAATTGCAAACTGTTTGCAACTATTGATTCTATTAAATAATAATTCACTATGAAGAGATAATATCTCTTAAAGGTCTTTTTGAAACAAGAAAGATGGCAACGACAAAAATGTTCTATGATACTTTATCCAAAATGGCGGCTGATTGAAGTTGTAGTTTTTAATTAAATAATTGATAAAGTTCAATCAGCCGCCATTTTTGATGAAAGCATCATAGAAAATTTTTATTGATGACATCTATCTCGTCTCGAAAAGGCATTTAAAATGATGTATCACACAGTGGGTGTTTACATTCAAAATATCTGAGTTACAACCCCTCATTTCTTTAAAAACTAAAACTTCAATCAGCCGCCATTTTGGATACAAGTATCATAGAACATTTTTGTCCATGCCATCTTTCTTGTTTCAAAAAGACCTTTAAAATGATGTATCAAACAATGGGTGTTTACATTTAAAATATTCGAGTTACAACCCCTAAGTCGCCCCCTTATGAGGGGTTGAGATTCAGTTGTACGTCAAAAGGTAGAGTACTTGACCAATAACTTGACCTAAAAGTTACAGTATTATATCTACAACAGTCTCCAATTTATTGAAGGGTTTCCATACATATGACTCACTGTATAATAAATTGTATTGACAAATAACTCAAGATACAAATAAAAATTAATACTGTTTAACCTGGCTGGTTTGAGTCTTTATTGAGATTCACTTCAGACTGTCAGTATTGATTGAATGGGAAGCATGGGTGTTATCTTCATAAGGAATACTGACAGTTCGAAATGGAACTGTTCGAAATGGAAGTGTCAGAGTTCGTTAGGTTGCAACTGAATAATTCCAGGACCTTTAATGTATGACGATTGGGTTCTTGGCAGTTGGGATTTCAGATTTAAATTATTCAATTGAAAGACGGAAACACAATGCCATGAGAGGAATCGTTCATCACCAATCGTTATCACTATCAGCTATGAGGTATCCAGACTTTTGAATTTAATTATTATTATTAAACGAAGATCCAAATTAAATGCTGTAATTCACCCCGAAGACTTCTGCTACTGCAAATAGGGTAAACAATATAAAATAGGGTAAATAGGGTACTGACAATAGGGTAAACAGCTAGATGGAAATTCGATGAATACATAATTTTTGAATTTCTTTATCCAATACGAACTGCTATTATTATGCTTCATATTTTTTACAATTGATATGGTCTGCAAGTAGTCATTCCATAGTGAAGTCCACGTTATAATAATAATAATAATAATAATAATAATAATAATAATAATAATAATAATAATAATAACAATTTCTCTGGATGTTGGACGACACATCCAGAGGAGTTTATTCATAAATTCATACATTACATATTTTTTTCATACATTTTCAATAATAACAATATTCAAGGTTTACAAAATGATACCTCACACATAATTATAATATATGTGTCGAGGTTATCATCAAATTAATACTCATTTATGCTACAACAGATATACAAAAATTCCAAAAAATCTAAAACTATATCTATTACCTTAAGCATCACCTAGTACAAAGATACTAAACCGAGGTACTATTTTCTACCTATAAATTACCTTATTTAAAAAGAATACTACTTAAATCTAAATCCTACTTACTATTAGTTCCTCACTACTTTGCATCCCAATACTGAATAACCAATGTCTAATTTTTCTTTTGAAGCTATTGAAATTTTCCTCTCCTTTGATTTCTAATGGTATTCTATTAGATATTGTAGGCCCTAAATATCCTAGTGATCTTTGCCCAAATGCTGTATTCATTCTTGGTACTTCTTGATTGTAACGTTCTCTTATTCTAGTATTATGGCTATGATTTATGATTTATGGTTCCTATTTTGATGTTTTTTCATATACCCTAATAACAACAATGTATACAATTGCCTAACACTGAGTACTCTATTTTCTATAAATAATTCTACAGTTGGAAACCGGATTTCCCTGTTTCCCATTATTTTCAAAATGCGTTTTTGAGTTTTAAATAATGGATCTATAAAACTGAAGTTAGCTGCACTCCAAACTAACAGACCGTACCTTAAAAGAGATTCAACTAATGTTAAGTATACAGTTTTTAACATTTCTTTGTCTATGATACGCCTTAATTGATAGAATTTGTATATAAGCTTCCTTATTTTGGCAGTTGTATATGTTATGTGCTTGTTCCATTTCAATGAATCATCTACTATTATTCCTAAATACTTTATATTGTCAGAGCGTTCTATTAGTGGGCAATTACAATTATTGCTACTATTTCTATCACAATTATGAAGCTTCATTGTTGTCATGTGTGGTTTTGTGCTATTTGTTAAAGAAAAAGCTAAAAATTTTGTTTTTCTGTATTTAATGACAATAAGTTATTTCTTAACCAACTAGTGATTTTTGTGAGTTCTATCTCTGCTGTTTGGAACACTTCTTCCCAGTTTTTCCTTGAAAAAGGAGTGCTGTATCGTCAGCAAAGGCTATAACTCTACCTTGAATTTGAATGGAGCACAACTCATTTGCAAAGATCGAATACAAAATTGGTCCTAAAACTGTTCCTTGAGGTATTCCAAACTTCATGGAAATAACTTCATGTTATAATGGTAGTGTTTAATTAGCAATTGTATATGCTATCCTTGTCTATCATTCAACAAATCGGATAGCTCTATCTCTTCCTCGCTTTGCTCTGTTGTCAGATAGTTTTTTAACAATGTAGAAATTAAATTAAAATTCTAAGAAATTGTCAAAAAACACAGATTTATTGATACTTAGAAAGGCCGGGTTTGGTTGTTACACCATTGTCAATCTCTGATTTTAACTCTGATAAACTGATTTAAACTCTTTAAAGAGTTTATTAGAGACATGGTGTAACAACCGAAACCGGTCTTTCTAAGTATCAATAAATCTGTGGTTTTTGACAATTTCTTAGTCTTTTTATTTGATATGAATAATTACCACAATATCAACTTCTCAACAAAAAAAAAAAAAACAATGTAGAAATATAACAAAATATTAAATCTTGATTATGAAAATTCATGATGAAATCACTGAAATAGTTATTTGTGCAACTAGTGCGCAAAGTGACAGTTTGCTGCACCGAAAGAAACGTTTACGCCCGAGCCGTAGGCGAGGGCGGAATGGTTTCTTGAGTGCAGCAGAGGAACTTTGCGCACGTATTTCACATTAAGTTTTTCCTACAGTTACCATTGAATATGAAAAGTGGGTAATTATGGGTAAAATTGCCTGAAATCCATCAATGTATATCTGTGTAATTTTATTATTAATAAATAAAAAGAATGTAGTATGTGTGTTTGAATGGCTGTGTGCTGTCAACTGCTGTCATCCACTGTGCCTGTCCACCACCTCAAGACTCTTATAACGCACCACAGTCACAGTTACCAACTTAATTTTGATTTTGCTGCACTGGTGCTCCATATAACCTACTAACTATTTTGCGTTGCCATGTTGCAATTCTGGAGTGCAGGAAAAATTTTTCCCGCACTAGAGCGGAAAAGTGATTCTTTGCGTTCTGTAATCAGTGCAGCAATGGCCACTTTTCAAGGTAACTGTGGGAAAAATTAATTTCTTGCTTGAAACATATAATTGATATTTAAAACGAGAATGAACAGTTGATATTACATGAATAAACCTGTATCAGCTACCGTCTATAAAAGGCATTGACAAGAGGATCGGCAACCTTGATCTGCTATCTTTCTCCACTGCCTAATAAATTGGACCTCACTATAATGTTAAAACTTGATTTGCCAGACTCTTGGATATCAGATGAATACTGGTGGGGAAATGACGATATTTCTTGCTGATTGTAACAAAATCATTAATATTATAAGCTAAGACTGTTAGAGGAAAAAGGCGAATTGCTTTGTTTTAATGAATGATAATCCATTTTTATTAATTTATCAAAATTTGGGAATGGAATAGATTTGGGCCAAGCCTGTTGTTCCTTCCTAATCATATTTATATGATTTGTGATTCTGTCCACGAATAAATAAATAAATAATTGCAAGATTAATTGGGTGTTTCAGGAAGAAGATAGTGCGGATTCTGATGAAGAAGATGACGATGATGGAAATGATGGACGAGGAGCTGCTAGCAAGAGAAAATCTGGAATCTATGTTCCTCCAAAGCTTGCTGCTATGCATTATGGTAATATTCATTTCTACATATGAAAATAAACTGGAAGCTGCATTTGTTCAAATGCTAATTAATAAATAATTATTATTAAACGAAAATCCCAATTAAATGCTGTAAATCACCCCGAAGACTTCTGCTACTGCAAATATTGACAACAGGGTAAACAGCTAGATGGAAATTCGATGAGCACTACTATACAAAAATGTTGTATTCATCGAATTTCCATATAGCTGTTCAAAGCAATTCAAAGTAAAATCAAATCGTATCAACTTGGGTTATTGTTTTCTTAGTTATTAATTTGGGTTATTGTTTTATTGTCATTAAAAATATTCTAGCTATTGATAGATACAAATTATAATTTAGTAAAATTCCCTTCGAGAGATTGCCTTCTATCCAATAGAATTACTAACTAAATTTTTTTATACATGTTTTAGAGTAGAGGTAAAGTGGGGTATTATAATTAGGACTAAGTTTAGTATTAGCAACTTTTTTATGTATAATATAATAATTATGTATATGTTTTGTCAATAAACTCCTCTGGTTGCAATTCATTGGCAATCAGAGAAATTATTATTATATTATCTACTCAAATAAGATTCAATGGAGGGCTTTTCAGCTAAAGTGAGATGCGCGTTTCAAAGTCAGAAGATGGAAGATCATTGTTATCTTGCTTCCTTTTCCACCGCCTTCTCTAGTAGATGGTTGTGACTCGAGTAATCCCGGAATATCAGTTAATTATAGTAAATAATGTCAATTATATCTCAATTATACCTCAAAAAATATCTAGAAAATCTCTTTTCATGATTTAATAATACATCCCCATAGTTGAGATTTATTGATTGAGAATATTCTGGTAGCTCATTATATTTTTCCTCCACCTACTGTCTAAAGTACTTACTTTACTCCCTGCAACATATACTAAAGTGTCACTTTTTTCGCTCTCGGTACTAAAAAATAGGAAAACTCACTATGGAGGAAAGTGACACCCTTTTTAAATACATGGGAAGCATCTCTATTTTAAAAACTTCATTGTAATAGGTTAGAAGGTCTAAGCTCAGATGAGGAAGCATAAATAGAGTAGTCATCAAAACCACTAAATTAATACCTCAACCAGACATTTTATCAATATTTATGAATTTATGTTTGTATGCTAAATTATTACAAACTTCATATCACTATACTAAAAAATGTAAAAAAAAAAATTTCCATGTTATTCAAAATACCAGCCAACAATATCCTCATCAACTAATCAATTTGAAACGGGAACTTCATCATAGCTGTACTTGTGGCAGCCATTTTCTTACAACTTTTGCCGACAGATAGCGCTGTTGGCGGAGACTGTGATTACAAGCCAGCTTATTCTGTTTACTTTTTAGATTATGTTGTAACACATTGTTTGGTCACGTACGTTTTTAAAAATTATTTTATTTGAAGTTTTTATAAAAATGTAGGTGGAGGAAAAATGTTGTGTATATCATGAGTGAAAAATGTTTTTTCTCCCTCAGGAAAATTGTTGCCCTCGGCTTCGCCTCGGGCTTCAAACTTTACCCTCAGGGAGGAAAAACAGTACTTTTCACTCTAGATATACAAATATCTATTAGAACTACTTATCTTATTTTTAGAACTTGTGGCTGGAGCTACGCTGTAGTGGCAGAAGGGGGAAGAAGAATAATAAGAAGAAGTGGCTGGAGCTCAAGGCTTCTTTTTCCAGTCACGCCAAAACCTATTGTATTTTTAATGATTCTTTCTATTTGTAAAAGTATTTCTTTTATTTGGCAATAAATTCATTATTTTTACATGGCATACAAACAATTTGGCAACGATGTGGGTTTAGAAATAGGTTGGTGCTGAGGTTGCATGATCATATTCTTATTTTGTGTATTGTACATGCATATTGAAATATATTTAAATTATAATTATAAATTATTGAGAAGAACCCTGGTGCTCTCACATATTGTACTTTTCAATAAATAAATGAAAATTAGTGACAAGTGAAATTCATTGAATTATTGGGTTATTTTCAGATGAAGATGATAGTAAAGCAGCGAAGCAGGAGAAATTGTTGGAGAGAGCTCGTAAGCATGCGCTGAACAGCTCTGTTGTTCAAGAAATGAGAGAAGAAATATTGGATGCACCGAAGGAAGTGGGACAAGCCAACACGTTCAAAAGGAAACAATCGGCTCGACAAAGGGAGAGAGAAGAGTATGTCTTATTCATGAATTATAATCTGTGCATTCTCTCAACAAATTTACATAAAATGTAGATAGGACTTTCAATTGAAGCTACAATCTTAATTTTTTTATACTTAATTGTATTTTAAAATATAACTTCACTTGTTCAGCTTGACTTGCGACTTTCAATTTTTGTGTAGTTGAGAAGTTGATATTGTTATAATTATTCATATTGAATAAAAAGACTAAGAAATTGTCAACAACTACCGATTTTATTGGTAGTTAGAAAGACCGGTTTCGGTTGTTACACCATTGTTAATCTCTCATAAAGAGTTTATTAGAGATTGACAATCAATAAAATCTGTGGTTTTTGACAATTTCTTAGTTTTTTTTATTTAACTCAATTTTATGTTTTTTAGCGAGACAAACTAGTTCAATATCAGTGTTGAAAAAGTATTTTCATTTGAGACTAGGGGCCGGTTTCCGAGCTCGCTATTTAGCTAATTTCTAGAATCTAAACAGCTGGAGTCAGAAAATTGGCATTCCAAACCGAGGCGTAGTCGCAGTTTTTATGATAATCTGTATTTAAAAATCAGCTGATAGTTGCAGTGATAGTAGTTTTAATTTTTCTGCTCAAAATTTTCAAGTTTATTTCAATATTATTGAAACTTTCGGATTGTTTAGTGTTATTTCCGGCTCTTATCAACCCTTCAAAATTTAAAATTCATCAGTCATATCTCGAATACGTATTCTCTGAGTGTTAATCTTTGGTGAAAACAGAAATTTTAAACTTAACCTCACTTTGGACTATTTGTGTGCCAAAATCAAGGGAATTGAAGAAGTTTTGGGCAATTGCCTGTTTCTCTTTCCAAATATCGTGTTTGTGACTTTTCTAATAAATAAATAAATTTTCTCATTGGAAACGTTTTTCCTTGACGAAATGACACATTCCTAAATAATTAAAAATATCTAAAACTTTACACTATTTTCTCTTTATTTTAGTTTGTGTTCAATTTTCTAGTTTTTCGAAATTTAATTTGAACGTGGACTGCGACTACGCCCCGTTTCGGAAAGCCAATTTTCTGACTCCAGCTGTTTAAAGTGTAGAACTTGACTAAATCCCGAGCTCGGAAACCGGCCCTATATCTTTTCTGATAGAATTTGCTGTGATATTAATATTTGATACCATTCTCATTCCCAATTTTCCCCTGTAATTATAATAGAATTGGTAATTGAATAGTTGTGGAATTTCAACTCACACTAACATTTATAACATTTTCCGGTTGCACAAAAGCTGGTTGAATTTGAATTGTAATTAATTCCACGAGAACCAATCAGAGAAGCCGTCTCTTCAAAAAAGCCTTTTCTGATTGCTTCTCGTGAAATTCTATGGGGCGGAGCAGCCAATACTAGTAGGGTGCTGCTTCTTCAGAAAAAAAAGTAGTAAGGATTATGGCCAATGCTGACTACCTCGCTCATTGTCGTCCAATATTTGTCTCGATGGAAGTTATAACTGTGTTCAGCCTGTACGTCATGCAACTCCTAGTCAGGGTCAGGGACGAGTTGAATGTTCTTGAATGTAGGTCTGAGATACATAGGCATTTCACCAGACAAGCATGTCATCTGAATGTTCCTTTTGTCAGACTAAAAAAACTTCAAGGCCATTATAGAATATTATCAATCAAGGCATTCAATAAGCTCCCTGTTAGTGTGAGAAATATGAATCAAGACTGTTTTAAAACACAAGTTAAAAAACTGCTAACAGAGAACCCATTATATAATGTAGACGAATTCTTCAATTTGCCCGTCGAAATAAATACTTTTTTTGAGTGATGATTATATGTGTATGAATTAGCTCAGTTACTTTTATAGGATTTTATTCTTGACAACGTCTAATGTACATTGAAATGTATTTATTGGTGGATTAACATATTCTATTCTAATTAATCACGGTTGAAATTTAACCATCTTTTCTGCAACCGTTATCATACTGTCTAATCTCCTACAAATCTAAGAACTATTTTAATGAAATTTAACACAATTCATATTGAATTTGTAGATATGAAGAATCCTATCTCACTCGATTGCCTATAAAGAGCAAGGAAAAGCAGCGCTCAAGGGCTCTGATGACTGAAGGCATGTTGGGATCTGAGTTGACACACTTCGAAGATATCTCTGTTCTGGATCCCACGTCAGAACGTCGACCACCTCTGGAAAGAAGAGGAAATCAACGGGGAAGAAGTCATCAAGAAAAGGTACGTCTTTAAAAATACGAGAAATTATTGTTTACAAAATATTTTTGACTTGTGCATTTAATTTTGGTTGGTTGTTACTAATAGTGAGCTGGGATTTTCTCATCATCTACCCCAGCCATCTCTAGTAGGGTGTCATGCTCAATGACCAACGATCTGGCAACGCTGTAATGTTAGGTCTAGCTGGCTAGATGTTTGCATAAACATTTTCGCCACACTGCACAGAAAGCAACTGTTTTCCAGTCCCTACGTAGATCTGAAAGACATTGTTTGCAGACGACTCTCGTCTGACGTCAGAACAGGTTTCTTTCCGGCTAAGGCCGGCCGGAAAGAGTACCCTTTCCGGCCGCTAACATGGAACTAAGAAAGGTGAAAGAGAAATGGTCTTTAGCATTGGGAGCTAATGTATCGGATTTTCGGATAGATATTCCAAGCCAGTCACATGGTGTAACCTACTCACAGCTGATGCAATGCATCATTGTCTCTTTTGATCAAAGACCTTAAAGATGCATAGACTCACATGCAGCGCTAGTGTCGTACTTGGAATTGAAATCCGCCATTGAGGGGGCAAACAATAAGATTATTACATACCAATGCCACCAATGCCTTTGTGATCTATAGTATTACTAATATTATATATAATATCTCGTGCTAAAATACCCCAATGGCGGCCTTCAATTTCAAGTAAGAGCTATCATGGAAGACATAGGCATTGTGGGTCTATATCTCTTTAAGGTCTTTGCTTTTGATTTAAAAATCATCACCTAAGCCAAGCTAGATGACAACTCTACTTGACAACATCAGCTGTTGCAACGCACAAGAGACCCACGAAACCGCCTAACTTTTTGGCGTCAGCTATACCTGTAGTGTGGCGAAAAATATCGTACTCGACTCTCTCCGAGAGGCGTTTACGGTATTCGGATAACATATTCCCGGGCTCGGCAAGCCTCGCCCGGGAACTATCCTCATACCGTAAACACTAACTTTCTGTGCTTGTAGCGTAATATACTATATTCTCAACGCATTTTAACTTATTATTTCTATTAAGTTTATCTCTTTCTCATGCTTTCAACTTGGGCTGACAGCTGGATAGATGTTTGCATATTATTCTCAATGCATTTCAACTTATTATTTCTATCAAGTTTATCTCTTTTTCTCATGCTATCAATTCAGGTCAATACTGCTACATGCTATCAATACTGTTGACTGAACGTAGTTTTTCAACCTTACCATTTTTATGGGGCATCCTAGTAGAGATGGCTGTAAATTCACTCGTTGAAAGAAGTTTGCGAAAATGTGTTGATGGCATAACTAATCGTGAAACTAGTTTAGTGAGATTTACTTCATTCTGTCAGCATTAGTTCAATGAAAAGCGTTGGTTCTATTTATGTAGAATGTTGACAGCATAAAGTGAATCTCTAGAACCTCAAGTAGATATCGTAATAATTATATTTCCATGATTGAAATCAAGTAATTAAACTACAAAATCTCAATATGAATTATTTTAAGTATGGATTGCAACGTATTCATAATCTTCATCAATTAGGTAATATAGAGAAACAATAGCGTAAGTAGATATCCCATGGTATAGGGCGTTTATGTCGCAACTTTTACTGTTATCTCAAGCCGATTACTGTCGATTTTTACTGTTTTGAGGGTAAGAGTGTATGAACGGCACAATATGAGAGACTACCAGCGTCATAAGGCTCACAGGATAGAATTACGTGGACTATCAGCTTGAGATAACAGTAACAGTTGCGACATAAACGCCCTATACCATGGGATATCTACTTATGCTATTGTTTCTCTATGATAATATTCAGTAAGATAAACCAACATAATATGATATAATATATGACTAACATACTTAGGGCCGGTTTCCAAGCTCGGGATTTAGCTAAGTTCTAGACTTTAAGCAGCTGGAGTCAGAAAATTGGCTTCCGAAACGGGGCGTAGTCGCAGTTTTTATGACAATCTTTATGTTCTCATTTCTATAATTGGGAACGTTTTTCCTTGAGAAAATTAAACATTCCTAAATAATTCAAAATAGCTGAAAATTTACAATATTACCCTTTATTTATGTTGTGTTCAATTTTCTAGTTTTTCGAAATGTCATGTGACTGTGACTATGACTACGAACTACGCCCCGTTTCGGAAAGCCAATTTTCTGATTCCAGCTGTTTAAAGTCTAGAACTTAGCTAAATCCCGAGCTCGGAAACCGGCCTGTAATGAACTATCAAGATAATGTTTTACAAGTTGGATTTTATAACAAAAAGCTGTCTTATCGTCTGTGAAATCGAATTTCTCAATAGTTGTAATAATTAATTTCTCAGTAGTTTATAATGCAATTTTCATTTTCGCAGGTTCTAAATCGAAGAAGCGCAAATATCATTGAATTCGTGCTTGAAGTGCTTTGAATAGGAGAGACTGCCAAATGTTTCAGCTGAATTCGTGCTTGAAGTGCTTTGAATAGGAGAGACTGCCAAATGTTTCAGCTGAGGAGGCATGGTCACTACCCTCTCCATACACTATCTCTATCTCTGTTACAACAATTATTCCCTCTAAATATGAATTTAGTCAGTACTAGCCGACTACAAATATGGTTCTCTTGCAAAGAAGGTGTCGGGTGTCGTCAGTCGTCGCGTCGCTATTTTGAATACCACTGACCTTTTTTTGGACTCCCCAGAGCATTTTATTTTTTTCAAGTGAATCCTAATATTATTATGTTATCGTAAAAAATATCCATATAAAATAATTTTATAGAGCTTTGATAAAATAATAGGTAATGTATTGAATAATGTACAAGTTCACATTATTCGAATGAATTTCTATGTTGGAATGACGTGTACATAATTAAATAAAGGTTGTTGCAACACTTTTGACTATTGTTGTTATTCAGATTATCAAATAATATCAGACAAATTATCAGGTAATGAATACTTTTGCAGTATGGATTAGACTATTTTCACTTTTTGTTTAGTTGAGAAGTTGATATTGTGGTAATTATTCATATCAAATGAAAATGACTAAGAAATTGTCAAAAAACCACAGATTTATTGATACTTAGAAAGACCGGTTTCGGTTATTACACCATTGTCAATCTCTCATAAACTCGATTATCATCACAATAGATTAATTGTTTTTCTCAGTGTTTTAATTTCATTAATGCACACCATTACTGTGTTATAAAAACATTCAGACGCCATCCGCAAGGATTTTAATGCATTATAGAATTGGAATTTAGTGAAAAAAATTGAAACTAATTTGCCAATTTTATATAAATATTAGATCTAGAATAGGATCAAATTTAGGCTCCAAAGTCTCATGCCAATTTTCTAATATTATTGTCAGTTTGCAAGAAAAGAGTAATGCATTATTTAGAAAATCTGTTGAGTTTCTAAACGAGTTATTTTTCCTCAAATCAACCAAGTTAATCTGAATTTGATCACAGATTACAAATTTTGGCCGGGACACACATAACCGCATCGAGCCCGCGCCGCGGTACGGCCGAGTGTCGGACGTACTACGGCCAGTGAGAAAAAAAATGCTCAAACTTGTAGGGACACATACTACCGCACCGCGTCAGCACCGTCACCGTGTTTGTTGCCCGAGCCGTGCCCGCGCCGTCACCGACTAGTTTACTTCTTGACGATGACGGTGCGGGCTCGTTCAACATAGAGAGTGAAAAACTTATTGAAGAGATACGGAATTTTCCAGTTTTGTACGATCAAAGTGATGAGAAATAATATGGTTGAACGGAAAAATAAGTTGAAACAAAAGTAAAAGTAGAACTAAATAAGTTAAGCCAAAGGTATAATATACATAAATAATAAAATAAACAACAAAAAGTATAAAAGAAGTAACCCGTGACTGTGTCATTTAATTTCAAACCCAATAACGTTTAGATACATAATGCAGAAGATAACAATTTTATTGCTGATATAATTATATTTCCGGTAGCAGTACATGACTGATTGTGGTATTGTTATGCACCGAAATTTATACCAGCACGATGATTCTCATCTTCTGTATCTACAGGTAATTAGTTTAAAATTGAAAAATATTAATTTAAATCGGATGTAGCACGGATATGTGTGCTCTCTCTCCTACCACCATCACCGTGTCGAGGGTCGCAGGCTCAGCTCGTCCGTACGTCGGCTGTTACATGCTGTTACATGTGTCCTGCCTTAATAAAATCTCAAATCTAAACGCCTGTTTATCATTGTTGGTATAAAGTGAATGGTTGCTGTTTTAACTATTATTTTTGTCAATAAATTACTCTTAAATCAGAGACAAATACTAGAAGTAATTATTTGTAAAAAACAAGAAAAAAATAATTTTATGGTATCTCAACTCTATGCTAATATGGTACTGTATTTACATTAAGCTGTAGGTCTATTACATCATGTGCCGGTTGCACAAAATTCGGTTGAAATTTGAATCGTAATTAATTTTACAAGAATCATTCTTTCCAAAAAAGCCTTCTCTGATTGGTTCTTGTAAAATTGAATTTTAGCGGTCAATATCGTGGTGCCATCTGTGATCTGACTTCGGTGAGTTCTGGTAGAAGGAGAAGAGAGCAAGAAGAGGAAGACTCGAGAGAAAACAGAGATGAAATTGAACAAAGATATTGACCGCTAAAATTCAATTTTACAAGAACCAATCAGAGAAGGCTTTTTTGGAAGAATGCTTCTCTAATGATTCTTGTAAAATAATTACCATTCAAATTTCAACCGAATTTTGTGCAACCGGCACATGATAGACCTACAGCTTAATGTAAATACAGTACTATATTAGCATAGAATTGAGATAGGTACCATAAAATATTTTTTTCTTGTTTTTTACAGATAATTACTTCTAGTATTTGTCTCTGATTTAAGAGTAATTTATTGACAAATAATAGTAAAACAGCAACCATTCACTTTATATCGCACAATGATAAACAGCGTTTAGATTTGAGATTTTATTAAGGCCAGACACAGCATCCAGCACGCGCCGACGTACGGACGAGCTGAGCCTGCGACCCTCGACACGGTGATGGTGGTAGGAGAGAGAGCACACATATCCGTGCTACATCCGATTTAAATTAATATTTTTCAATTCTAAACTAATTACCTGTAGATACAGAAGATGAGAATCATCGTGCTGGTATAAATTTCGGTGCATAACAATACCACAATCAGTCATGTACTGCTACCGGAAATATAATTATATCAGCAATAAAATTGTTATCTTCTGCATTATGTATCTAAACGTTATTGGTTTTGAGATTAAATGACACAGTCACGGGTTACTTCTTTTATACTTTTGTTGTTTATTTTATTATTTATGTATATTATACCTTTGGCTTAACTTATTTAGTTCTACTTTTACTTTTGTTTCAACTTATTTTCCGTTCAACCATATTATTTCTCATCACTTTGATCGTACAAAACTGGAAAATTCCGTATCTCTTCAATAAGTTTTTCACTCTCTATGTTGAACGAGCCCGCACCGTCATCGTCAAGAAGTAAACTATTCGGTGACGGCGCGGGCACGGCTCGGGCAACAAACACGGTGACGGTGCTGACACGGTGCGGTAGTATGTGTCCCCACACGTTTGAGCATTTCTTTCTCACTGGCCGTAGTACGTCCGACACTCGACCGTACCGCGGCGCGGGCTCGGTGCCGTTCTGTGTGTCCGGCCAAAATTTGTAATCTGTGATCAAATTCAGATTAACTTGGTTGATTTGAGGAAAAATAACTCGTTTAGAAACACAACAGATTTTCTAAATAATGCATTACTCTTTTCTTGCAAACTGACAATAATATAGAAGATTGCATGAGACTTTGGAGCCTAATTTGATCCTATTCTAGATCTAATATTTTTATATAAAAATGGCAAATTAGTTTCAATTTTTTTAACAAATTCCAATTCTATAATGCCTTAAAATCCTTGCGGATGGCGTCTGAATGTTTTTATAACACAGTAATGATGTGCATTAATGAATTAAAACACTGATGTGTATAAAAACATCAGACGCCATCCGCAAGGATTTTAATGGCATTATAGAATTGGAATTTGTTAAAAAAAATTGAAACTAATTTGCCATTTTTATATAAAAATATTAGATCTAGAATAGGATCAAATTTAGGCTCCAAAGTCTCATGCCAATTCTCTAATATTATTGTCAGTTTGCAAGAAAAGAGTAATGCATTATTTAGAAAATCTGTTGTGTTTCTAAACGAGTTATTTTTCCTCAAATCAACCAAGTTAATCTGAATTTGATCACAGATTACAAATTTTGGCCGGGACACACAGAACCGCGCACCGAGCCCGCGCCGCGGTACGGTCGAGTGTCGGACGTACTACGGCCAGTGAGAAAGAAATGCTCAACGTGTGGGGACACATACTACCGCACCGTGTCAGCACCGTCACCGTGTTTGTTGCCCGAGCCGTGCCGCGCCGTCACCGA